>NC_092108.1:26111985-26422819 GCF_045679555.1 Salvelinus alpinus
TATATACATGTGATATGAGATATGTAAACATTATTAAAGTGGCATTATTTAGAGTGCATTGTATAAAGTGACTAGTGAGCCATTTATTAAAGTGGCCAGTGATTGAGACCAATGTAGGCAGCAGCCTCTCGGAGTTAGTGATTGCTGTTTAGCAGTCTGATGGCCTTGACATACAGCTGGCTGTTTATACGCTGTATCGGCAGGATAGAACAGCGGCGTCTGGTAAGACAAGGGGCGGCAGACTATGTATTTTTGTAAATAACAGCTGGTGCACGATATCTCAGGAAGTCTCGAGGTTTTGCTCACCTGAGGTAGAGTATCTCGTGATAAACTGTAGACCACACTATCTGTATTTTTCGTAGCTGTCTACATACCACCACAGACTGAGGCTAGCAATAAGACCGCACTCAATGAACTGTATTCCACCATAAGCAAACAGGAAAAGGCTCACCCAGAAGCGGCACTCCTAGTGGCCGGGGACTTTAATGCAGGGAAACTTAAATCCAAATTTCTATCAGCATGTTAAATGAGCAACCAGAGGGGGGGGGAAACAACCTCTGGACCACCTTTACTCCACACACAGAGACGCATACAAAGTTCGCCCTCCATTTGGCAAATCTGACCATAATTCTATCCACCTGATTCCTGCTTACAAGCAAAATTTAAAGCAGCAAGCACCAGTGACTCGATCAATAAAAAAAAGTGGTCAGATGAAGCAGATGCTAAGCTACAGGACTGTTTTGCTAGCACAGACTGGAATATGTTCCGGGTTTCCGATAGCATTGAGGAGTACACCACATCAGTCATTGGCTTCATCAATAAGTGCATCGATGACGTCGTCCACACAGTGACCGTACGTACATACCCCAACCAGAAGCCATGGACTACAAGCAACATCTGCATTGAGCTAAAGGCTAGAGCCGCCGCTTCAAGGAGCGGGACTCTAACCTGGAAGCTTATAAGAAATTATGCTATGTCCCCCGACGAACCATCAAACAGGCAAAACGTCAATACAGGACTAAGACCGAGTCGTACTACACCGGCTGGCGCCTTTAAACATGTCAACATTCACAAGGCTGCAGGGCCAGGTGGATTACCAGGACGTGTACTGTGAGCATGCACTGACCAACTGGCAAGTGTCTTCACTGATATTTTCAACCTCTCCCTGTCCGAGTCTAATACCAACATGTTTCAAGCAGACCACCATAATTTCTGTGCCCAAGAAAGCGAAGGTAACCTGCCTAAATGACTACAGACCCGTAGCACTCACATCCGTAGCCATGAAGTGCTTTGAAAGGCTGGTCATGGCTCACATCAACACCATTATCCCAGAAACCCTAGACCCACTCCAATTTTCATAACCGCCCTAACAGATCCACAGATGATGCCATCTCTATTGCACTCCACATTGCTCTTTCCCACCTGGATAAAAGGAACACTTATGTGAGAATGCTATTCATTGACTACAGCTCAGTGGTCAACACCATAGTGCCATCAAAGCTCATCAATAAGCTAAGGAACCTGGGACTAAACACCTCCCTCTGCAACTGGATCCTGGACTTCCTGACGGGCCGCCCCCAGGTGGTAAGTGTAAGTAACAACACATCCGCAACGCTGATTCTCAACACAGGGACCCCTCAGGGGTGTGTGCTCAGTCCCCTCCTGTACTCCCTGTTCACTCATGACTGCACGGCAAGGGAAGACTCCAACACCATCATTGAGTTTGCCGATGACAACACTGATGGGCCTGATCACCAACAATGATGACACAGTCTATAGGGAGGAGGTCAGAGACCTGGCTGTGTGGTGCCAGGACAACAACCTCTCCCTCAACGTGATCAAGACAAAGGCGATGATTGTGGACAACAGGAAAAAGAGAACTGAGCACACCCCCATTCTCATCGACGGGGCTGTAGTATAGCAGGTCGAGAGCTTCAAGTTCCTTGGTGTCCACATCACCAACAAACTAACATGGTCCAAGCACACCAAGACAGTCATGAAAAGGGCATGGCAAAACCTCTTCCGCTTCAGGAGACTGAAAAGATTTGGCATGGGTCCGCAGATCCTCAAAAGGTTTTACAGCTGCACCATCGAGAGCATCCTGACTGGTTGCATCACTGCCTGGTATGTCCACTGCTCGGCCTCCAACTGAAAGGCACTAGAGGGTAGTGCATACGGCCCAGTACATCACTGGGACAAGCTTCCTGCCATCCATGACCTCTATACCAGGCGGTGTCAGAGGAAGGCCCTAAAAATTGTCAAAGACTCCAGCCACCCTAGTCATAGATTGTTCTCTCTGCTTCCCGCGCGGCACACTGTGCCAAGTCGCTTCTGAACAGCTTCTATCCCCAAGCAATAAGACTCCTGAACGTCGAATCAAATGGGTACCCTGACTATTTACATTGCCACCCCTCCCCTCTTTTACACCACTGCTACGCTCAGTTATCTATGCATATTCACCTTAATAACTTTACCAACATGTACATCCTACCTCAACTAATCGGTGCCTCCGCACATTGACTCTGTACCGGTACCCCCCTGTATATAGTCTTGCTATTGTTATTTTACTGCTGCTCTTTCATTACTTGTTACCTTTATTTCTTATTCATATTTTATATATTTTTAAACTGCATTGTTGGTTAGGGGCTCATAAGTAAGCATTTCACTGTAAGGTCTTCACCTGTTGCATGTGACTAACAAAATTTGATTTCATCATACATGTCAAGCAGTGACGTTTCAGCTCTGTCTGTCCGTGGCCTCTTCTTCAGTGCGCACTGTCACTGTGTTCCTTTCCATCTTGTCCAGCTGTAAACCCTGTTTCTTGTCTGCATCGAAATAGCCGTCCTTGTACATAGCATCGAGCATGGTGGCGACACAGTAAAGAGAGAATGCCACCGAATTCGCTTACTCACAGCCTGTGTCGGGCAGTTTTGTTGAGCAGGCGTTTCAATGCCATGACAGAGGGTATCTCGTCTGCTGCAGGCGCAGTTGATGAGCTAATTTCTTGAGTCAGTTGTTCGAATAGAGCTAGCATGTTCATGTTTAAGTTTCAAACATGTTCTCAAATGCCATTGAAATGACAGCAGCGGTATGACAGCCACATTCATGAGCATGCAAGACGACTTTCCTCAGTACAAAATCCTCAACGACCAACTGTGCTGTCAGACTCAGCATGCTCATGGGGCTGATATTGCTAGTCGAAATGTCAGTCGTGAAGCTAATAGCAGTGACACTATTAATGTGTAACTCCGGTAGGGCAACATCTGAAAAATAGTGCATACTTAGTGTGTACCGGTGCTCGACCAGTCGGCGAAAGCCAACATCACCCACGACAGAGAACGGTTGATTGTCAATGGCGATGAATTCCATTATCTTGGCATTAATAGATTTCACCTTTGAGTTGTCTTGCTGATATGTTCTTCCTCTTTCAAATGACTGCTCGATTCACACAGCAGACATTGTAGACTAGGAATGCTGTGTTGCAAGTCTCACGCTACATTTTACGTGGCGTCATTACATCATGTACTTACGTTATATAGGTACGCACGTCAGCTTTGACATCGGTTTTGCACATCAGCGTTAAACTAGACAATCGGCCGATGTCGCCATTTTTAGCTAATATCGTCCGATACCGATATATCGTGCATCCCTAATTTACAAGCATCCCTAATTTACAAGCCCTTTATTTATCCTACGCTGACTTCATGTACAGGGAGAACACTAAGAACAGCCCATGTTCTGAATTCTGTTGCTGTACATTTCAAAAGTGCTAAACAAATAGTTAGACTACGTCCATCCTAGCTCACTCATTAACGTCTCAATCGATATTACGGATTGCATCTTATCCGCTTGTTGTC
Organism: Salvelinus alpinus; assembly: GCF_045679555.1. Classification (NCBI taxonomy): domain Eukaryota; kingdom Metazoa; phylum Chordata; class Actinopteri; order Salmoniformes; family Salmonidae; genus Salvelinus; species Salvelinus alpinus. The sequence goes on from NC_092108.1 coordinate 26,115,843, forward strand.
CCCTTATGCCATAGTTTGTACATCTCAATTGTCATTAGAAAGCACATTTGTTTAAGTCAGCCAGCCATATCAGCTATGCTTTTCTAAAGGCAGTAAATGAGGCGGAATGAACTGTTCCACTGCCAGATAAGCCTCTGTTGATAGCCAGGTGTAGCAGTGGTAAGGTGTTGGGACTGCTGTTGGGACAGCTTTGTGTAGGCCCTAACAGTTTCTGGGCACAATTTGTCACCGTTAAAGTGCAATTAATGCATTGTTTAGTGTTGTGCAGTGGCTTTGCTGGCATGCATCCCCTTCTTTTTTTGGGCCCCACCAAGATGTCCATGCTAAAATCGCCACTGATTGTTAGATATTACTGGCCCTGCGTTGAATTTCAAAATCCCGATGTGGCCCTCGAGTAAAAAGTTTGCCCACCCCTGCTTTAAAATCTTATTTGAAACCTAACTAACCTCAACCACACTGCTAACCTTAAATAATGGTTAAAAAGCACATTTTTGTTTTTACGCATTTTTGTAATACGTATAGCCAATTTTGACTTTGTGGCTGTGGTTACTAGTGGAAACAATCAATTTTCTCCTTCATCCAAGTCACAAAAAGTGATCTAGATAGCTAACAGCTGCTTATCAGCTTCATAAACTTACAGCGGTTGAGCCTTTCTTCACGGCCTCTTGCGCATATTCCACCTGAAAAAGGTGACCGTCAGGAGAAAACACAGTGATCGCCCTGTCATATCTTGCTGCCATTATGTTGTTGCTAGAAACAAATGCAGTGAAATGTGTGTAGCTACTCAGCTAGTGAATGTTTTCTAGCCAGTTTATCGTGTGTACACTCACAGAGCGCATGCGCTTGAACTCTGCACTTGGACGTGTTACATTTTGAGCATTTCCCTGAGAAAATACCCACCATTTCAAAATTATCCAAACGCTACATTTTATTTCACTCTCCATAACTCGAAAATATTTCATAAGTGTGGTTCGGGACCATTGTAAGGGGTTGATACAGACGTTTCCAGCGCTGTTTGGTCCCTTTCCGGGGCATTGTATTTTCCAATCCCCTGGGGTTGAGTTTGGGTTATTCCACTACTAGAAAGGGGTTGAACATATTGTTTTGTTTTTATGTCTTAATTGCACCCCACTAAACAATGATACAATGTATTGACATGTTGGTATTATTTTGATATTTCAGTTATTACTTCAATTTATTTTTAAATATCTCACGAAGATAAATGTGTTAATGAGATTTTCGACCCCTCTAATGGATTCGCTAATATGGTTCAGAATAGCGTCCTATTCTATTAGTTTTCTCCTAGCAGCTGGAAATTATGCTGGCAGTGCGATCGTGTAATATTATTTTTAAAAATAAGATTTCCCCTGCAAAGACATACTAAACTGGGAATATCGATTTGTTTTTGCACTCTAGTGCAGTACAACTGTTTTTCGCAGCATTGCAAAGCTTTGAAAAATGTATTGTAATGAAACAACAGGGAGCAGGTCTCGAACCGTCGACCTTCTAGCCTTAGGTCCGGCGCGCTATCGACTGTGCCGCAAAAGCATGCTCGTGCGGCAGAGTCGATTTCCGCGGTTATAAACCCAGGGTCGTTACACTACTTCCTCCTTTCAGAGAGCGCGTCCTCGCGCTAGCTACGTCTTACAGGAACGCGCTCACCGGCCAAGCACACGCACTGTCGTGGATGCAAGGTCCGATCACTTCTCACACCAATGTAATGAAACAGCAGAGAGCCCGAGGTCCGGCGCGCAAAATCATGCTCGTGCAGCAGAGTCGATTTCCGGGTCGTGATAATTTGAGGAATTTAGTTTTTTTTATAGTATTAGTTAGCAAGTCAGTTAGCAACAAATTCTTACTTACAATGACAGCCTACCCCGGCCAAACCCTAACTCAGATAACACAAAGTTAGGCTATATATAAGCCTAACTTTTTTATCAAAACAAAATCTAATATATTTACAAGTTACATGTAATGAATATTAACCAGGCCACAGTATAATTGCACTTTTTTTTACAAGTTGTAGGCTGATATATACTTCTTATCTGTCAAGGTTAACAGTATACAGTAAAGGCATGGGCCTGTTAACTAGTTTCTGACGGGACGCCCCCAGGTGGTGAGGGTAGGAAACAACATCTCCACCCCGCTGATCCTCAACACTGGGGCCCCACAAGGGTGCATTCTCAGCCCTCTCCTGTACTCCCTGTTCACCCATGACTGCGTGGCCACGCACGCCTCCAACTCAATCATTAAGTTTGCAGACGAGACTACAGTGGTAGGCTTGATTACCAACAACGATGAGACGGCCTACAGGGAGGAGGTGAGGGCCCTCGGATTTTGGTGTCAGGAAAATAACCTCACACTCAACGTCAACAAAACAAAGGAGATGATCGTGGACTTCAGGAAAGAGCAGAGGGAGCACCCCCCTATCCACATCGACGGAACGGTAGTGGAGAAGGTGGAAAGTTTTAAGCTCCTCGGCGTACACATCACGGACAAACTGAAATGGTCCACCCACACAGACAGCGTGATGAAGAAGGCGCAGCAGCGCAGCAGCGCCTCTTCAACCTCAGGAGGCTGAAGAAATGTGGCTTGTCACCAAAAACACTCACAAACCTTTACAGATGCACAATCGAGAGCATCCTGTCCGGCTGTATCACCGCCTGGTACGGCAACTGCTCCTCCCACAACTGCAAGGCACTCCAGAGGGTAGTGAGGTCTGCACAACGCATCACCTGGGTCAAACTACCTGCCCTTCAGGACACCTACACCACCCGATGTCACAGGAAGGCCAAAAAAATCATCAAGGACAACAACCACCCGAGCCACTGCCTGTTCACCCCGCTATCATCCAGAAGGCGAGGTCAGTGCAGGTGCATCAAAGCTGGGACCGAGAGACTGAAAAACAGCTTATATCTCAAGGCCACCAGACTGTTAAACAGCCATCACTAACATTGACTGGCTGCTGCCAACATACTGACTCAAATCTCTAGCCACTTTAATAATAAAAAATGTGATGTAATAAATGTATCACTAGTCACTTTAAACAATGCCACTTTATATAATGTTTACATACCCTACATTACTCATCTCATATGTATATACTGTACTCTATACCTTCTACTGCATCTTGCATATGCCGTTCGGCCATCGCTCATCCATATATTTATATGTATATGTACATTCATTCCTTTACACTTGGGTGTATAAGGTAGTTGTTGTGAAATTGTTAGATTACTTGTTAGATATTACTGCACGGTCGGAACTAGAAGCACAAGCATTTCGCTACACTCGCATTAACATCTGCTAACCATGTGTATGTGACCATTTGATTTGATTTGATTTGAAACTAAGCATATTTGAGACCCTAATGAGTATTTCCCACCCCACTTTATCTGAGACAAGTAGAAAAGTTCTCTCTACAGCCCAATATTCTTAACATACCAGGGTCAGCATTGTATTTTTGTATTATTGGTCTTAAAAATTGCACAATAAAAGTGGCCATTGATTTAAAAAAATGCAATTTCATTTGAATTGGTTATTCACCTTGCAATGTTTTGAAATGCGGGATTTTATTGTGAAGGTTCCTCATTACCGTATGAAAGTGACGTCATTGTTTGTGCTGCTGGCAGAATTCTAGTTCATATTCTAAACTGCCTGGTTTGAGTTCTACATATTTTTTAGCTGTTTAGTTCTATGTTTTAGTTTATTTCGCTTAATAGCAAATCACCATGTCGGTGGCGTTTGCACCTCATAGACAACGTGGAAAGGGTGATATAACACCCACTGGAATTCAAAAGGTAATTCATCTTTATCACGCACCCCAACAGAATGGATGCGGATAGCACCCAGCTGCTGATAGCTAACTAGCCTAGCCAGTGCCCAGGTCGAGCTATAGGCAGCTAACGTTAGCTAAGTAAAGGGAAATAGATTGGTAACAATGTTGCTAGGGTAAAGCGCGGTCAATATGAACTTCGCGGGAGTGGGTAAATCTAAAAATAACGATTTTTTTTGTCGATTCGATGGACTAACATTATATTTGTTTCTGATATGAATGGAGGCCTACTAGTATTTTGTTAGCTGGATTGTTAGCTTCTTTTGTTAGCTGGCACACAGAACAGTAACGTTAGCTGACACATGCTTTGTTACTAGGTAGAGAAAAATGCAAAGGCAGTTTGACCAGCTAGTTAGTTACAGTGTTGTCATTAACATCATATACTACTCTACTCTCAAATAAAATAATATGATTTTATGAGTAGTCTGGATTGGAACGACAGTTTGTCCTCTGGAGTTATACTGTCTATGGTTCAAAACGTTAATACAAGTAACATTGTTTCCATGTATGCATCACAATTCCCCAACCCTTTTTACATTGTATTTACTGTATTCTCTCAAATCATTTTTTACTTTAAAATGTATGCCAAACAAAAACCAATGATTTGTTAAATTAGACAAACCATACAACTATGCACATAGACGAATTTTAACAATTACACATGACTAGTTTGCTAACAGACAGCACAAACCATCATTCTGTTACCAAACTTTGTATCTGCACAGTTCTTCAAGTAAATGGGTTTTTGTGAAGTTCAGTGGAAATTAAAAGTAGTCCTTGTGCATGTTGTATGGTTTGTTTAGCATATGAACACTAAGTTTTCTTCCTGTTTTGCTCTGTCATGTTTCAGTTACTGGATGAAAACAATCAGCTGATTCAATGTATAATGGACTTCCAGAGCAAAGGAAAGACAGCAGAATGTTCACAGTAAGTTATACTTTATGTACAACATCTCCATACCTGATGAGCTTTCAGGCTCCATACTATCATGTATCTGAGTTTTTGCAGTGTATTGATGGCTCCTCTCCCTGCCCTTTTAAACGTTAACATGTGTTTTTATCTGTTTTCTGTCAACAGGTACCAGCAGATGCTCCACAGAAATTTAGTTTACCTGGCCACAATAGCAGACTCCAATCAGAACATGCAGTCTCTGCTCCCTGCTGTGAGTATGGGTCCAGGGCGGAGAAGGGCAGTGATGTTACAAGAAGGGGACAATTCATTGGTGCTGAATTGGATTCACTCTGACACATTTCATCAAGTTGTACAGACACTGTACAATTAGAAATACGGTGTTGTTCTTGGCTCCCGATAGTTCAAGGATTGTGTTCAGTGATTTTAAATCTCCAACTAAGCACAGGGCTTTTTTTTTTAAACAAATGTATTTTACCGTTATTTAACTAGGCAAGCCGGTTAAGAACAAATTCTTATTTTCAGTGACGGCCTAGCAACCAACAGTGGGTTAACTGCCTTGTTCAGGGGCAGAACGACAGATTTTTTACCTTGTCAGCTCAGGGATTCGATCTTGCAACCTTTCGGTTACTAGTCCAATGCTCTAACCACTAGGCTACCTGCTGCCCAAAACATGACTCTTTGATGAAGTGGTCTAACAATACTCCCTCCATAACTATCATGTATTCTGTTATCATAATTTATAGATCCTGACTTGAAATAAGGGCATAGAAATGCAACAACAGAGCTAAGAAGAGCCAAGCCTCTTTATATGCATTACACTGCTAGTCAGGAACTTCACCAAATTCCACCAGTACAGGAAATGAAGCCAGTATAGGGGTTTCCCATCCTATTCCCAGTATATCTAACCCTGTCAAGCTCTGACGATAGATTGTGCGGTGCATGTGAGATTGAATGTAATAATATATGCCTCATATGCCACCAATGGAAGCTTGCCCTGTCTCCCCTGCTGTTGGTCAAAGGGGTGTATAATGTTCACCTAGATGCTCTGTACTTGATTTCAGAAGTGTGACTCCCCTACTCCCCCAGAGGTAAAGCTTGAAGTGAGTATGGGTGGAGAATTGGGGGTTAATTTATGATAGGGTGTCTTGGTTCACACAATGTTCATACTGTGCATTGGAGGCTATATGATTGATATTCAAACACAGGGTCTTTTGTTGTGAAACTTCATATGTGATACCTCTGAGATAGACTGCTGGTGATAGGCTAATATTGATGGCCTTTACAATAGTACAATAGTATTGTACTGTGCCATGTAAAGGTATACTCTTGTGTTGATAGGTTCTGCTTTATTATATAGGCTTACTTGTTGCTGCAATCTGGTGCTGTGAAATAGATGATAGAATAACATGTCAAATCCAGAGATTATATAACATATTATATCCACAGAAAGGCCGGAGTCTTTAAATCCTGTACCTTCAATATAATTTGCTTTTATTTTGAACATGATCATTTCTGTTCTTACATTTAAGAACCCATGGTCATCCGTCCATCAGTCTTCCTCCCTCTCCCACCGCTTTTTCTCTCATACATGGCTGAGATATGTATCTTAACATGGCTGGTGTTGCCCTCTCTGTGTTGTCTGTCTGCAGCCTCCTACTCAGAACATGCCCATGGGCCCTGGTGGGATGAACCAGAGCGGAGCGCCGGGCCCCCAGCCCCCCCACGGACACAACATGCCCTCTGAGGGCATGGTCAGTGGCGGACCCCCAGCCCCACACATGCAGAGCCAGATGAACGGACAGATGCCTGGTAAGTGACCTCCCGTCCTCCCTCTATCCCTGTCTCACTCACTAGGGTTGCCTAGCAACACCACAGAGCTGGAAGAGGAGGGGAGGGTGCTCTGTTAAATGATGTCACCCGTCTGAGCTCTGGTTGTCTTGGACTCCACTTCACTGTGGTTGTGTTTGTTTGTGTGTGGGGAGAATAGGGCTGTTTTATACTGTTCAATCCAAATTGAAACCCCAAAAAATCTGCAATGTTGCATGGTATGGGAAAAAAATGTAGACCTAGTTATTTGGTGTACTGTTAGAATCATTATTGACAGGTTAGGAACTGAAGTGTTGGTCAGTGTTTCCAGGGGACCCTAATAAGGTGTTACATTAGATGTTTTATTACCTGGGCTGCGGTCCAAACATAAAAGACACCCTCGCCTTATGCCCTTGGGGAAAGCCCCGTCGCCATTTTGGAGGGCGGTCCAAATGATAAGCCAAGCAAGGGAAGTTTGCAACGTAAGCCCCTCAGCCCTCGTTTTTAGTCGAGTGTACAATTATGTTCACTCCGGGGCCTGAAACTCCCCATAATTGTACATCCACTAAGAAAATTCAGCAAAAACTTAGAAACAACATCAATGGAGTCAACATACAAGTGTATGTTTTTGTTTGGTTATCTTTTGGAAATTGTAGAAATAAAACATTTTCCTCCTTCAGAAGTTCCAGCTAGGCAGGCTAATATTAGTTAGCTAATTAATTTGCTAGCTATCGTACAGTTTGCGTATATTAATAGTTATATATTTAATTTAAGTAGACATACACTCATAAATGACTAGCGCATGTAAAGCACCCACAAGCTACCAGTGGCTGAAAACACAATTTATTTTTATTTATTTCACCTTTATTTAACCAGGTAGGTCAGTTGAGAACAAGTTCTCATTTACAACTGCAACCTGGCCAAGATAAAGCAAAGCAGTGCGACACAAACAACAAAGAGTTACACATGGGATAAACAAACGTAGTCAATAACACAATCATCGTGGGATGTACGAGTGACGAATTTCCGGCCAAGGGTGGTCCATTTAAAAATCATTCCTTCCTATCTCGGCCTGCAAGTGTATACTCGTCAGACGTCATGATACATCATCAGAAGTGTCCACTTAATTTGAGGGCTGAGGGGATAGGGTGTTTTAAGTGTTTGAACCGCATCCATGATGTAGAAAGCTAGCTAACACATTCATGCTTTGCCTATTCCTCTGATTTAGAATATACCATTGCACAAACAACATGCTTATCTAGGCCTACACCAGCACTGGTACCAGGCTGTATTGGCTAGCTGACTCTTAGCTTGCTAAATGTACTAACTAGCGATTAGCATTAGCAGCTAATGCAAATTCTTTTAGCCACAACTTGCTAAGAAAAGACAAGTAGTAGTTTGCAGACGGTAAGATACACAAACCAATAGTGTAATTATAGAACATTTGTGCAAAGCAGCATCGCTATCACCAACATCTTGTTGTATCTATCTAACCATGCAGAGTGAACAGCAAGAAAGTGCTTGTGACTCCATGGTTGAGCAATTGCTCTCTCGTTGAGTAACATGGGGCAGGGTTTGGTGTGGGAAGCGGTATATCCCGCCCAGCCCTAGGGGCTAGACTGTTAACATTTAGTCTACTTTGTTCTGCCGCAGGGTAGATTGACCAGTTATTACCAGTTGTCAAGGCTCTACAGCGCACATGCTTGTAAATATTAGAATAGGGAGAAAATACTTTCTCAGGAAAGCTTTAATAATGTTTTAATTAAATAATTAAATCTTTGATTTCTATACTGTATGGTCTAATATCTTCCTAAAGGTTGAATGATCTGTCGTTCTTTTTTTCTCAGGGCCTAATCACATGCCCATGCAGGGCCCTGGGCCGGGTCCCAACCAGCCCCCCAACATGCCTGGCAGCGGCTCCATGAACATGCCCCCCAGCAGCCATGGCTCTATGGGCGGCTACAACCACGCTGTGCCCTCCTCTCAGAGCATGCCTGCCCAGGGCCAGATGAACATGACCCAAGGACCCATGGGTAACTACGGCCCCCGGCCCAACATGAACATGCAGCCTAACCAAGGTACAGGAAAGAGGAAAACAAACGTGTCCTTGATAGACCTTCTCTTTGACCCATACACATCTTTTGATGATGACATCCATCCATGGATGCTTTATTGTTGAGTTTTTTTCAAATTAGTTTCTGTAATGGCATACTGTGTGTGTTTGTTGTTCCCGCCCCAGGCCCCATGATGCACCAGCAGCCTCCCTCCCAGCAGTACAACATACCCCCTGGAGGTGGCGGGCAGCACTACCAGGGCCAGCAGAACCCCATGGGCATGATGGGCCAGGGGAACCATGTGATGGGGCAGAGGCCCATGCCCCCTTACAGACCCCCACAGCAAGGTACGCTCTGCTCTACAGAGTGGGCACTGGGACAAGGCGCTTGGTTTGACTTGACACAGGGCTGAAACCTCTTCTCCTGTCCGTAACCCCCTTTCCACTTCGTCTTTTAAGTGGAACTATCTTTCACTTACACTGTCGTTGCTTGTAGACACAGGTAGCCCCATTACCATAGAAGGAATACCCAGATGTCCTGAAGGTTGTTGTCAGCCCCAGACAACTGAACTATAGTTTGGGGACCAGGAGCTCTCTATCAAATAAGCGGCCCAAATTCCAACCTCACTCCCCTTTCCACACCGAAATTCCCCCCTCCCCCCCACTCCCGCCCCAACAACACCTTGAATCAACCTGTGTGTGTTGTGTGTGTGTATGTAGGACCCCCTCAGCAGTACCCAGGGCAGGAAGACTACTATGGGGACCAGTACAGTCACGCAGGACAGGGAGCCTCAGAAGGTAGGAGAACCAACCCTCCAACCAACCGCTCGTAGAACCAACCAAACCTCTCCGTCCGTCTAACGTTCACTTAGAGAAGCTGTATTGAGGCATGTAGAAGGACAGAGGATAGCGAGTACCAAAACAACATTGTATGACAGTGACACCATCCCTCAGCTGAAGCCAGTGAATTGCTCAGCACCACTTTACACCCGAAACGAATCATCAGTGGTTTATCTTGGTTCCACCGCAGTTATCTAGAACATTTGTGGAAATAGAGAATGGAAGATGTCAGTTGGACAGTCATGGTGCTCTGTAAACCTGGCAAGAAGGAAGCTAATGTTTGGTTTGCCCGCCCACCATCCCACCGGTGATATGCGTCTTCGATAAACAAATAGCTAGTTATTCTGTTGAACCGTTTTCTTGTGGAGGTGTGGCTCCATGCGTGCCGCGATTCAATCCAGGAAGTTGATCTTAGGTGGTGCTTTTAGCAGAAGCGGAGGTCCTACTTTAGCAGAAGCCCCACACACGAGTTGACAGATGTTGCGTTGAAGACTCCTGGTGGAAAAGGAGACTAGTTGGACTGGGATTTTTCACCAGTGATTTCCCACCCCTCCATAGTGATTTTGCATCATAGCATCCCCATCATCAATTATTCTTAAATTAATAACTTTCTCTTGCATGTATCAATCACTTTTTACACCTTTCTGAGTTGTCTACATTCTACTCCCTTTCAAACTTTGACACAGTACTCTCCAGTCTCATAGCTAGGTTGTACTCTAATGGGAATTACAGGATTTAAATATTGTCTTGTAAAACTGTATATTCTCAAAAGAAAGTGAAACAAATATTCCAATGTTTACTTATCACTTTTGCAAAACCTATATTTATGAACATTGATACCCACACACACACAGAGACATTGCTTGAAGCAATATAAAATATGTACTGATATTTAACAATCTGTATATTTTTAATCCCCTGACTTTCCCCCTCATTGACTTATCACCTCAAACATGGACATGAAATAACATGTCTTCCTATCTCCTTGTGAAATAATGCTTTAGGTGGTTTACTACAGCCACCGTTCCCTGATCAAGGCTTTGATCCCTCAGAACAATACTACCAAGGAGGTATCTATGTAGCTTCACAGAAATGTACTCACAGGGGAAAAGGAAGAAGCTAAGCTAAAAACACACGACTTATGGAACTTTTGTGATGCTTCTGCTTTTACGGAGACATTTCTGAGACTTCTTTCCAAATGTGACAAAGGCTATTGTGTTTTATAACTGCAGTAGCCTAAATGCTAGCTTTTTACAATTAATAACATAACTCAAGTACACTTTCTATACCGGTATTATTTCCTCTGTTAAGCCTTCCCTGGCCAGCTGAAGCTTTCTGAGTTTGTTCTAGTCTCTGTTTTCTGGCATCATGTCCCTCACCGCTATGCACGTGACTACTTTTAATCGTTGATGATTTCTCACTCACATATTTCATTTCTCATAAATGTTGTCGTTCCAGTTTTGTTTTATTAATGGCTCATAGCAGGTGTCAGGTAAGGATGCTAAAAAAAGAGTCACTATAACAACCATGTTGCATATAAAAACAAACAAAGATAAACTTAATGTTTCAATGGGCATGCTCACAGTGTTGGTTCTTTTCTCCTGTGGTTCTTGTCTTGTCTGCCAGAGCGAGACCCAGCAGCCAACCAACAGTCCCCCTATGAAAAAGATAATGGTTTGTTAACTTTGTTTGTTAACAGCCTAAATCAGTGTTTTCAAAAAACGTTCTGATCAGGATTAGGGTCAATATCCTGTTCAATTCAATCAATTCAGGAAGTAAAATGAAATTCCAATCATGGTGTTGGTTCTTTTCTCCTGTGGGTTATGTCTGCCAGAGCGAGACCCAGCAGCCAACCAACAGTCCCCCTATGAAAAAGATCATGGTTTGTTAACTTTGTTTAACAGCCAAAATCAGTGTTTTCAAACCAATTCTGATCAGGGTTGGGGTCAATATCTTGTTCAAATCAGGAAGTAAACTGAAATTCTAATCATGCTGGAAAAATTAGGAATTGAATTTCAGTTTACCTTCCGACTTGAAATGGACCCCAAGCCTGATTCTGGCCACTCTAAGCACTGATGTCTGCTGTGTTGTCGTCAAACCTGGTTCAGGTACTGTAATATCACAGATACCGTAATGTCGCTCTGTTGCCCCCGGTAGGTAATGCCCAGTATGGCCAGCAGCAGGAGGCCTACCAGCAAGGTCCTCCCCAGCAGCAGGGCTACCCCCCACAGCAGCAGTACCCCGGACAGCAGGGATACCCTGGACCGCAACAGGGCTACGGTGGGTGGAACCTAAGCAATATCACTGAATCTGTCTTTGTCTGTCTCGGTCTTTCTCTCTCTCACTCATCTTGTTCTCCCTCACTATTTATTTTCTCTCTTGTTCTTTCTTTCTCTTTTAATTTTTCCATAGCCTATTACTTTGTACACTTTTTTTGATTTACTGAAATGGGAAATAAATAGATGTTGGTGTGTGCCATTACTCTGATGGCAGTCAGTCCACACTCATCCTGTAGGGTTCACCATTTACTTTCCTTTTCATTATCTTGAAACATCAGTCCAAAATTCCAAATGGCACTCACCCAGAGCCTCACATATGTTTACTGAACCACACCACTGTTTTGCTAATTGAAATGGTGCACTTTCAATGTTTCAGCAGCGCAATCAAGGCTACACATACTGGCACATTGATCAGAAGCGGTAGCTGGCAGACATTGGCGCTGTGTTAGGTGTCCCTCTCGTACTATGGTGGGTCACTGTACAGGCCTAGTTACTGTGTGATAGAAAGTATCTGGTCTCTGAAAGCTAGAGATGGCGAGAGAGTGAAAGGAATAGGACACGCTTATGGGTAATAACCCTCGGCATTGTGGGTGTGGGAACCACAGCCCCCCTCTTTCGTTTTAAAAATCCTGTCAGCTCTCCTTTCTCTCTGAACCAGAGGCCTTTCTCTCATGTCAGTAATGAGCTGGTGGAGAGAGGCAGAGGCTATGAGTTGGGCTCCATCTGGCTCACATGCGCTCATGCTTGTTCGCTCTCGCAGGCGGGCCACACAAGGTTAAGCTTTGCGGTAGCGGCGTCTGCATTACGAGCACCTAATGACGTTTGACTTGGCCCAGTCAGTCAGTCATCGTATCACTGATCAGCTGTTAAAATGCCTGATATGGCGCTACGCGGCGGTAAGGTAGCTGCAGTGCAGTGGTAGTATACAGAGGCGGTCTGATGGAGTGATTTTTAATGAGGCTTCGTTTATCTAATGAGGGCCCACTGAATCTCCTTGATGTCTCCTTTCATTAGAAAACTTAACACCCAGCTCCAGCAAGTCAGACTCTCATTACACAGCAGAGTAGGCCAGTGATAATGTGGAGCCAAACTTCAGCAAATGGGCCAGGGCCCAACTAATACTACTACTACCCACCAGTCTCTTTCTGCCATGCCTCTGGCTGGCTGTCTGGTTGTCAGTGGATATGTCTATTGGGGAGATAAAGGTTAATTGACACTCAATGGTTCAAGAACAAGACGTGGCATAATAGGCATCAAACAAAACAAAGTCAGTGAATCAAGCGCGCTGTTATACTCCCAGGTTGACTGTGTGCTTTTTGTTATTGAACAGACCAGTCTTCTTAACTGGTCCTATATGGTGTGAGAACTGTAGCATCATGTTTCAGTCAGCATCCATAACCTTTTTCTCTGCTCTGTCCCCCCTCCCCAGGTCCGTCCCAGGGAGCCCCAGGCCAGTACCCCCAGGGTTACCCCCAGGGTCAGGGGCAGCAGTACGGGGCCTACCGGGGCCCCCAGCCCGGCCCCCCTCAGGCCCAGCAGCAACGCCCATACCCAGGCTACGATCAGGTGAGTATGAGCCCATGAGTAGGCAGGCCTAACCTCTATCTGTATGTGACTCTTATTGTGTCCTTTTATATGTTGGCTAGAGATGGATAGAAGTTAAAAATGTAACGTGAAGTTTATCCAGGGTTCAGGGAGTGTCCATAAGCAAGAGACCTGGGTGGAGTGAGTGTCTTGTGCATGCTGACATTGTATGGGGAGTTTAAGACGAGTTGAATAATATTGGATAATACAGCAAGTCAGACCAGAGCAGTGCAATGCGAGGGCAATGTAGTGTCTCCTCCCTAAACGTAACTGACTTTTGAGATTGTTGAAGGGGAGGGGAGAGCTACGTGTTGCCCTGTATTTTCTGTGGTCCTTTGCGGGGGCCACAGCAACACTTTGATTCTTTATCTTTGAATATTCAGGGACACATGAGGAAATAAAGACCCAGGGATTTGAACCCCTGACTAGTTCTGTAAGAAGCAAAGGTAATGGTAAAATCTGGACGTGTGACCGTTCGCCTAGCCTTGATTTGCATTTGTCATGTTTCTTCTCCTGTCTTCTATTTAAACATCTGATTTCCACCTTTACCTCTTTTTGTAACCAGGGGTCGAATTCTATTCTTGAGGTCTTGAAGCATATTCTGTAGGGGAACTTAAAAATAAAATGTTGATGGTTTGGAATTGACTAAATCAATCAAAAGTATAACTCCTCATGCCTTGGGTTATTATTCATCCCTTTTCATGCAATATACTGCATTTAAATGTTTTTATGCGTAATTTAATTATGCACTGTGTAGAATAGTATATGATCAAAGTAAGTCAAATTTAAGCAAAATAAATCAATGTGTAACTAAACTTTTATTCCTAAAGAGCAGCCACTTTCGACCCCTGTTTAGAAATGCTCCTGCAAAATACAAAACGTGGGCCTCTTATCATGTGAAATGTGCAAGTCGGAGAGAAGCATTTTGCCTACTGCTACAGTATAACTGACATGAAGTTACTTCCCTCCTGTTGAGCTTTTCTGTGGCCATGCTGCCACCTGCTGGTTAAATATAGCCAATGCAGCCACACAGGAATAGTCTGCATCTGTATCTGTAACGAAAGGTTGATAACTAGCTGCTACAGATGTGCTTGTTTGCATTCTGTTTAAATATGTAAATATTACCATTTCCCTAGTAAATGCCTGTTTGTTCAGATGTTCGGATGAAAAGTAATTAAGATGTCCATTTACAGTACTCCCTTCCTCCCTCCACAGGGTCAATATGGAAATTACCAGCAATGAGAGATGGTCATGGCAGTCACTCAGTCAGTCACCAAGAGCCCTGCTCTGACCTCTAACCTCTGACCTCTGTACAACTGTTATCTGGACTTTTATAACGGCTGCAGCTCACAGAGACGCCCACACACACACATACACACACTTTGCCCTCTGTATCCCCTATGTCTGGGCCTTATGTAATGAGATGATTGTGTTCACTTCCATTTCTCCCGTTCTGGTCTGAGTTAAGTCTCAAAGCAGCAATGCCTTAAAACCAAACAGAGCTGCCTTATCCAGAGCACTGCAGATTGCGAAAAGGGCAAGAAATTACACGTAAAATTCATTTTGTCTATATCACAGAGGACAGAAGTATACAGAACTGAACTTCACACTCTTGTATGGCAATGTTTCTCCATCTAATAGTCCCCTTTTCATAAGAAGCAATAATGCCAATGGGAAGTGGAGGGGTGGGACGAGGATGGAGTGAGGAGATTTTACACCAGAAACAAAATTCTGTAAGGCTATGTTATATGTCAAGGTCAACATATGTGATGATGATGTAAACATGTATTTTATGATTTTTAGATGGAGCTAATTTTGTATAAGAATTTGGAGTACTGTTGAATATTGTTTCTTTTTTCCTCCTGAAGTGTTATGTCTCTTGATGTAAGTTGTGATTAACATTGTTTTCATCTGCTATTTTGCTTGTTCTTCTGTTATTTGTACCCCCTGATTTCCCTTTGCTTCTTCAATGACTTGTACATTGAATATGTGCTTGGGGTGAACAAATCGAATGCTTTGGTTTTATGAATGGATTGTACATAGAAAGCCCTCAAACAAACTGAGAACACCTATCTGTGTTGGAGCATCAGTGGTGAAACATTATTTCTTTGGGCAACAGAACATGACCTGTGAGTGGGGCTGTATTCTGACTTTGAGATCTACAGTATGTGTGTAACTAGGGTTGCAAAGCTACCGGTATTTTACCAAAGTTACTGGAATATTGGGTAATTTTAGTAATTAACAGAATCTATTGTAACTTTGGTAATCTATACTTGAATAACTTTTAAAAACTATTCGTATATAGTGTTCATTTATTATATCTGTGACCATATTGTCCATGAGTTTTATATTAGATAGTAGGGCGGCAGGTAGCGCGTTGGGCTAGTAACCGAAAGGTTGCGGGTTTGAATACCTGAGCCGACAAGGTGGAAAATCTGCCGACTTGCCCTTGAGCAAGGCACTTAACCCTAATTTGCTCCAGGAACGCCATGGCTGACCATGTCAAACACCACATTTCTCTGGACTTATCTGGTGAATGTGACATTTTTTTATTTTACCATATTTTTCGAGAGAAAATAACCTAATTAATGGCAAAAAGCATCTAATCAACAATTACATTATTTTTTTCACTAATCTAATGATTTACTTTTTTCACAACTGCCACCAGTTTGATGCCCAAACATTAATAAAACATATTGACATAAAATAAATAAATGTTCGTATAAAGGAAATTTCATGCTGAAACCCTCATATTAAACACCAATGAATGGTATTCATTTAGTTTATTTATATTTAGGATTGTTGAACAGCTTTGTCGTATTTTTTTTAACTCTCCGGTATCGGTGTCCCTAAACCGGGACGGTTGTTGCTAACGTATGCTAATGTGTCTAGAATGACGTAAGGACATAGACATGTCTTATATGGGCAGAAAGATTAACAAGAATTTAAGCTAACTGCAGTCCAATTTACAGTAGCTATTACAATGAAAAAATACCATGCTATTATTTGGAGAGTGCACAACAACAAAACACTTATCATGGCAACTGGTTTGATACATTCACCTCTGAAGGTAAATAATGTACTTACATTTAGTAATCTTGCTCTGATTTGGCATCCTGAGTGTCCCAGAGATAAAATGTAGCATAGTTTTGTTTTATAAAATACATTTTTATATTCAAATGTAGGAACTGGGTTCTGTCTCCGGCCCCGCCCGGCCATCTAGATGTGTGAAGGTTAGTGTTTTTTTTTCTGTAGGGAAGCTAATTATTAATCATGTATGACATTCCTGAATGTGTGTAAACTTTCATTTTTTATTACCATAGCATTTTTGTATGTTCTCTATAGTTATGTACTTGAAAATGTATCAATTGACCAATTCGGGCACATTTGGGCAAACTCCTGGCAGACTTGATACAAAATATAGTGTACTAATATAATGCTTCACTGGATCAGTCTGAAACTTTGCGCACACACTGCTGCTAACTGGTGGCAAAAATCTAAATTACACCTAAACTCCTATCTGATTGTATGGCCTTTCTCTTGCATTTCAAAGACAATGGAACAATTATTATTTTCTGAAAATGCATTTTTTTTGTGTGTTATCTTTTACCAGATCTAATGTGTTATTCTTCTACATTAATTTCACATTTCCACAAACTTCAAAGTGTTTCCTTTCAACTGGTATCAATAATATGCATATCCTTGCTTCAGGTCCTGAGCTACAGGCTGTTAGATTTGGGTATGTCATTTTAGGTGGACATTTAAAATGGGCCGATCCTCATCTGATTAAAATATTTCAGATATTTTACATGTTGTTACCCACACAGAGGGCCAGAGATTATTAGACACTTGTCATAATCTGAATTACACAAATGGGCCACTAGATGTTTTCTGACAGATGTGTAAAAAAAAAAAAAAAATATCCTTGGAAGATAAAAACAATTCTGGTAGTTTACAGGTCAACTTTGAATGTTTCAAGTAATACACCCTCCCTTTGCAAACCTAAACAAAGCACAAAGCATTCATAAAGTGTCTCAGATTAGGACAGCTGAATTGGGATCAGTTTTGCCTTTTAGATAATATGTAAAAAAAAAAAAAAAAAAATAGATAGATAGGGGAGACCTGATCCTAGATTAGCACTCCTAGCCTGAGACGGTTTATTAATAGGGCCCCTGAATGCTTCCAGTACCCCCTGCTTCTCCTAAAAGTTGAATTTAGAAGCATGTATCTTATGGCCTTGGCGCTTCAGTGTGCTCTGTTATTGGTAGCTGGATAAGAGGTGAATTCAGTTGGGGGATATTCCCAACATATGTCTAATGTGCATCGGACACAGCTCTCAAGAGAATAGTGTCTGCTCGATACATTACGTTTTTATCTGCAACTTTCTCAACATTTTGCCCGTGCTGAATATTCCCATAAAGGGTCTGAGGGAGTGCATTGACCACAGACTGCCCGGTCAGACTGTCGTACATTCAGTATGTTCAGCCCCACATAAGCTTGTTTCAGACAGAATGAGTCTTCTTTACAATGTTGGAAGACATTTCTCCCCTGAATAAACTTTTACGTTTTTGTCATTTAAGAAAATGTAATGTTGTATGTTAACCACCAACAAAATAATATGAGTTATGGAGTAATACGTAAGTAACCACCAACAGAATAATATGAGTTATGTGGAGTATAACATAAGTGTTACGTTATACTCTAAACGGAGTGTCTTGCTGTAATGATTTGAGATACATTTCCTATGATGTCATGCAACATTTCACTCTTAGACAGACTGTGGTTGTGTTATTTTATGAAACCTTGGGGTTGATATACATTTGTACAATATGCATACATCATGCACATATTATAGAGAAGATAGAAGTATGGTGATTGGTTTCCAGTCAGCCTCAAAGATACTAACCTTGGTATGCTTTAGTACATACCTTGTAATTAATGTTTTGTTTTTCATTTACCCTGTAGCCAACATGATGTTACCGTAAGTGTCATTGTGATGTGAAACTGTACAGTATGTGACTGAAAAACTGCAACAATAAATTGCTTGAATTTTTTTAATATACTTTTGTTGGATTTTTATGCAATGGTCTTTCTTCAAATGTCTCTGTTCTTCAAATGCAACGACATAGACAATGTTGTCTAAGTTTACTTAGATTTTCTTGTTTTGAATATCTGTTCATGTATTTACTGTACACTATTAGCTCAGTAAGTTCCCACCACACCCTGCATTCCAGATGTATCAGGAGAGGTCCCGGATACATTTGCACCAAAAATTACCTTCCCGCTCAGCTCCCCCTCCAGAGGGACTACCTGTCATGCACAGTAGGGGGGAGAGCTACAGATGGTGCACCAGATGTGTGTCCGGAACACATGACCAGACTGGACATGGTGTTAGAGGGCCACTGCCTGACCCTGCCCTGGTGCTGATGTGTTTGTGTGTTAGAGAGGGTGTTTATAGATGTCAGACACTAAGAGAAAGACAGTAAGAGAGAAATCTTAAATGTGTTTGCGCTCCTTTATAATGATCTGTGTGTGTGTGTGTGTGTGTGTGCGTGTGTGCGTGTGTGCGCGCATGTATATGTGCAGTGCTCAAGGTCTGGTGGCATCTCCCAGTCACCCCAGCACCATCCTGCTCCTCCACAGCTGGCCGGCCCACCCTTCCCAGCTGCCACTGGGGCTCCCCCTAGCCCCTCTACTTGGCAGACACACCGTTTTGGGCGCTCCCCCACCAGCCCTCCCTGGCAACTGCCACCCTCAGCTGCGCACTTGCAGACGGGAACGGGGTCGTACAAAGTCACTCCTCCTGTGACTGTCTGGTGCCACGGGGGACAGAGAGATGATGAGGGGATGGGGTGGGAGGAATACTTTCCTTATACCCTTCATATACCGTCGGATCTCTTTTGGGCACTTTATCAATTCAGCAAGATGGACACATCACAGTCAAATTTTCGAGCACAATAGGATAGTGGAGGAAAGTTACCCCTCAAAGTGTTTTTGATGAGTAGGCTAAACACTGTTTAGTCTGAGCCTGCTAATCTTTATGTAACGGTGAATTGTTGAAAGTTTTTATTTACAGTATGGCAAGAGTGACTGTTACATGTAGCAGTAATGGGCCTTGTTTTTGGCATGAAGTTAAGGTATCATTTTCCGTATCATACAACCTACAACTCATACAATATTTCATGTAATAATCTAATCAGTGTTAATTCAATACCTTTTGATCCATGGAAAATAAGGAAAGAGATATAGAAGTGTCGACGGGTGGCAAGGCAAACATTAAGGTGACAGTATATTTTCAGAGGATCATAATCTTGTTCAATATTTTCATAATTATAATTCAAGGCACCTTTCAGGCGAAGCTTGTAACCACTGAGGGCAAAATGACATTGTCATCATATAGCTAGCAGGCAAGATGTGATCTCTCTCTCTCTCTCTCTCTCTCTCTCTCTCTCTCTCTCTCTCTCTCTCTCTCTCTCTCTCTCTCTCTCTCTCTCTCTCTCTCAGTGTGACAGAAAGTCTATGGGGAGGAATAAGAGGTAGTTATGGGGGAAATGCACCAGCCTCCACAGTTTAATTGGAGATGTGTCACACTAAATAAATGGTGCAAAAACAAGCGCTGACTGGAGGCTTGACAGAGGGGCCCTGGGGAGGCAGCCTGCTTTATTGGGCCGGAGCTCTGCACCGCTTCAGGGTGAGATGGGGCTAGGTTCTTCTCGGCTAAGGTACCCTACCCTCCATAGAGTCCACCCACCAAACAACCACCAGCAGCCATCACAAACCAACCTGCAGGATGATGAAAGATAAAACATTGTTATGATAGTTGACTGTTGAACTTGGGATATTAGATGTTGGGGAACTTGGTGACCTGGAAGCACATCAATTGATTCTTCTGACCTACAATCAGGAGGAGATTGTATTCCTGATCTGCCATACATTTAAATCCCTACATACCATCACAAAAATCCATAAACATAACAGTTTCTCCACAAACAGTTTCTATCTATCAGTCTAGCTCCTCAAAACTGTCTACATCAATCTATCTTTAGGAAAAACAGCCAATCCAATCTGCCTGTCCAGTTCGTACATGACCTGGAGCACCTCAGGAGAATGTGTATTCCAATATTCTATCAGTATTAATATCTGTTGTCCTCTGCAACTTGGCCTTGTTGAGTGTACGTCTGTGTGTGTGTGTGTGTGTGTGTGTGTGTGTGTGTGTGTGTGTGTGTGTGTGTGTGTGTGTGTGTGTGTGTGTGTGTGTGTGTGTGTGTGTGTGTGTGTGTGTGTGTGTGTGTGTGTGTGTGTGTGTGTGTGTGTGTGTGTGTGTGTGTGTGTGTGTGTGTGTGTGTGTGTGTGTGTGTGTGTGAGCGAATATTGTGGACTTGACATGAGTTGCGATTTACCTCTATAGTTTAGATAATTGGACATGACAACATCCTCTCTGGTCTCTCGGGGGAACAGAAGAGGATTTAGACTATTACGGTCTGTGTTATAAATATGGCATACATACAGCCCACAACAAAGGCCATCATCTGTAAATGCATTCTGTATGAACAGATATATTACAATGATATATCTGTCACATTTTCTGGGAAGCATGTAAGGGTGTTTTTCAGGTCATCGTTTAATGATGTTCACCAGTAAATCAACTGTGTGTTCGTGACTTGAGGTAGAGTTAGTGGCCATCTAATGATTTTCTATGCATATGATGTGCAGCTCTTTGCTTCGTTAAAACCAACCACACCATGTTTGTTGCAGTTTAGCCATCAACTCAAATGAACAGTGTGCTGTTTTTGTTTGTGTTCCAGCCTGATAAAAGTTGTGTCTCTGGGAGAAATAGCAGGTATGTTGATATCAGTATTCCCACAGCCTGCATAATTGCAGTAATTTGCTTTCCCTTTGGGTAATCTGTAAACATGGCTGTTTTGATGTTTTTGGCATCCTCCATTGGCTGGGCTCTCTCCTCCTCCGGCGGAGCCCTCATCTCAGCCCAGGGTGACACAAATAGATCCTTCCCCAAAAGGTGCACGTACTTTCATTGTGGTGCGATCAATACGGCCCAGTCCTCACTGGGACACACTGGGGTGCTGGCGGTATTAAAACTGCCCTGCGAGCTGCCTCTCGCCACGCGGGCATTTTAGGGAAATAAAACCATTGATCCTCCAGGGCCTCTGGCTGAGCATTAACCTGGGTAATAAATTAGAACATGCTCATCTGAACACATCTGCCTGTAATGTTCCCAAAAAGGCTGGCCTGGGGAGAAAGAATGGAGTTTGAGAAGGGTAGAGGGTGCCTGCTGGTTGGGAAGAAGAGTAGTGCCCTACTTGACGCCCCCGTCGAGGCGGGAGGGACAGGCAGAGGCAGGGAGAGGCGTCTGGATGCCCAGGACTTCCATTAGAGGGCGAGGTTGGTGGCATGGGTCGATGTGGCCAGGTCTGGTCGGGGGTACGCCATCTCGACACAGTGTTTTTCAGCTCCCTGTGATGAGAAGAAAGAGGGGCTGTTGACCCACTGACATCCTATGCTCCTGAGAGGGGGGAGGAGGGAGGTGGGAGGTGGAAAGGGGGTGAGGAGGAGAAAGAACACGGTGTCCATGGCTGGGCTGGGCCCTGTAGAATTAAAGCACCTCTATACGTTGGATGTTGTTTATCGTTTTTCACCGTAGTGTCGCTTTGAAATGTCATTAAATACGTTGTTCTCGTCATACAGGGATGAATAGAATTGTTAACGAAGCTCCCTTATGAAGACCACCTGGAATGATGTAAAGAAAGCCGTTGAAGACCTTTTCTCCACTAAAATGAATAAGTGAAATAAGTCTTCATACAGTGAGGTTCTTGGTGTATGACTTCTTTACTGGTGTACACTATGCCCTGGAAGGTTCCCCGTGACTTTTGAACTAGAGGAGATCCAACTTTTAAAACCATGGAAATGCACACACTTGTAAGCACCATTGCAAACACTCATGTGTCTATGGAAGTTCTTGAGTTGGGAAACCTATAGTCATGCAGAGGATAAGTAGTAGGTAAAACCGGAAGCTGTCATCTCCATTTTCAGTTCAGATTCTTCTTTGTCTGCAAAATACATGATCGGCATGTATCTCCATGAAAAGCATGAATAAACAAGATGAGACAATATGTGATAGAGATCCCAAGCTAAACCACTCCCTGGGATAAGCCTATTATTATACAACAAATCTGTCATTATATTTGACTGTGAGATCAGAGCCTAGTAAAACACACACACACACACACACACACACACACACACACACACACACACACACACACACACACACACACACACACACACACACACACACACACACACACACACACACACACACACACACACACACACACACACACACACACACACACACACAGAACTGTCTCAAGAATAAGAAATGAGAAGATTTTGTATAATCTATAAGGCAAAATTATTGTCATCATCTCCACACCAGACACCACCAATGGTATAACTACTAATACAGCAGGAGACCGAGACTCACTCAATCTCTCTCTCTCTCTCTCTCTCTCTCTCTCTCTCTCTCTCTCTCTCTCTCTCTCTCTCTCTCTCTCTCTCTCTCTCTCTCTCTCTCTCTCTCTCTCTCTCTCTCTCTCTCTCTCTCTCTCTCTCTCTCTCTCTCTCTCACACACACCTACTGTAGCAGTGGGAAGCTAGGAAGTTCTCTGCCCCAGTTTACGATGTCCTTGAGAGTTGTGCCTTCGCGCCGGGGCTGGTGGGGTCCCGCGGTGCACAATGTGTGCTTCGTGTCCAGACTCCCGCTGTACTCCGCCGCCCCTGCGTGGCTCTGGAGAGACGCCAAGCTCCAAAGGGTTGTCCGTGCAAGCGGGGGAGCGTGCTACTGGAGAAACAGCTCATCTCCTCCACACATCCTCCTATCTCTCTCTTGATCTACCATCCCCCTTTTCAAAACAACACCACAAAATATAAATCACTGCGTTGTGTGGCACACCTAGAATAGAATGCTTAGAAAAAAGTATGAATGAGTAACTAGATAGTAATAAACTGTTTACTGATCTGTAAAAATGAATAAGTAGCTCCCTTTGTCCAAATGGTTATTTTTGCAAAGTGTCAAACCACAGGATAGAATGAAGGCCTACAGTATCCTATGTTGTGCAAGTCAAAAGGCTGCAACAAAAGCATTTGTCAAATTAAACTTTCACCTAGCCCATGTATCTTTTGTGTCTGTCATGGATCGCCTTAAGTCAGTCATCAAATTAACAACATAAGAGCAAAAATCGAACTTCCGGAGACCACTCTCAGTTGTAGGCCACTACTCCATGTTAAACAAAATCTCTTTATATTTTATTCAGGATTTATTCATGTGATTTGTGTGTAGTAATTACTATGGATATTGGCCAAGAGCAAAAGATAAAGATCCATTTTCTAATATTTTGTCCTTGGATTTTGTACCACGGGAATTCTCTTCCCTTTTTTTCATCCTTTCTTTTTCCCTGGCTTTGGCATGGGGAATTGGTGGGATGAGAGAGGCTATTCCCTAAATAGCCCATGGCAAGAGGTAGTCTGATTAGCATGCTGCCTGCTCTCTGGCAGCAGTCCTCTAGGCCACAAGCGCTATCACTTAGGCTACGTGCTGTTTGTATTTGTAGTTGATAGTGTGTGCTGTTATAATTGGAATGAGCTCGGGAACCTCGTTTGCTTTTGATCTGCTGCCAGCCACTTGGCGTGCTACTGGGCCACAGCTCTCACCTCAACACTCCCATAGGATTATGGAAACGGCAGCGCTTATGTTCTAAAAAGCTGCCTGACAGCATCTCATTCAAGGTCGAACAATAGTGTAGGGAATGATAGACCAAAAACAAATAAAATAATGGGGAGATAATCGAATGATGTCTGGCTCGTTGTACATTTTCTCATCTGCCATGCAATGTTCAGTTCAGGCTTCTTCTTGCTTAGATCTTTCTTCCATAGAGGACTGTCTCAGGGGAATTATGTGAGTTTGACGCACCCCTTTCTGCCAAATGTCAGTGGAGCCAATGAAAAATAATTTATCTTAAATTCCTAAGCTCAATATTTAATCATACTCCTGGTTGGGTTACTTTTTCTGTTTGATTAGGTGAAGGAATTGGGCTGGCATCCTCTCAGAAAGAGAAAGAGAGGTTTTAAATAGTAGTGAAAATATTTGACAAAAGCTTCTTCATTACTCTCCTTGATATTGGGGTTGAAATAAATGTAAATTGTCTCCCAAACAACAGTAGCAACTTTAGGAATGGTTACTTAACCTATTTATTCCGCTTGACAGATTCTAGGATCCCAGGCCACTCTAATACAGACACCAGAGAGTCAGAGGTAAGTACAAAATGATAGAATAAATACAAAAACACACTGTTCACTCCGTGACAGAACCAAAGTTGTTGAATTACGAGTAGTCATAGTAGGTTAGTTGTAGTCGTAGTAGTAGTTATAGTAGTCTAGAAGTAGTTGTAGTAGTAAAATGACTAATGACAGTTCCATTATCATACTCTCTCATTCCATCATCAACTCTCAAATGTGAATACCGGCTCTCTTAATGATTGTGGCCTAATATGACTGTAAATGACTGGTCCATCCTATCCCATCTTATTCACGGAGGACCACAGAACAGATTCACCTGAGACTAACCCTGATGAGCTCATTCCCTCAGGGCTTTACCGCTGGTTAAGTAGAAACACCTGCTAAAATATTGGCAATTAGGACATAATTAGCTGCTAATGTATTTGTAATTCCAAAGTGAGCCATAGATTTGTTTTTTTTTGCGGAGACTCCCTTTTTTTAATGTTCTCAGTTGTTATTGTCTTCCTCAGGTATTTGTATCCCGAGAACATTGACTAAGTGCCCTAGTTCATCATATGCAAATGTATTATTAATTACACATGCATTATGCCAGTATTCAAAAGACATCAAAGGGCCTGTGAGTCTTCAGATGCCCTCGGTAACAGGGCTCAGGTTACAAATGCCTGCGTGTGCACTTTCCCAGAAAGACGCCTTTTCAGGCAGAATAAATGCATGCTCAATTAAAAATTTGAACAGGAACCTCTCTCTTTGCCTCTAAATATTTGAGAAGCATCTCCAGTGGTCTGAGGATGTTTGCGTTTTGGATATCATTCGAGCCATCACACAATGTCACTAGAGCTAAACATCTCTTATATTCCTACTGAATGACACTGCTTTTCCCCTGTCATTTCTATAGTGTACTATATTTCAGCTTTACATGCAGACATTATAGTGCTATATGACAGTCTGGTCTGTCATCTCTCCCTGGTGACTTGCATGTTAATGACCTATAGAGTAAGTGCCAGACAATGATTTATATAACCCATAATGCATTACATTGATCAGCAATAGTGCTGTACCAGTATAAAAAAAACACAACAACACACTCCACCATCATAATATACCTAATCCTGTATCCTGCGGCAACATATTTCAGCCATGTATCTAGGATAACACTTCATCATACTGTATATCCAACGAGATGTTGAAGAAGGAGATGTGTAATGTGTGCAATCATTTTAACCCTGGGAAGTCCTGGGTTATCAGTCTCTGGTGGCCTGGTCTGACTCGGTGCTGCTAGCATAATTAGCACAAGCTAATGCTTTGATGATAAACTGGGAAATGGAGACTGGAGAGTTGGTTTCCTTCCCTGCCTCCCTGCCTGCCTACCTACCTGATTTTACATCTTGTTTATTGATCTAATTAAACATGATTTAGCTTTTAATTAAGTCTTAATGGAGGGTATTGGGGGAATAAAAGGCATACAAAGATGGCCACATGAATATCCAGTGTTAAAGATCAAATGAAATGTTAGTGCTTCAGCTCTGGCCACATCAGTTACGGTGTTACTGTATGTTCTGCATTGATACAGATACTGTACAGTATTCCACAGCACAGAAACAAACCACACACAATATATCTCAAGGCTAAAGCCACCAGGTGGGGCTCATACTTTCAATAGAAAGACCCATACAGTAGGGTTGTGGGGGACAATATTACTGTGGTTGTGCTGCTGGGGCTGTGTGTCCTATCCAAAATGCTTTAGTTTGTCGTTCTTCTACGGTCGTTTTGTGTATCAAACACAGATCAATCATTCCCCATTAGTAGACCAAAGTGTTTCAGGTTTGTCCTCATTACTAAAACGGTAAGCTCTCCCCCTGAGGTAAACAATAGAGACGGATCTACCTAAGGAACTGCTCTATTTATCTTTCGGTTCTAACTCTGTTCTAACTCTCTGCCACAAAGATTTATTCTGTGTTGCTGTCAATCCATCTCTAATGGGCAATTGCATCTTTTTTAGTGTGTGTGTCTGTGCGTGTGCGTGCGTGCGTGTGCGTGTGCGTGCGTGCGTGCGTGCGTGCATGCATGCCTGCGTGCCTGTGAATGTAAAATAATCAAACACACACACACAGGGAGAGACTCCTAGAGGTTGCCGGAGACAGTCAGACTCAGAGACCCAGTCATCTCAGATTCCGGAGAACTAGGAGTCTCTCCCCAGCCAGGAAACCCGTGATACAAGTCAGTATTCGACGTATATCCATGCATGTCTGAGGACGTCGGGAGATGACGTGGAAATTGTCCACTGGGGCAACAGTGAGCACCATTACCTTCAAGTAGGTTTCGGTTTGCTAGGTTATTGTGGACAGGGATGGTGGATGGGCGTAAGCATCTGATTCTGCATGTTGCATGTTCAAATCCAGTGATAGAAAGTTGTCTTTGAGATTTTGTTTAAGCCTATCCCAAACCTTAACTCTTACCTTAACCATTCAGAGTTAATGCCTAACCTTAAGATTTTGGAATAAATGCCTAAACGTAATCCCAACCTTAAAAATGCAGAGTTAATGCCTTAACTTAACCTTAAACACTTTTAAATTTGACGTTTGCAACAACTTCAAAATGTTACGTTTGAGAAAGATGGATGATTCTAATTCTGACGTGAGACTGTGAGAGCTAGTTGCTCTCTCTGTATGTGGGAGACACACACACACACACACACACACACACACACACACACACACACACACACACACACACACACACACACACACACACACACACACACACACACACACACACACACACACACACACACACACACACACACAAACACACACACACACACACACAAACACACAGAGAATCCTAGAAGTCGCCGGAATCAGAGACCCAGTCATCTCAGAGGTGTGTTGCGTCGCGAGATAGCTGAGATGTCATGTCATAAAAAGGACTAATTATGCTGAGATCTATGCTGAAATGGCTGCTAGGTATGAGGTTAATCTCCCCACTCCTCTAAAAGTCATAAAGATCAACATCTCAAACACAGATGGTCTCATAATGTACCCTGAGAACTCCTGTTCAACTTTACAAGAACAGTTTACTTCGAACACTGATGAATTAATTAATTCATTAATACTATTAAAAGAGAGACAGTCATCATACCTTTTGCAAATACTGGCCCAGTTTTTTTTAATGATCGATTAGCCTTTTAAAATGATCAACTTGGATTAGCTAACACAACGTGCCATTGGAACACAGGAGTGATGGTTGCTGATAATGGGCCTCTGTACGCCTATGTAGATATTCCATAAAAAAATCTGCCGTTTCCAGCTACAATAGTCATTTATAACATTAACAATGTCTACAGTGTATTTCTGATCAATTTGATGTTATTTTAATGGACAAACAAATGTGTTTTTCTTTCAAAAACAAGGACATTTCTAAGTGACCCCAAACTTTTGAACAGTAGTGTACATGTATTTACATTTAAATACACCTTAGCCAAATACATTTAAACTCAGTTCTTCACAATTCCTGACATTTAATCCTAGTAAAAATTCCCTGTCTTATGTCAGTTAGGATCACCACTTGATTTTAAGAATGTGAAATGTCAGAATAATAGTAGAGAGAATGATTTATTTCAGCTTTTATTTCTTTCATCACATTCCCAGTGGGTCAGAAGTTTACATACACTCAATTAGTATTTGGTAGCATTGCCTTTAAATTGTTCAACTTGGGTCAAAAGTTTCGGGTAGCCTTCCACAAGCTTCCCACAATAAGTTGGGTGAATTTTGGTCCATTCCTCCTGACAGAGCTGGTGTGACTGAGTCAGGTTTGTAGGCCTCCATGCTCGCACATGCTTTTTCAGTTATACCCACACATTTTCTACAGGATTGAGGTCAGGGCTTTGTGATGGCCACTCCAATACCTTGACTTTGTTGTCCTTAAGCCATTTTGCCACAACTTTGGAAGTATGCTTGGGGTCATTGTCCATTTGGAAGACCCATTTTCGACCAAGCTTTAACTTCCTGACTGATGTCTTGAGATGTTGCTTCAATATATCCACATAATTTTCCTGCCTCATGATGCCATCTATTTTGTGAAGTGCACCAGTCCCTCCTGCAGCAAAGCACCCCCACAATATGATGCTGCCACCCCGTGCTTCACGGTTGGGATGGTGTTCTTCGGCTTGCAAGACTCCCCCTTTTTCCTCCAAACATAACAATGCTCATTATGGCCAAACAGTTCTATTTTTGTTTCATCAGACCAGAGGAAATTTTTCCAAAAAGTATGATCTTTGTCCCCATGTGCAGTTGCAAACCGTAGTCTGGCTTTTTTTATGGCGGTTTTGGAGCAGTGGCTTCTTCCTTGCTGAGCGGCCTTTCAGTTTATGTCGATATAGGACTCGTTTTACTGTGGATATAGATACTTTTGTACCTGTTTCCTCCAGCATCTTCAAAAGGTCCTTTGCTGTTGTTCTGGGAATGATTTGCACTTTTCGCACCAAAGTACGTTCATCTCTAGGAGACAGAACCCGTCACCTTCCTGAGCAGTATGATGGCTGCGTGGTCCCATTTTGTTTATACTTGTGTACTATTGTTTGTACAGATGAACGTGGTACTTTCAGACGTTTGGAAATTGCTCCCAAGGATGAACCAGACTTGTGGAGGTCTACACATTCTTTCTGAGGTCTTGGCTCTGAGTTTGGCTCAGAGGCACTGAGTTTGAAGGTAGTCCTTGAAATACATCCACAGGCACACCTCCAATTTACTCAAATGATGTCAATTAGCCTATCAGAAGCTTCTAAAGTCATGACATAATTTTCTGTAATTTTCCAAGCTGTTCAAAGGCACAGTCAACTTAGTGTATGTAAACTACTGACCCACTGGAATTGTGATACAGTGAACTGTAAGTGAAATAATCGGTCTGTAAACAATTGTTGGAAAAAATTACTTGTGTCATGCACAAAGTAAATGTCCTAACCGACTTTGTTAACAAGACATTTGTGGATTGGTTGAAAAACAAGTTTTAATTACTCCAATATAAGTGTATGTAAATGTCCGACTTCAACTGTGTATATATACAGTACCTGTCGATGGTACGGGGGTGCTTTGCTGGTGACACTGTTTGTGATTTATTTAGAATTCAAGGCACACTTAACCAGCATGACTACCACACCATTCTGCAGCGATACGCCATCCCATCTGGTTTGCGCTTAGTTGGACTATAATTTGTTTTTCAACAGGACAATTACCCCAAATCCACCTCCAGGCTGTGTAAGGGCTATTTGACCAAGAAGGAGAGTGATTGGGTGCGTTAGAGGACCTAGCCTCCAAAATCATCCGACCTCAACCCAGTTGAGATGGTTTGGGATGAGTTGGACCGCAGAGTTAAGGAAAAGCAGCCAACAAGTGCTCAGCATATGTGGGAACTCCTTCAAGACTGTTGCAAAAGCATTGCAGGTAAATACCTCATGGATCTGGTTGAGAGAACACCAAGAGTGTGCAAAGGGTGGCTACTTTGAAGAATCTAAAAGCTAAAATAACACTTTTTTGGTTACTACATGATTCCATATGTGTTATTTCATAGTTTTGATGTCTTCACTATCATTCTACAATGTAGAAAATAGTAAAAATAAAGAAAAACCCTTGAATGAGTAGGTGTGTCCAAACTTTTGATTTGTACTGTATATATTTACAAAAACAAATATAATGTATCGGGGATTGGAAATGATGCAGACAATTACATTGATGGAAGCTGCAGTCTTTCTGCAATATTACCAATTTTTTACAATCGCTAGGACCCATTTCTCAATACTTAGGTCACTTTTTCCAAACTCTTCACACAGTTCTTCTAACCAACTTTCAGCTTGGCACAGCAGTTAATTTCACATCCAAAATGCACTAAAACTACCAAAACACTTCATATATGCCTCAAATCAACTCATTCTTCCATAACACTAGCAAAGGTTGTCACCGAACAAGCACACTTTGTCACCCATTAAACAATGACCTAAAAAACACTATCAACAGGTATCATTACACAATGTTTTCTTTTGTAAAATTTCTTTACAAAACAAGAATGACACCTCTCTACTGTTTAGAATTCACTGCAGTATATGTTACAGGAATGAATCAGACATGATGCAATATGCTTCAATATGTTTTGTCATTTTTTGGCATTGAGTGATTCCAAAATACAATAATTTGTATATACACCATCTACCGATACAGATACAGTAGCAATGCTAGTCAAACCTGTCTTCTGCATTTGGCCACAAGTTCTCATCCACATCACATCTTATGTCATCTTGGGCAAAACATGGGAGGCATGGTCCATCCCTGGCAATTATCTGCAGATATGTCCAGGCATCCAGCATTCATTGCGTTCAGGAGGGAAATTTGATCATATGGATGGTGGTCATAAAAATTCCACCTCCATGAGGAAAATAAATCCTCTATGGGGTTGAGGAGTGGAGAGTAAGGTGGGAGGAAAAGTGACACCATCCTGGGATGGGCTGCAAACCACTCTGTGACTGCACGGGAGTGGGGAAATTCCACATTGTCCCATACAATCACAAACGTTGGCCGATTTCGCCTCACTGGAACCCTTTCCTCACCTGGCACAACCCTTCCATAGAGGTCATCCAGGAATGAAATGAGACGCTCAGTGTTGTATGGCCCAATTAGCGGTTTGTGTAACAGAAATCCATCAGAGGACATTGCTGCACATATTGTGATGTTGGCACCCCTCTGGCCCGGGACATCCACTGTGGCTCTTTTCCCAATCACATTCCTTCCTCGCCGCCGTGTTTTGGCCAAGTTGAAACCAGCCTCACCCACAAAGATGAATATGTGGGATGTTTACCTGGCTTCAATATCCATGACTCTCTAAAATAAATCCACAAGGCAACATAAGAGTTAGGCTATTACGGTAGTTTACATTATACCTAAAAATATGCCATTGTGTGCCTCTGCCCTGTTTGGTTTTGTTCAAAACCAGTTCTGTATTTTATAGTCATCTTACCTGGACATATTGGATCCTGAGTTGCTTGACTCGTTCAGAGTTCCTCTTAAAGGACTCTAGAAATAGTTGTTATGCTGACATTGGGGATATTTCCAAATGTAATGTTGTCTGCCATCACTCTGTCCCAAATCTCTGTGAGTTTTATGTCATTGTTCCTGATGACCATATCAACGATTGCAGTTTCCTGCACAGCAGTGAAAATCCTACCTCTCCCGCCTGTGGGAGGTAACCGTTGGGTCCTAAGCAGAAATACAAAAACAATTACACATAAGTGGGTTTGGAGGCTTTGCTCAATTTACTTCTGTAATGAGCAGTTCAGTCAGATGCCCTTGCAGAATGCACATCTTACCTGTTGTTTTGCCGGATATTTCTCATAATAGATGCCACTGTTGAGCGTTGCAGATTTGGCTGCACTCTCAGACCAGCCTCTCTCATTGATAGATCATGATTTATTACATGATCAATTATAGTAGCCCTAATCTCATCTGAGACTACAGCTCTTGATCTTCCTCTCAGTCTTCTTCCACCACACATACGTACTCCTCTCCCTCTCCCAGCCACTCTTCTTCCTCTGTCAGCCACTTCTCTCTCTCTGGCTGGGTCCATGTTTACATTACAGTACAGCATTATTCCTAAGATGTCCCCTTTTGTATAGATGGTAATGAAATTGAAAGACTAACACCTGGGTAGTTGTTTAGCTACAATGGGAATCAGCTGTGGTTGGTCTAATTGTTTTGATAGTATTTCATTTTTTAGATTTGGAATATATTTCAATACGGTATTACTGTACAAATGTAGCAAATTGCTGTCTTATTCAGTTTTGTGTTATGTTAATTAAGTTTT
Source organism: Salvelinus alpinus (assembly GCF_045679555.1). NCBI lineage: Eukaryota > Metazoa > Chordata > Actinopteri > Salmoniformes > Salmonidae > Salvelinus > Salvelinus alpinus. The sequence goes on from NC_092108.1 coordinate 26,148,313, forward strand.
GAATTTAAGTTTAGCCGTTTTGAAAAGAGTATGTAAACATGTGCAAATTGGCCTGTAGGTACATAAAGTTCTGGTGGTGGTTGTGTCTGAAATTTGAAAGATGTAGTCATTGAATGCATTTTGTGCCAAAGCAATGAAGAATTATCCACAGTTTAGCGCACATAGACTGCTGTTGTGCTCACTGTATGAAGAGTTTTGAAAAAGTGACCTAAGTATTGAGAAATGAGTCCTAGCGATTGTAAAAAACTGTAAAGCTGATCTACCCCCCCAAAAAATGTAACATATATATACAGTGGGGAGAACAAGTATTTGATACACTGCCGATTTTGCAGGTTTTCCTACTTACAAAGCATGTAGAGGTCTGTCATTTTTATCATAGGTACACTTCAACTGTGAGAGACGGAATCTAAAACAAAAATCCAGAAAATCACATTGTATGATTTTTAAATAATTAATTTGCATTTTATTGCATGACATAAGTATTTGATCACCTACCAACCAGTAAGAATTCCGGCTCTCACAGACCTGTTAGTTTTTCTTTAAGAAGCCCTCCTGTTCTCCACTCATTACCTGTATTAACTGCACCTGTTTGAACTCGTTACCTGTATAAAAGACACCTGTCCACACACTCAATCAAACAGATTCCAACCTCTCCACAATGGCCAAGACCAGAGAGCTGTGTAAGGACATCAGGGATAAAATTGTAGACCTGCACAAGGCTGGGATGGGCTACAGGACAATAGGCAAGCAGCTTGGTGAGAAGGAAACAACTGTTGGCGCAATTATTAGAAAATGGAAGAAGTTCAAGATGACGGTCAATCACCCTCGGTCTGGGGCTCCATGCAAGATTTCACCTCGTGGGGCATCAATGATCATGAGGAAGGTGAGGGATCAGCCCAGAACTACACGGCAGGACCTGGTCAATGACCTGAAGAGAGCTGGGACCACAGTCTCAAAGAAAACCATTAGTAACACACTACGCCGTCATGGATTAAAATCCTGCAGCGCACGCAAGGTGCCCCTGCTTAAGCCAGTGCATGTCCAGGCCTGTCTGAAGTTTGCCAATGACCATCTGGATGATCCAGAGGAGGAATGGGAGAAGGTCATGTGGTCTGATGAGACAAAAATAGAGCTTCTTGGTCTAACTCCACTCGCCGTGTTTGGAGGAAGAAGAAGTATGAGTACAACCCCAAGAACACCATCCCAACCGTGAAGTATGGAGGTGGAAACATCATTCTTTGGGGATGCTTTTCTGCAAAGGGGACAGGACGACTGCACCGTATTGAGGGGAGGATGGATGGGGCCATGTATCGCGAGATCTTGGCCAACAACCTCCTTCCCTCAGTAAGAGCATTGAAGATGGGTCGTGGCTGGGTCTTCCAGCATGACAACGACACGAAGCACACAGCCATGGCAACTAAGGAGTGGCTCCGTAAGAAGCATCTCAAGGTCCTGGAGTGGCCTAGCCAGTCTCCAGACCTGAACCCAATAGAAAATCTTTGGAGGGAGCTGAAAGTCCGTATTGCCCAGCGACAGCCCCGAAACCTGAAGGATCTGGAGAAGATCTGTAGGGAGGAGTGGGCCAAAATCCCTGCTGCAGAGTGTGCAAACCTAGTCAAGAACTACAGGAAACGTATGATCTCTGTAATTGCAAACAAAGGTTTCTGTACCAAATATTAAGTTCTGCTTTTCTGATGTATCAAATACTTATGTCATGCAATAAAATGCAAATTAATTACTTAAAAATCATACAATGTGATTTTCTGGATTTTTGTTTTAGATTCCGTCTCTCATAGTTGAAGTGTACCTATGATAAAAATTACAGACCTCTACATGCTTTGTAAGTAGGAAAACCTGCAAAATCGGCAGTGTATCAAATACTTGTTCTCCCCACTGTATATAGAGTATATATTTGAAAAAAATAAGTTTAGCATTAGTTAGACACATTCATGACAAATGATTGGCAAACATTTTGATTTCCCCACAATTGATTTCTAAATACAGTGCCTTCGGATAAGTATTCACATTATTCTTAAAAAAAAAACTTTACCCCCTTTTCTCCCCAATTTCGTGGTATCCAATTGTTAGTAGTTACTGTCTTGTCTCATCGCTACAACTCCCGTATGGGCTCGGGAGAGACGAAGATCGAGAGCCATGCGTCCTCCGAAACACAACCCAACCAAGCCGCACTGCTTCTTAACACAGCGCGCATCCAACCCGGAAGCCAGCCGCACCAATGTGTCGGAGGAAACACTGGTCAGCGTGCACTGCGCCCGGCCCGCCACAGGAGTCGCTAGTGCGCGATGAGACAAGGATATCCCTACCGGCCAAACCCTCCGTAACCCGGACGACGCTATGCCAATTGTGCGTCGCCCCATGGACCTCCCGGTCGTGGCCGGCTGCGACAGAGCCTGGGCTCGAACCCAGAGTCTCTGGTGGCAGAGCTAGCACTGCGATGCAGTGTCTTAGATCACTGCGCCACCCGGGAGGCCCCTTGTTAAGCCTTATTCTAAATAAATAAAAATCCTCAGCAATCTACCCACAATACCCCATAATGACAAAACAAAAACCTTTTTTACATAAGTATTCAGACCCTTTGCTATGAGACTTGAAATTGAGCTCAGGTGCATCCTGTTTCTATTGATCATCCTTGAGACGTTTCTACAACTTGATTGGAGTACACCTGTGGTTAATTCAATTGATTGGACATGATTTGGAAAGCCACACACCTGTCTATATAAGGTCCCACAGTTGACAGTGCATGTCAAAGCAAAAACCAAGCCATGACGTTGAAGGAATTGTCCGTAGAGCTCCGAGACAGGATTGTGTCGAGTCACAGATCTGGGGAAGGGTACCAAAAAATGTCTGCAGCAGTGAAGGTCCCCAAGAACACATTGGCCTCCATCATTCTTAAATGGAACCACCAAAACTCTTCCTAGAGCTGGCCACCCGGCCAAACTGAGTAATTGGAGAGAAGGGCCTTGGTTAGGGAGGTGACCAAGAACCCAATGGTCACTCTGACAGAGCTCCGGAGTTCCTCTGTGGAGATGGGAGAACCTTCCAGACAACCATTTCTGCAGCACTCCACTAATCAGGCATTTATGCTAGAGTGGCCAGACGGAAGCCACTCCTCGGTAAAAAGCACATGACAACCCGCCTGGAGTTTGCCAAAAGGCACCTAAAGGACTCTCAGATCATGAGAAACAAGATTCTCTGGTCTGATGAAACCAAGATTGAACTCTTTGGCCTGAATGCCAAGCGTTACGTTTGGAGGAAACATGGCACCATACCTACACCATACCTACAGTGAAGCGGTGGTGGTAGCATCATGCTGTGGGGATGTTCATCAGCAGCAGGGACTGGGAGACTAGTCAGGATCGAGGGAAAGATGAACGGAGCAAAGTACAGAGAGATCCTTGATGAAAACCTGGTCCAGAGTGCTCAGGACCTCAGACTGGGGCGAAGGTTCACCTTCCAACAGGACAACGTCCCTAAGCACACAGCCAATAGAATGCAGGAGTGGCTTCGGGACAAGTCTCTGAATGTCCTTGAGTGGCCCAGCCAGAGCCCGGACTGGTACCCGATCGAATATCTCTGGAGAGACCTGAAAATAGCTTTTCAACGACGTTACCCATCCAACCTGACAGAGCTTGATAGGATCTGCAGAGAAGAATGGGAGAAACTTCCCAAATACAGGTGTGACAAGCTTGTAGTAATCACTGCCAAAGGTGCTTCAACAAAGTACTGAGTACAGGGTCTGAATACTTACGTAAATGTGATGTTTCAGTTTTATACATTTTCAAAAAATTATAAAAACCTGTTTTTGCTTTGTCATTATGGGGTATTGTGTGTAGATTTATGAGGAAAAACAACTATTTAATACATTTTAGAATAAGGCTGTAACGTAACAAAATGTGGAAAAAGTCAAGGGGTCTGAATAGTTTCCGAATGCACTGTAAACCCTGATTTCATTGATATACGTTAAACAGCTCCCATCATATAGAATACCCAAGTGTCACACCTTCTGACGACTTCATCATAAAGAAGGGTCTCTGAGTTCCTGATCATTAGGATGTCATTAGTTAGCGGACATGGTTTCACATCATTAATGCACACAAACAATCCTCCTAACAGCAGCAGCAGATAATGTTGTCTGGTGGTTCAGTCTAATGAGGGGATACATTTGCATACTGCCCCCCACCCACACCCAAAGCCCCAACACCCACACCCACCCTCATTTATTAAAATAAAATTGCATTGGACCATCATGGGGTAATAAAGTGTCTAGCCCATATCACAGGGATGACAATGTTTCAGAGCAGGAAATCCATGTTAGCCTCATAGGATTAGTGTAGACTCATTAGGGGAAATATTAATGTGGAGATCGTTATTATCATGCTAATCTCTAATTGTGTTATTTCTGTATGCCTTTAATAATATGTGTAACTATATGTAGTATCTAGCCAAATATCTCCAAAGCAACTACAATGCATAGAAGTTAAAAGTCAAATGAGGTAACATAACATTGCATCCACTTAGTAAAGTTTAATTGATTCCCCTCAGTGAATTATTTTCTTGATTAAAAACAAAAACGGTTTAATTTAAAGTAGTCTGTAATCTTGATTGCACTTAATTGTATAGGATACCACCTGAGGTGGGTAATTTTCCATGCCATTTCTTCATTATCGAAAAGCTGTGGTTTTCTCCAAGAATAGTTCCAGGCATTATTTAAGCTGTTGGTTACAAAATATGTGAGTGTGTTACTTACAACAAGGTCATGTAAATGCATGCTGTCAATATTGCAAGTCAGACGTTCTCCTCTCCTCACACTAACAACAAGACTTTTGCTAGAAGAGAGCAGAGCTCATCCCTGTGCTTTGTCTCTGTCAGTGTGTCCATCCTTGTGTGTTTGTGTGCGCAAGCGTGAGTGTGTCCGTCTGTGTGTGTGCGTTTGTGCTCCCATGTCGGAGGCTCCTCCTAAATAAACAGTGTGTTTCTCGATGCCTAACGGTGTGCACGGCCCATGCACCACTGTTGTTGATCCACAAAGGACTACCAGGGGCCCCTGTTCGCTCGCTTGCTCGCTCACTTCCTCCATTCCTCTCTTTGCCTGCTCCCCGCTCTTTCCTTCATGCCCAAATTGACACTTGGTTCAGCGGCAGAAAGACAGGGGGCCTCTCCACCCGGCGTCTCCAGAGATGTGGCCCAGCTGTCAGCTGTCTAATCCAGCCCAACCTCCCCCGGAGCCAGGCATGGGGAGCTCCAGGCAAGCAGGGGCTCCAGGCTGCTCATGTGCCCAAAGGCTCCAGCAAACAAAACCGACCTGCAGCATAACACAACAACACAGCAAGTGAGGATATCACTAAGTGAAATCCACCCTGACCATTCAAGATAAATCAATAAACTGACCGTTTGGATTTTAATCCTGGAAGACAAGTGTCTGTATCAGAACAGACAAGGGTTCGTCTTACCACAAGAGAGTGTCTCTGATGTCAAAACAGGAGGAATCTAATCAATTGCGAAAGGAAAAATAATGAGATTTACTTTGGTGGACAGTGCCACACATTATTTAGATTTCTCAGGCCATCCCTGAGACGGTGGTCTACTGTAGCCAACTAGCTGTGATACTAGCAACCTATTTCATCTCTCTTCTTTCTAATCAGTTTTCACAGGCCTGATACAGACATCACTTGGCCTCATAACCATGTCATGCCCTGATCTGTTTTACCTGTCTTGTGCTTGTCTCCACCCCCCACCAAGTGTCTCCCATTTGTCCCCATTATCCCCTGTGTATTTATACTAGTGTTTTCTGTTTGTCTGTTGCCAGTTCGTCTAATCCCATCAAGTCTTACCAGTGTGTTTTCTCGTCTTCGAGTCTTTCTAGTTGCTGTTTTCTAGTCTTCCTGGTTCTGACCATTCTGCCTGCCCTCGACCTGCCCTGGCCTGTCCCATTGTATAATAAATATTATGAGAACTGTACTATCCTCCTTCTGTGTATGCATCTGGGTCATATCCTGAGTCGTGATAAACCATCTCTCTGATTACTAGTGTCGGTCATGTTACTATGGAAACAATGATACAGATTAAATTACACAGGAATCCTTTGACAACCCTGAACTACTGGCATGAGTAAGACATGATTCACTATGTATTTTTACTAGTGTGTTCTTCCCAACCTGGAATATTGGAGTCATGGTTTATGCTGTCATTCTCTATTTGCAGCATTAACCCATATATTCACTTAGTACTTTTTTACAAATCCAGTCCAAAGAGAATGTCAATCAGCAAACGATCCAATATCACATTTGTAAGAGCACTGTTATTACAGTGTAAAATACAAAATACAAAGACTTTATTGCCACTTGCTGTAAACAAGTGTTACGACCCAGCTGTGTATTTGAAATAATTGATTATCCATCCATAAAAACAATTGGTAACAAAGCTCAGAGCATGGGCATGTGTGCCAGTGTGTGTGGGTGTGTGTGAATGTGTGAGTGTGTGTGTGTGTTGTGTTGTGTTGTGTGTGTGTGTGTGTGTGTGTGTGTGTGTGTGTGTGTGTGTGTGTGTGTGTGTGTGTGTGTGTGTGTGTGTGTGTGTGTGTGTGTGTGTGTGTGTGTGTGTGTGTGTGTGTGTGTGTGTGTGTGTGTGTGTGTGTGTGTGTGTTTGTGTTTGTGTGTGCATGTCTCTGGGCATGTGTGCCAGTGTGTGTGGGTGTGTGTGAATGTGTGTTGTGTGTGTGATTCCCCTGTGTCGTTCCCAATATCAGTATTCCTGTAGATGTGTTTGATGTGTTTGAAGCCACGTAGCATACCTAGGAACATGACAGTAAACATGGCAGAGGCTCTCCCTCAGTGGAGCAGCCATGCACGTCACCCCTCAGAAGTGTGTGTGACGGGTGTACAAACCAAACCTACCTGGGAACGGCGTCTACCCTGAGAGCCTCCCTGACTACACCGCCACGCTGGCTGCATGTTGTTCAATGCAAAACTGTTCCAAATCACTTCACCGCCCTCAGCCTCAAGAAACAAAAGAACACCAAAGCAATAAAAGAGAAACAAAAGAAAAAATAAATATGGACTCAACTGGAAGTCACTTAAGTGAGTCTGTGGCCAACCAGCAGTAGCTAGGTAGATGGCATGAGTATTTTCCCCTCTGTCCTAATGTTTTTCCTACGTTTCATCCTTGGAAAATCAGTGGTGTATGTTTCCTGCATGGCCACTAGGGAAATTAAGAGGCACACTATGGATCCCTGGGGGATTCTTCCAAGAATGAGGAAGAAAAAAGGCAGGCAGCATGAAAAAAATAGTTGAGGTGTGAGGAGTCACTGGCCTGGCGAAGGGCTTGCCAACACATCAAAATAAAACGGGTGTTGAACAAGACAACAGGAACCAGATCCATTTACACCTGCCAGAGAGAACGGTATGATGTCTGTAGCATCATACACAATGTATGATGCGATGTGAGGTGTTTGGCAGGTTGCACGGTGTCATTACGAACTTTAAATAAATAACACATATTACATATTCTTGTCGCTGTGCTCCTTTGAATGTTATTTGAGCTTTAACAAGGTGCATGTAAATCATCCAGATACAGTTTCTCTCTAAATGTGGCCTACGCTGAGCTTTATTATTAACGTTGATGTGAAAAGACAGAAAGAAAGAAAGTGTAGCCCACAAGGTTGCATGGGTATAGGCTGTGGGCTCCACCCCAACCACTCCTGGTTTGAGTGAAATAGGAGGTGTGTGTGTCATTAAGGGTGAAGCCATCTTGACCAAATGTTTTGAAACTACAAACAGTAGTTTAAAAGCCTAGTTTTCTCACTCAAAAGGCTACAAGTGAGATTTTCCTCAAAGACTTGTTATGGATATTGTATTGTTCATCTGAAGAACGTTCCTTTTGTAGACTAAAAGCATCGAAAAACCAATGTGTGGAAGGCTATTTCCAAGGCCTGTCATAGTTATTGTCCTCTGTGAAATAATCCAAAGGAGAAATAGCAACAACTGAACTGGTAAAGTCAAACCTTATTTTAGATGTCTTACTCTATTTTCTTTCTGGATTTTGTGACTGAATTTAACATTTACTTTAATTGGAGGATGAAGACATTGTTGCTAACTAATATAGACTTAATTTTGCATTTTCATGTGTGTTTCAGAGAAAGTCTATACATTTTGGAGAATTTTGTTTTGCCAGCGGATTTCTTTGTGAATACACATCATTGGTGACACAAAAAATGGTACCCTCCTTTGTATTTCTATTAGTGGCATTGGGTTAAGTGCTAACTAACATTGAAGAAGAAAGAAAGAAAGAAAGAAAGAAAGAAAGAAAGAAAGAAAGAAAGAAAGAAAGAAAGAAAGAAAGAAAGAAAGAAAGAAAGAAAGAAAGAAAGAAAGAAAGAAAGAAATACAGGAATACTGAAAGAATTAAAGAATGAAGGAAAGAAAGAAAGAAATGTGGGGTACTGGATACTAAGGCTCCGCCTTCCAAGAGAGGGGTGGAGGGAGATGACAGTAGAGAACAGATGAGATGAGGCTGCAGCTTGGTGCATGGTGGTTAGGAGTTATAGTAGGTGGGATATGGAGGAAGGAAGGGGGAATCTAGGTCACTGTCCAGACTCCCAGCACCAAAGGCCCCTAGGTCCCTGGATGCCCCGTGTCAGCACTCTGACAGGAGAGATGGGACTGTGTAACTGACTTTTCTATCCACACACTGCATCTTCTCTTCAGTCTCCTCTGAAGAATACCCCCCTCCCCACACCAGTCAGAGTTTGAGGAGAGCAATGCACTAGTTATTATAAGGAGGGCATATGACATGGGACCTCTTGCACTCTAGCTTTTGAAAGCAGCTCCCCTCTGCACTTCTCTCCGGAGTCTGGGAGACTTCCTTCCTTTCTACTTGATACATTGCTGCAGTCATTGTGTTCTGAATAGTATTGTTGAACCGTATGTTCACACTGAAACAGTCATTGACAGCTGGTTTGATAGAAATTGATCACCTTACAGCTAACTACCTTGTATTAAAGATCGTACCTACGGAAACTATTCTGCATGCCAACCTGCCCATCATTGTTTTGTATGCCTCTAACATCACCTAAGATCTCCTATACAACATTTCCCAGCACCAATATTGCATAGTAGGCGTAATATAGGGCATAATCAGGTACTGTGTGTTGCCTAGGTAATTAAAGCCTTGTTAAAAATCTAAAACCTTGAGACTCAAACTCTGAGTGTGTCCCTGGCGAGTCAAACCTCAGAGCAGATCTATAAACCAAACAGCGCTCCGGTGGGAATGATGCTTCTCTCTCTGGGTGGATGTGTAATTACCTTGGGCTTGTTTGGGGAAAAAGGAGGAGAACTGTTTCACTCCCTCTTGTTTGCCTTTAAATGCATTAAACTGTTTATTTAAATTAATTGAGATTAATCAACATGTTATGATGCTTGGTTTTAGAAAGATGGCTGTCAATCTCGTATATGTAATGCTTTGTTATTGTAATCAGAATATTGCGTTATAGTCTGTTGAATTATATTTATAGGGAAACTGAGTGCAGTTTGGTATAAAAAAGAAAACTATGTGGAGGAAATATAAAGTGTTACCATGAATTTGTAAAAGTATTAAGCCTATTGTTATGGAATAAGATAGTTATGCTATTGTCAGGAGCATAATTACACACTACGCTACACTTCCACACTCCATCCCCCGGGAGGCAGAAGCAACCGGGTCTAGATGCTGAGCCAAGCCTTGATAAAGCCGACAGGGGCAAGCCATCAGGATTGATTGAGAGTCCTGGAGAGAGAGGAAGCCAAAAGCCTCTCAGCCAGCCTTTGTTAGTTTCTTGTGTTAGTTAACCTCTTTAGTTGGGCGTGCCTTTTTGTAGTTGGGTTTTTGGACATATATATTTAGTCACCATTAAGATATGAATAATATGCTTGGACTGGCCGACCATGGGAGACATGACTGAGCTGGCCCTGGACTTAAGGTAAGGTACTGTAGCATTCAACACCTGGGCTCATACATTCAACACCTGGGCTCATACATTCAACAACTGGGCACATACATTCAACACCTGGGCACATACATTCAACACCTGGGCACATACATTCAACACCTGGGCACATACATTCAACACCTGGGCACATACATTCAACACCAGGACACATACATTCAACACCAGGGCACATACATTCAACACCAGGGCACATACATTCAACACCAGGGCACATACATTCAACACCTGGGCACATACATTCAACACCTGGGCACATACATTCAACACCAGGACACATACATTCAACACCAGGACACATACATTCAACACCAGGGCACATACATTCAACACCAGGTTGCATACGCTTACTTCTCACATTTATGCACAGATCAAATCAGCTTACTGTAGCTAGGCCTAAGACCCCTAGACATAACTAGTGCAACAAAATCAGTAGGCTAGTTATTGGTTTCGTAACACCATCGATCTGAATGTACATTCTTTGAAATGTATGATGTGTAACAGGGTGGAACTGTTGCAGGATTTGAATGCAGCCTTTGCCAGTCTCAAGTGTTGGCAATTGCAATCAGGGGTGGGATCAGTTACCAGAGAAGAAGAGAGAGGCTCGGCTGAAAATCTGTCTCCCTCCAGCAGGTGGCGTTTCTTCATTGTTTCACCCACCAAGCAAGGAGTTTTTGTATGGAGGTTAATGAAAGAGTGTTGAATTTGGTCAACAAAAATATATGTCTCATTTGCTACGTGAGGTTTATTTTAATGAATAGAATATTCAAAAAAGGATTACAATAATGATATGTGTCTACCAATCCAAATAAAGGTTTGGTGGGAGCTAAACAGCCCGCCGTGCCGCTTTGTGGACAATGACTCCCATTGTTATGGCGGAGAGATGTATCTTGTCAGTAAATTCATAATCTTTGGAGTTACTTATCTTGATTATAAAAATGTCTGTTTCTGTTTGTTCCACAGATCCCATTGTCATGAGAAGGCACAGGGAGGACGGAAGCGAGCGGTAGCAGCATCAGGCATCCACTCAAGGACTGCAGGCGTGATGGAATCATGGAGATAATCGGCGCAATCCTGACAAAATAAGTAATTGGGCTAGATTTCCATCCACCAATCAATTCAATGACCAAGATAGGTAAATATATAACCAATGTTCACTACCTGGATACTGTTGTTGTAGAGCATCAGAAGCACCCAGATCAGCTCCTTTAAACTGGCCAAAAACTGAAAATGACAGATGCTGTGTTCAAAACTGAAACAGTTTCAGCCTGTTACACAATGTTTTGTGAAATTAGTTGTCATCACATTCAGGAATATGCCTAATAATATTTAGTTTAATGACATGAGGTGTGCTTCCTTAACTTCAGGTAATGTTTTAAAAACTTGCTACAAGGTCTTAACCATTCATCATTTATTCCCTATTGATACTCACGCTGAACTAAACTAGGCCATCTATTTCCCAACAGAAAATTCACCCATATGAAAACAATGTTATATATTTGGGCAACATGGAGAAATAATTTATCATCATTTAATGATGCTCATACAGACAGTGCTGCTCCATACATGGAGCAATGACACAAGCTGTAGAAGATCAGTATGGACACCCAATTCTCTTCCGACGTGCACCTCAACCGCTCTCATTGGTGTTTAATTAACTTTTTATAAAGATGACCACCTCAATTCCCCTCTTTTTATCTCTCTCTCTCCCCTTCACTTTCTGACATCTCCTCATAAATAGGCCTCCATCCCACTGTCAGCCGGCCGCCATGGAAGTGTGTGTGTGATGGGGATGATAGTCGGGGTGTTAGAAGGGTTGTGGGGAGGGGTGGTGAGGATGGCTTCTCTGGGACACACTAATCAGCTCCCAACCAAGACCCAGGCATGCCGTCTCACACTGGACAGGTGAGAAGAATCACTTGCTAGCTAGCTACACTGCCCACCCCATGGCTGCTCCTTAGTACAGGGTCAACCCAGCCACCATCCTCCCTCCATGGCCCAGTCCCGTATTCCAATTGTCCCCCACTCCCAGTTCACCTGGCTCCCATCCCCCGGTCCCCTTATAGATGGTGCTGAGGGAGAGGAAAGCCAGCAGCTGCTCCACCAAGGGACCGTCACCAATGCAGACTCTGAGACCCCCGTGTGTGTTCACCTTTTCCTGTAATTAACAACTTACCCCAACCTCCCCTGTGCCACCCGAAGTCCAGAGAGGGACTCTCTGGGCTTGTGCCGCTGTCAATGAAGTGGCGGACACTCAGGGGGGAGTCAGGGGGGTAAGGGGGTGGAAGGGGATGAATAATGTGCACATGGCCTGGAAGTAGCGAGGTTTCCTCCTAATCTTTCCGTGCCATTCTTATCCACATGCCTCTATAGAGCCACAGCACACCACACCATCCCAGTCAGTCAACTACAATACTGCTGCCTTTTAATCAAGGGGAGATGTAGGTCTTAAAAGACAGCTTTTCTTCATCTCCAACGGACCTCATTCTACTCTGTAGTTAGAGGTTTCCTCTGTTCATGACAAAAGTTACTTGAGAACAGTGTACGAATTAAACCTCAGTGACTCCTACCTAACCAGTGGGTTTAATATAGCTGTTATGCAGCTTGTGTACATTTTTTCCTGCTTGTACCAGGTAATATTATTAATATTCAGGGCGTTGTAACTAATCACAGTACATGGATATATGACATCTGCTAACAAAGGAACTATATGTTAACAAAGGAACTAAATGAGGTAGGATAGCTCTGGCGAACCTGTGGGTGGTCAGACGCATATATAGCTGCTCTGAGAGGAGTCACAGTGACGGTGTAGAATGTTCCGTGAGATGAGTGTTCTGTTCTGATGCATCACTGCGTACTGTAGCCTAGTTAGTTGAAGCAGCATGTAGAAGGAAGGTACAGAGGCCGGATTTAAACTTGTAGAAACAGTCAGACCCCTAATGAGAATGAGTCGTAATGAGAGAGAACAAAAAATGAATCACTCTCATTTGGATGGAAAATCATTTCGAAGGACTCTTATCTTCTCTTTTTCTCATCTTGTGGGTTATTGCCAAGAAGAAGATAAAAGTGTCCATACAGCAATAAGAGTAGAATTTTTAATCTTGGCTCCAGGTAATTCCTCTAGGTATTCTGTTTCTTGGCATGTTCACAGTGGTCACCATTTAACAGGAGATGGGCTTTAGAGGTCAAAGCTATTTCGAAGGACATAAACCCCCCCCCGAATGATTCTTGATCACACTATGAAACTATCCCATCGCGGATTAATGGTGTACAGCACGCCAATAATACGTCTTCATGAAAATCATCACACCATGAATTTCTTTCAAAGGTTGTCCCGAGGAAGTACATCCGCTGCCCTCAGACATGCATTGTGAAGCTTACAGTATATAATGCTTTAATAGTGAGGGTGGCCTATGAACAGCAGTATCTTGCAGTCTGGTCATTACATAGAAAGTGGGGTGCAGCTTAGCCCCCTATAACGCCTATAGCCTAAGTCATGATATAGTACGTGGGAGTACAGTGTAGAATCCTATAACTGAAGCTCCTAACAGAGCCCTATATTCTGGGTCATGATATAGTTACTAAGGTAGACATGAGTGTAACATCCAGTGTCCCAGCTTTATGATGGAGTAAATGGGGGGAAAGCTGCCAGGACCTTCTTGTGGTGAAGACCCAGAGCAAGGGCACAGTCTCCCCAGCCCCATAGATCAGCCAGCCCTGAATGTCAACCCGCACAGCAGCCACTGCGGTGCCAGGAGTCCCCCTCTCACTCCCTCTCTGGCCCGTGATGGGCTTTCTGGTGACACCACCGTGCTAATGACCTGTTTTGGGACTTGCTCTGCAGGGCTCCTTGGCTGGGAAACATGGAAGTCATAGATGGATATCCAACTGGAAGGTCACTGTGTTGACGAGGACCATGCATTTCTGTTTCCGTTTCGGGTCTACTTTGTGACACCTCTCAGTTGCAAGTGCAACGATGACAGGTGCCGTATGAGGGACCTGTGAGTAACCTCTGTGAGTAGCCCAGTGTTGATGATAAGAATCTCTTACAAATGTTTTAAATCTGTGAATCTGGTGGAAATAAGTATTTGACCTTTTAATTACATTTTTGCTGAATAGATTTATTTTGTGTGTGTGTGTGTTTTACGCTGATGTTTACTTGCTTAATGATTTTAGATTACTGTGATTCTGTAGAGCAGAAGACTACTGCCTTGCCAACCAAGCAGCTCTGAATCCAAGCTTGTGATATGTTTTTGTTAGTTTGTTTTAATCAGCTTGCTGTGTGAGCATGCCTCAGTGCTCAGAGAGGCCAATGTTTTCAGTCACTCCCCACTAGATTCTTCCCTCAGCCTCAGGAGTTTGGCTTGTTGGAGCATTGTGTAAGGTCCCGGGAGAGGGTTCCTCCAGTGATGGGGGCGCTGGCTCGACCCTTCTCATGCCTAGTGTGGGTGGCATCGCATCAGAGTGGGGAGGCACTGCAATGGAGGTCCAGACAGAGGCTGCACGATGCTTCTGCTTCACTCTCCCAGGAGCATAGCCTCATTCTCAGGGTCATGCATCCCAGCTAGCACTGTAATTATAAGCAAAGAAAAAAGTTTAATATTCTTGCCTTTCTAGAGATGAATACATAGCCCCTCCTCAAGAGAGACATTCACATCTCAGAGTTCTAGTAGATAGGTTTTAATGAGGCAAGTGAAGTGTGTGTCTGTTTGTGTGTGTATTTTTTTATTTATTTAACCTTTATTTAACTAGGCAAGTCAGTTATGAACAAATTCTTATTTACAATGACGTCCTACCCCGGCCAAACCCTAACCCAGATGATGCTGGGCCAATTGTGCGCCGCCTTATGGGACTCCCAATCACGGCCGGTTGTGATACAGCCTGAAATCGAACCAGGGGTTGTAGTGATGCCTCTAGCACTGAAATGCAGTGCCTTAGACCACTGCGCCACTCGGGAGTATGCGTGGATGCATGTTTGTGTACGAGTGCGTGTGTGAATGTGTGCACACTCTGCCCTGTTCTAACGAGTGTAATTGATCTTCTGTGGGTGCACAACACGTTGCTGTTTTCACCATTTGTTAGGGCATTCTGGGTTCGACTAAAAAAGCCTTCAGTGATAATTATTTTTGCGAGCATTAAAACTTTTTAAGAGACTCGAAGTTGATTTGTAGTCAAACACAGACAACAAAATCTGAAACCAGAGAAAGAAGTGAACTAAACTATGTATTCAGACTGCCAAAAACAACTCAACTGTTTTTGGCCGATGTGTCTGAAGAGGGAAGCCCTCCTAGACAGACAGACAGACAGACAGACAGGCTAGAGGGCTCGGGGGCTCTGGGTGAGGGGGAATGTCGTGATCCAGTCCCCAGTAGACCACAGATTCCTTTAGGGAACATTTCATCCTACTGAAAGAGAGTGGAAACTCAGATGCTCAGACACACTCGGCATGAAGTCTCAGTGTCTCACCAACTAGTTATGAGTGGAACACAACTGCTCCATTATACTCCAAGATACTTTGATAAGGAACTTGTATTCTAATAATAATAGTTTTTGTGGCTGTTTGTCTTGTTTTCTCTTTACTTATGTTATTTTCATCAATTTAGCTATTATCAAAATTCCACTGCACCCTCAAATAAAAGTGTTGATTTCATAATTTTCAGCTGAAGGCTTAGTTGCATTTTGAGGGTTCAACTAGATGATACCAAGAGATGATACAGAATCATGTTTTACCTTTTTCAGGTATGGGGCATTTCATATATTTGAAAGCATTTCATGGTGTGTTGTGTTATTTGTTTTTGTGTCTTCACTTATATATTTTCTCAAGCATGGTATGATGCTCATCACTGAAGAGTCAAATTGTCTATAGCTCTATTCTTCACATCAGTTATCTTTCACTCTTTTCATTCCCTCTCTTTTGATTGTCATTTTGTCTCTGCTGAGTGGGTGGGGACAAAACACAAACAATTTGGTTGATTATCAATGTTCCTATTTGTTTGTGAAAACCCCATATTTGATTTCCAGTTCTAAACTCCTAGAGGTCCTCCATTGGGATCATGAGTCATGACAGCCTATTGTCACAGACTCCTGAACAACACCCTTCACATGATGCTCCTCTCAGTCTCACACACAACAACAACTACTTCTGAGCAACACTCCACATCACTGCTGCACCTCAGAGAGTGAACTGAGCGAGCGCTGCTGAGCCAAGTCAAGTCTTTTCCCTGTGACTTTGTCATCTAATCAAAGTAGCAAACAGCCCTGGAGGACCAAGCAAGGAGCATACTGTTTGTGTTTGTGAGACTATGCGAGGGGGTAAGGGGGAAGCAGAGGTGGTTAAACTTTGGGAGAACCTCCTGACAGTGCGCTGGGACGGTGAGGAGGAACTTCGGAGCACACTTAAGATTGAAGTTTATGACAGCTGGGACCTCCTGACAGAATCCAAGCACCTACAAATAGATGTTTCATATGTGTTTACCCAGTGTTACTGTAGTTAACAGGTAGCTTTGAATTCAACAAATCACATTATGTCAATTTTTGCCAGTCTTCTCTTTTATTTAATCTTTCGTACACACATTTCTGTATGGCAGCAAGTGGGTGGGGAAATGGATTGAAGAGTGAAAGTTACGGCTAATATTAGAGGATGTAAAAAAAAGAAAGTCTTGACAGAGTATATGGATCACAAGTTCCCACTTATGCAGTTTAGGTCCCTATGTATACAGAGAAACAAATAGTCTGATTCAAGGTAATAACACATGACAAGGCTTTCTCAGTCTCAACATAGAAGCGATATAAACTCAGCAAAAAAAGAAACGTCCTTTTTTCAGGACCCTGTCATTCAAAGATAATTCGTATAAATCCAAATAACTTCACAGATCTTCATTGTAAAGGTTTAAACACTGTTTCCCATGCTTGTTCAATGAAGCATAAACAATTAATGAACATACACCTGTGGAACGGTCATTAAGACACTAGCAGCTTACAGATGGTAGGCAATGAAGGTCACAGTTATGAAAACTTAGGACACTAAAGAGGCCTTTCTACTGACTCTGAAAAACACCAAAAGAAAGATGCCCAGGGTCCCTGCTCATCTGCGTGAACATGCCTTAGGCATGCTGCAAGGAGGCATGAGGACTGCAGATGTGGCCAGGGCAATAAATTGCAATGTCCGTACTGTGAGACGCCTAAGACAGGGCTACAGGGGGACAGGATGGACAGCTGATCGTCCTCGCAGTGGCAGACCACGTGTAACAACACATGCACAGGATCGGTACATCCAGACATCACACCTGCGGGACAGGTACAGGATGTTAACAACAACTGCCCGAGTTACCCCAGGAATGCACAATCCCTCCATCAGTGCTCAGACTGTCCCCAATAGGCTGAGAGAGGCTGGACTAAGGGCTTGTAGGCCTGTTGTAAGGCAGGTCATCACCAGAACGTCGCCTATGGGCACAAACCTACCATCGCTGGACCAGACAGGACTGGCAAAAAGTGCTCCTCACTGACGAGTCGCGGGTTTTGTCTCACCAGGGGTGATGGTCGGATTCGCGTTTATCGTCGATAGAATTAGCGTTACACCGAAGCCTGTACTCCGGAGCTGGATCGATTTGGAGGTGGAGGGTGCGTCATGGTCTGAGGCGGTGTGTCACAGCATCATCGGACTGAGCTTGTTGTCATTGCAGGCAATCTCAACGCTGTGCATTACAGGGAAGACATCATCTTCCCTCATGTGGTACCCTTCCTGCAGGCTCATCCTGACATGACCCTCCAGCATGACAATGCCACCAGCCATACTGCTCATTCTGTGAGTGATTTCCTGCAAGTCAGGAAGGTCAGTGTTCTGCTATGGCCAGCGAAGAGCCCGGATCTCAATCCCATTGAGCACGTCTGGGACCTGTTGGATCGGAGGGTTGAGCGCCCGGGCCATTGCCCCCAGAAATGTCTGGGAACTTGCAGTTGCCTTGGTAGAAGAGTGGGGTAACATCTCACAGCAAGAACTGGCAAATCTGGTGCAGTCCATGAGGAGGAGATACACTGCAGTACTTAATGCAGCTGGTGGCCACACCAGATACTGACTGTTACTTTTGATTTTGACCCCCTCTTTATTCAGGGACACATTATTCCATTTCTGTTAGTCACATGTCTGTGGAACTTGTTCAGTTTATGTCTCAGTTGTTGAATCTTGTTATGGTCACACAAATATTTACACATGTTAAGTTTGCTGAAAATAAACGCAGTTGACAGTGAGAGGACGTTTATTTTTTTGCTGAGTTTATGTCTTGTAGGGATTTACCACTTGCGGTGCGCTACAGCTAGCCAGCAAAGGTCTCTAGGTCTACTCATGACCTTGGATAGCCTTTCCCTTTCAACCCTCCTCCACACTCCCACCTTCTGATGTCTGCTTGAGAGCCACTCTGTTAAACCTCTATGAGGCCTTGCTCAGAGAATAAAATATCAATATTATAATATAATAAGATATCAACAATATGAAACTCTGTAAAATACTGAAAATGTAGGTGTGCAATCTGAATAGAGGAAAAATGTAAATGTGTTTATGCTAAATGGAACATATGGAACATAATATACAACAGAAAAGGTCATGAAAATTTGCTTGAGATATAAAATATTTATATTTGTTACATACATACATTTTAATTATCACAATGAGAGCTTGGACTTTAGCAGATCATTGTAGAAGTCTATTTGAAGAGTTTCTATCCATAACGCTATATAGCCATTTTCAGAAATGTTGGTAAATTAGCTTTTATTGTTTAATTAAAGAACTTATTAAAGAGTTTGGTGGGGGGTTTTCTCACTATTTAATCACGACATGGGGTTGTTAAATGACAGAGATGTATTTGTTTGAAATCTAGCACTTGATGTTAATTTCAGAGAGACAAGTAATCATGTTTTTTTTTGCTAAACACTATGCTGTATATCCCCCTCACTCTCAGAGAAATAAGTTGTACTTTGAGGTTTCACAGTGTCAAATGTGTCAAACTACATTTTTTATAAAGAACAGTACAAATTATACATTTGTGACATCAAAATTATGAATCAATACAGTAATATGAAATCTGTATGTAAAACATTTACATTTGATATTTTAGTCATTTAGCAGATGCTCTTATTCAGATTGACTTACAGTTAGTACATTCATCTTAAACTAGCAAGGTGAGACAACCACATATCACAGTCACATTAAATATACAAACATTCCATTCCAGCTAATGTCACGATCGTTATAAGGAGTGGACCAAGATGCAGCGTGGTATGTTTCCATCCTTTATTTTGGAATAGAAAACTTTAAACAACAAAACAACAAAACGAACCGTGAAGGTAATATAATGCTCACAGGCAACTATACATAGACAAGATCCCACAAAGTTCAATGGGAAAATGGTTACCTAAATATGATCCCCAATATAATTCACCTAGATAACCCACCCTTAAATCACACCCCGACCTAACCAACATAGAGAATAAAAGCTCTCTATGGTCAGGGCGTGACAATACCCCCTCTCAAAGGTGCGGACTCCGGCCGCAAAACCTGACTCAACAGGGGAGGGTCCGGGTGGGCATCTACCGTCGGGGGCGGCTCCGGTGCGGGGCGAAGTACCCACTCCGCTCGTGGACACGTCATCGGAGGAACCGGACTGTGGCTCGTTGCCGGAAGAACCGGACCGATGGTCGTCGCCAGAGGAACCGGACCGTGAATCATCGCCGGATGCTCCGGACCGTGGATTGTCCCCGGAGGAACCGGACCGTGGCTCGTTGCCGGAAGAACCGGACCGTGGATCGTCGCCAGAGGAACCGGAACATAGATCGTCGCCGGGGACTCCGGATCGTATATCGTCGCCGGGGACTGTGGACTGTCGTAGGAGGTTCCGGACTGTGGACCATCTCAGGAGGTTCCGGACTGTGGACCGTCGTTGGAGGTTCCGGACTGTGAAATGTCGTTGGAGGTTCCGGACTGGGAACTGTTGCCGGAAGCTCTGGACTGGGAACTGTCGCCGGAAGCTCTGGACTGGGAACTCTCGCCGGAAGCTCTGGACTGTGGGGCGCACTGGGAGCCTGATGCGTGGGACCGGTACAGTTGGCACCGGGCTGATGACACGCACCTCAGGGCGAGTGCGGGGAGGAGGCACAGGACTTACTGGACTGTGGAGGCACACTGGAGGCCTGATGCGTGGGACCGGTACAGGTGGCACCGGGCTGATGACACGCACCTCAGGGTGAGTGCGGGGAGGAGGCACAGGACGTACTGGACTGTGGAGGCGCACTGGAGGCCTGATGCGTGGGACCGGTACAACGCTTCCTGGCTGGATGCTCACTTTAGTCCGGCAAGTGCGGGGCGCTGGCACAGGACGCACTGGGCTGTGAAGGCGCACTGGCGACACAGTGCGTAGAGCCGGCACAGGATATCCTGGACCGAGGAGACGTACTGGAGACCAGGAGTGCTGAGCAGGCACAACCCATCCTGGCTGGATGCTCACTTTCGCACGGCAAGTGCGAGAAGCTGGCACAGAAACCGGGATGTGGATGCGCACTGGAGACACATTCCGTATCTCCGCAAAACATGGTGCCTGACTGGTCCCACGCTCCTCGCGGCAACTGTCTTGCTCCAGACACCAAAACATCCACTCATCACTCCCCTCAACTATCTCACAATACTCCTCGCTCAGTCTATCCCAATATTCCTCCTCACTCTCAGACTCGCCCATCGGCTTCGCCGACCTACCCGTGTGCCCCCCCCAAAAAAATTGGGGGCTGCCTCTCGGGCTTACGTCGTGGTCGTGAACTTCGGAGTCGCCGTTGATCCTCCTGCGTCTGCTTCCATGGAAGGCTTTCGTCTCCTGACATTATCTCCTCCCAAGTCCAGGATGTCTTTACCTCCTGGCCACGCTGCTTGGTCCGTTTGTGGTGGGATCTTCTGTCACGATCGTCATAAGGAGTGGACCAAGATGCAGCGTGGTATGTTTCCATCCTTTATTTTGGAATAGAGAACTTTAAAGAACAAAACGAACAAACGAAACGTGAAGCTAATATAATGCTCACAGGCAACTATACATAGACAAGATCCCACAAAGCACAATGGGAAAAATGCTACCTAAATATGATCCCCAATCAGAGACAACGATAAACAGCTGCCTCTGATTGGGTAACATACTAGGCCAACATAGAAATATAATTCACCTAGATAACCCACCCTTAAATCACACCCCGATGTAACGGCTTTCTTCTGGTGAAGGAGAAGAGGACCAAGGTGCAGCGTGGTAAGTGTTCATTTTAATAAACAAAATAAACTGAACACTGAAATGACAAAAATAATAAAGAGCGAGAACGAAAACGAAACAGTTCTGTAAGGAATAAGCACAAAACAGAAAACAACTACCCACAACCCCTAGTGGGAAAACAGGCTTCCTAAGTATGATTCTCAATCAGAGACAACGATCGACAGCTGCCTTTGATTGAGAACCATACCAGGCCAAACACAGACATACAAAACCTAGACTACAAAACATAGAATGCCCACCGCAACTCACGCCCTGACCAAACTAAAATAAAGACATAAAAAAGTAACTAAGGTCAGAACGTGACACCCGACCTAACCAACATAGAGAATAAAAGCTCTCTATGGTCAGGGCGTGACAACTAAACAATAGATATATAGCATTTTGAGAAAAAAAACATTTTAAAAAATCTGAGAACAGTAATATTTGACACACACGTTAAGGTACCCATAAGCAATCATTTCTGGTGAAAACACAAATGTGAAAAACTGATGGATATAGAGATTTGGAAATTAACTCTTAATTTACACTGTAATACAGGTACCAAGATGTACTTGGAGGTGCATGTGATATTTCGTAAGTATTTAGACTCCATTGTGCTACTGTTCTACTGTTCTACATGTCTATATGAGGTGTCGAGCAACACTCTTCTCTCCCTCTCAGCCTCCATTCTTTATGAATTCAACAGAATAAAAATGCATGAAGGAGAGATGTCCTTGTGTTTGTGTGATTTTTTTTTTATGAGGCCCCTGGCAGTGGCGTCGCTCTACCAGGATGTGGGGGGAAGAGGCCAGAGTGAGAAGCCCACCACAGGACTCCTTCTCTGGATCTAATTTTCACATAGCAGGGGTATGGACCTGGACATTCGTGGGGAGTTAAACCAGTAGCCAGCACCTCTATAACAAGACACTGCCGAGAGAGAGAGAGAGAGAGAGAGAGAGAGAGAGAGAGAGAGAGAGAGAGAGAGAGAGAGAGAGAGAGAGAGAGACAGACAGAAAGAGTCTGTGTGTGTGTGTGTGTGTGAGAGAGAGAGAGAGAGAGAGAGAGAGAGAGAGAGAGAGAGAGAGAGAGAGAGAGAGAGAGAGAGAGAGAAAGAGAGAGAGAAAGAGTCTGTGTGTGTGTGTTTGTGTGAGAGAGAGCGAGAGAGAGAGAGAGAGAGAGAGAGAGAGAGAGAGAGAGAGAGAGAGAGAGAGAGAGAGAGAGAGAGAGAGAGAGAGAGAGAGGTCATCCAATGACCTGTATCATTACTGATGTTTGATTTGAACATGTCAGCCTAAAGTTAAAAAGGATATGTATAAATCATTAAATGTATACTACTGTATATTATAACTGGCTTGAAACAAGGAGATTTATATTAGGCCTACTCTTGATTTTTTTTTGTTGTTGTTATTTATACACAAATAATGAAATCAATTGTTGACTTCGGAGGATGAATTGTATTACAATAAACAGGAACAGGCTAGATAGTAATAACGCATGTATATTACAGAAATTAATAATATAATATCTATAATTAATATAGCAATTTCTTTTAATCTGCAATAGGTGAATATTTCAAACAAGCATGTTCAATTGTTCTTCCCAAACACCAAATGGCATGGTTGCCTACCACTCACATGAGGGATGTCAACAGCCACAACAAAAAACCCCTTCCCTGCTTAACCGTTTCTACCAGAAGGGGGACCAGTCCGTCTGCCGAAGACGGAGAGTGGTCGACCGCGAGCCGAGACAGACGAGACTGCGAGGGCGACCAAGCAGATTTTGGGTTGTGAGTTCGACTCCGGATCCGGGGACTAGCAGATCCAGCAATCCGCATCTTGCCATGATCCCGAGGATTTTAATCATGCCTCTCTGTCTGTGTGTGAGTGCAGGCAGGCTGACAATGATTTCCTCAGTGATTACGTACAGAGCGAGTCCCTGCGGGGTAGGGGCCCCCTCTGGAGCCATCCTGATGGCTTTGGGGGCCTTGCTTCCATTTTCCATTATTATGTGGACTACCGGAGCGACAGCGCAGTCCAAGACCTTGCAGGTTTGTGATGAGGAGGGAGCTTCCATCTTCTCTCTGCTTCTTCATCCTCTTTTTAAACCAATTTAGACGTAGATTTAGATCAGATTCCGAACCTAATCCATGATTAGCTAACTGGAGTGGGAAAAGGAAGACTCTATAAGAGTTTTGATGCTTCTAGGTGGATATGCAGGGAAAATTGTTATTCTTTTTTTCTTTTGTTTCATTTTTGCTCTCTCACAGCAGGCGTTTTGCTTATGTCTTTCTCACGCGACTGCATTTGAGATCTGAAGCTAAAAGCAACAGTTCAGCTTTTATTTCTAAACGACCATTAGCCTATACCTACAGTACACGCGAATGTGTATTGCTGGAGAATGGAAGCGCATGACGGTACCACTATATTCTGACACTTTTCCCGATACGCAGTTGAACTAAATAGAGTTGCCTACCGATTAATTGGATTTTAACATTAGGTTACATCCACCTACTCATCACAAAATAATCGCAACTGATATTCAGACCATATACATTTTTTTGTAATGGTAAAATAACACTCGCTGCTATTGTCAGTGAAATTTAAAAAGGATATCCTTAGTGAATCCAATTTATCTGTCTGAAACTGAGCAACTTCAGCGTTTTCTGTAGGATGTCGCGCCGCAAGCAAGCTAAACCAAGATCATTGAAAGGTAAGTGATATGTTGGATGCCTCTGAAAAAGATCGTAAACTATGTTGGTGTGGAAACCAACCAAATTCACCAACTAACGTTTTAGATTAAATCAACTTGTATACGGTAGTGTGAATCCATGTTTTTACAGTGATTAGATACTATTTTCCTCTCGTTTAAAAGTGTTTCCCCCTTTTTTACATACTCATTTGGAAACGCCTGGCGCATGCATTTTTCTTGTAGGAAAAAACCCTCATGGTATAGTAACATTTTAATTTGTGTACATTTAGGAAGCTAGAGAGGGGAGAAATGAGACAGCTATATACGGAATAGGCTACCCCGAGCGATGTGATGGAACGCGGCGAGATCCATCTGGATCTGTTAATGACGCTGAAGTTCGGAGCTTGAGCTGTCTGTCTGCTGGAATGGTTGATTTGTAGTGTCACGTGACGCGAGTCTGATATTAAATGGGAGGAATCATTTTTAATAAAGTGTGTGTTTGTGGAGGAGGAGATTAGTAGATTAAATTGATAGCTAGAAGGTACTACTTTGCGTTTGACCTGTTCCTTGAGAGCCTTGATAATTAGATTTCACGAACTGTCAGATTACCTAATAACTTTATCATTACTGGTCAATAGTGGGGATTTTTTTCATTTCATCAACCATTTAATCTATTCCACATTAGGCCTATATTATAAGGAATGCTATTACATGATTATAAGCATAAAGCAGAACTACATCCACATGTGATGTGTATTTATTTGATAGACTCTCAGTTTCCAAAGTGATACATTATTTTTGTACACATTCATTTGAGATGGACTTTGTCTTAATTTATTCTTAATTGGTCACATTATGATATGTACCAAAGGTATATATCCTAATACTCTGAGATGTACACTAACTTCACCCTCTTAGATACGTACACGCACACGCACACACACACATAGGGCTGTGACGGTCATGGAATATTGGATGACGTAATTGGCCAGCCAAATGACCAGGGTCACTGTTCGAATAACAAAAAAATGTATGCATTATTATTTTAAAAAACCATTTAAGCACATTTTCTCCTCTGCTCCTTACTGCATGAGCTGCCATAGAAAAATGATGAATAGAACACCTGTCCCCATTCAAGCCAGTGATGGCATATAGGCGGCCATTGTGAATGTGCCCATAGGAGCAAAGCAGGAAGTAAAAGCAAGAACTAAAAGCAGGAAGTGCACCCATCAATATGTGCTGGGATTTGTTGATTCAGCTTAACTGACAAAACCAAAAATATTTTCCATTGCATGAGCCACGTCATATAACATCATTTGAATGAACATTCTACATTACCATGGAAATGATTGCATCACAATACTAGGAAGCCATTGCGAGTGTAGTGTACACCCATGAGTTTACAGTCAAATCTCCAGGGTTAGAGGTTCCAAGCCTGTTCTATTTGTTCTATTTCTATGTGCGCTGCTGCTGCATTGTGTGGGGGAGGGGGCGACTCGTTTGGGAGACTTGTTTGCTACAACAACACCTTTTGTTTCAGCAAGGAGTAACAAAGTTTCATCACGTTGTGAAGAGTCCATGTTCCCTCCCCCAAAACAGTTATGACAGTTATTTTATTTTAATGATTTCTTCATCCATAACTGTCAGTTACACGGTTTTACGGTAGCCAGCTTTACACACACAGTATTTCTCTAGTATTTGTGGTATGGTAGCTGCTGGGGTTCGAGGTTGAGCTGCAGTTCATCTGACAGGCATTGTATTTTGCTCAGCAAATAATTGTCCACAATTTCACTGTCTCAGCTTGTGGTCTGTTGACTCTTTCTTTCTCCCCTTTCATTCTCGGAAGTCTTCATCTCCAAGGATAGTTACATGGTCTATGGTAAAATTCCTACAGCGACCATTTTAAATCAATACCCAGGAGAGAGGGGAATGTGAGTGTGAGTGTATCATGCACATCTCACTGTTCTTGTCACAGACTGTTTCAAGTGTGTCTGTGTCTGCTGGTTATATTCACAGTAAACAACGCCTCTATAGATAGATTTCTGTTTTTGTCTGCAGCTCACACTTTGGTGGCATTGACTGGTTTTGATGCTGTAGGTGAAATGACATTCTCTATTCTCCAAAGATAAATCACTTAGACATTATCTGTTTGAACCAGCAGATGTGCTACAAGTGTGTGTGTGTGCACATTTCTTTAGTGTATAGGTACATTTCTTCTCTGTGTGTGTACGTGTGTGTGCGTGTGTGTGTGTGTGTGTGTGTGTGTGTGTGTGTGTGTGTGTGTGTGTGTGTGTGTGTGTGTGTGTGTGTGTGTGTGTGTGCGTGCGTGCGTGCGTGCGTGCGTGCGTGCGTGCGTGCGTGCGTGCGTGCGTGCGTGCGTGCGTGTTGAGTGTGTGTGAGTAAACAGTATGTGTCAGAGAGAGACTGCATGCAATATTTTAAATATTGTCTGAGTGATGACATTTAGTGTTTGTTTTTGAATTGCTATTGAAATCCAAATGCAACAGCTTAGTTGCAGAAACGGTTTCTACTCCCATATGTTCTCCACAACTGTCTTGTCTTTAAGTAAAGTTGTAATGAAATGTGGACCCATCCTAGATTTTTCAGAAGAGAGCAGGCAGATGTTGTTTATTGTTCTTTGTCCACCTCTATCCGTAGGGAGGCAGTCACACTTATACTGATGTTCACAAGACAGCCTTCCTTTTCATCTGTTTTGGGGATTTTGCATAGTTTCAGTGTTTGCATTAGGTGGTGTCTGTCAGATTATATTTCCCCTCAGAATGTAGTAGCAGAGTATTATTTATTGGTTGTCATGTGTTGGCTAGAAACAGTGGTCAGTGTTTGAATGTAATGGTAGCTGTTACTGTAGGTAGTTTACCTTTCAGACTGTAATTGCAGAGTTTCAGATCACAGTGTCATCGATTGTGTTGTGTGGGTTAGAGACAGTGGGCAGTGTTTGAATGTAATGGTAGCTGTTACTGTAGGTAGTTTACCTTTCAGACTGTAATTGCAGAGTTTCAGATCACAGTGTCATTGATTGTGTTGTGTGGGTTAGAGACATGGTCAGTGTCCATGTCTCACCCTGACAGTAAAATAACTTTCACTTTGTTCTGTGACTGATAAAGTAAGGTCAGACGCTGATAGCACATGTAGGGACAGTCAATCCCAATCATGTCCGGAGACGGTGGCGTACGGTAGGCTATCGGTTGACTTAGGTTGAGAGACAGCATGTACAGAGAGAGAAATCAAATCAAATTGTATTTGTCACATATGCCGAATACAACAGGTGTAGTAGGCCTTACAGTGAAATGCTGAATACAACAGGTGTAGTAGGCCTTACAGTGAAATGCTGAATACAACAGGTGTAGTAGACCTTACAGTGAAATGCTGAATACAACAGGTGTAGTAGACCTTACAGTGAAATGCTGAATACAACAGGTGTAGTAGGCCTTACAGTGAAATGCTGAATACAACAGGTGTAGTAGGCCTTACAGTGAAATGCTGAATACAACAGGTGTAGTAGGCTTACAGTGAAATGCTGAATACAACAGGTGTAGTAGGCCTTACAGTGAAATGCTGAATACAACAGGTGTAGTAGGCCTTACAGTGAAATGCTGAATACAACAGGTGTAGTAGGCCTTACAGTGAAATGCTTACAAGAAAGAGGACAAAATAAAGCCTTGATGGTCGCCTCTCTTTTTCTTCTTATTCTGTCTATGGAATCTTTCCCCTTTTCTTTTCTCTGTGGAATCTGTCCCCCTTTAACTTCTCTGCCGATTGGATGCTAGAGGGAGTCAGAGGTTATGTTTTGGTCCCGTTGAGGAAAAGGGCAACGTTACAAGTCCCGTTTCAATTAAGTCTGAGAGAAGTAGCCGGCGACGTTAATGCTCAGGGGAATAGATGGCACAGGACAAGACCGCACATAATTCACTTATATGCAAACACTTCACCCTCGCCACTGACATTTACTCAATCCTGTTCCATCTGCATTTCTAAACTGGCGGGTGCATCGTGATTTTGTTTTGATGTGAATGCTGAAGTGTTGGGTCAGAAGCTTGTTCAGTCACAGTGATCTGCAGTGATAGAGGAATAGAAGGACGATCCCTCAGTCAGATTAGTGCAGATTCTGCACATACAGAACATATGACTGCCTGCCACGTTGCTCACTGACTTCCTGAGCAGAGAGCGCGAGAGAGAGACTGGGTTGATATTTTCTCTTAGAGCACTTTCTCCCAGTCCTCTGTCTTCATTGGCTGAAAACTATATTTCCAGGGTAGCTGTCGTCTGCATACATACATTTATTTTCTGCACAATTTAGTTAATGTATAGCAGAGTATGATGAAATCGTTGTCATGTCATATACACCTTAAATATTTGATGTTTATCACAAGATGAGTTCCGTCACAACATGAGTGAACTCTGGGAATTGGCATTGGATAGAAGAAGACTGTATGCCATTTGATATGGGTTCATTGATATGGAAATAGTATGAATGCTTATTACAGTCAAGAAAATGCTATGAAATCAACAGCGAACATAGATCGTCTGTGTCCTATAGGCGTACTATCAAAAATAACCCCGTTTTAGCTTAGTTAACAGTCTAGATTTTGCCTTGATAAACACATTTTTTTTCTCCTCACCATTTTGTCTTTTGAATTGGGTCTATATGACTTGATTTAATTTTATTTCAGGTCATTGACGTTCAGGCTTTATTGTTGTCATATTAGAGGGGTTGATTTAAAGTGGTGCAAATGTTGAGAGTTCAACCATAGTTAAACTATGTCTCCATCTCTAGTCCAGTATCGATGCATTTATTGATGTCCAACCTGGCCAATATGGAACTAGGCAGATGTGCTGCACTCCGTGGATCCATAGCCACTTTTTTCGATTTGAAAACCAAATTTACAGTACCTAATGAAAACCAAGTGATTGCAACTAGGCCATACAGTACTTGAGCTTTAGAGTTTTGTTGTTGCGAATATTAATGAAAAATAATTATTCAGTATGTATTCATAATTATAAAAAAATGCAATAAGAGCTGCACTCATTTGCTTTTAATGATTAAAGTCAGAGACAGAGTAGATATGCTATTCACTCAATTTTATTTCCCTATACTTTAAACTCTAGCAAGCTCTAATGCCATTTCTACTTTAATAAGCTCCCGATATTCTATTTTATTTATTATTTTTACAATTAATGATCTGTGATATAACACCCATTAACACTTTTCTAATGTGACTCAAAAATATGGTTAGTATTATCATTAAGGAAATGATGATGGAGCCATAGAAATCCCATTAACATGGCTGTCAGTGTTCTTGATGTGCTGGAGGCTGGGGCTCAGTGAGTTGTGCTGGGCCTGTCTGGGTGCCACGGGAGCTGGCCGATATCTACTCTTATTTCATGGCGTGTGTCTCCTGTTGTCATGGCTTGTCTGTCTGCTGGGAGATGGTGCCTCCCCGATCTGCTGTCAATGACTGATTTCCTGACAAATTTGTTTGAATAAAATACATAAAGTATTAATATTTTTGTTTAATAAATATGATCATAATATAAAATAATACATTAGTATGATTATTTATCCTTTGATAGTATTATTATTTTCAATAAGGTATTATTCGATTTCAAACTACTTCAGAATTACTATTCATATTCAGAACATGTTTACATTATAATAATACATGAAGGATTACAAACATAACAGTGTATGATTAACACATGGCTCCTCCATTGCAAATTATTTATGACCCTAATCAGCACCAGTTCAAATAATGCTCATTAAGAAAGTTATTCATGTGCAGTTTGTGTCCTCTCCCCTCTCCCCCAGCACTAATTGAGGAGGTTTGACCTGGTGACCCCAGCTAAATTGAGTTGTAGTCCCTGTGGCGAGTGTCTCCTTCCCGGTCAGTCAGGGCCGATTACACAGCCATTGTGCTCCACATTGTAATGTCCAAGCTCACTGTAACCAACCAGATGAATCACGCTGCTGCTCACCGCTCGCGTATCCAGGAATAGAGGGCTTTGTATGTGTGTGTGTGTGTCTAGCAGTCCTTCTTCTCTCAGACACGCACGCACGCACGCACGCACGCACGCACGCACGCACGCACACACACACACACACACACACACACACACACACACACACACACACACACACACACACAGCCTCTTTACTTATGGCCTTACAGCCTTTCACGCAACAGGAATTAATTTGATGGATTAGAGCAAGTGATACTCAGATTGTGTTGTGTTTTGCCCGTTCACTTCTTCATTAGATTGTGTTGTGTTTTGCCCGTTCACTTCTTCATTAGATTGTGTTGTGTTTTGCCCGTTCACTTCTTCATTAGATTGTGTTGTGTTTTGCCCGTTCACTTCTTCATTAGATTGTATTGTGTTTTGCCCGTTCACTTCTTCATTAGATTGTATTGTGTTTTGCCCGTTCACTTCTTCATTAGGTTGTGTTGTGTTTTGCCCGTTCACTTCTTCATTAGATTGTGTTGTGTTTTGCCCGTTCACATCTTCATTAGATTGTGTTGTGTTTTGCCCGTTCACTTCTTCATTAGATTGTGTTGTGTTTTGCCCGTTCACTTCTTCATTAGATTGTGTTGTGTTTTGCCCGTTCACTTCTTCATTAGATTGTGTTGTGTTTTGCCCGTTCACTTCTTCATTAGATTGTGTTGTGTTTTGCCCGTTCACTTCTTCATTAGATTGTGTTGTGTTTTGCCCGTTCACTTCTTCATTAGATTGTGTTGTGTTTTGCCCGTTCACATCTTCATTAGATTGTGTTGTTTTTTGCCCGTTCACTTCTTCATTAGATTGTGTTGTGTTTTGCCCGTTCACTTCTTCATTAGATTGTGTTGTGTTTTGCCCGTTCACTTCTTCATTAGATTGTGTTGTGTTTTGCCCGTTCACTTCTTCATTAGATTGTGTTGTGTTTTGCCCGTTCACTTCTTCATTAGATTGTGTTGTGTTTTGCCCGTTCACTTCTTCATTAGATTGTGTTGTGTTTTGCCCGTTCACTTCTTCATTAGATTGTGTTGTGTTTTGCCCGTTCACTTCTTCATTAGATTGTGTTGTGTTTTGCCCGTTCACTTCTTCATTAGATTGTGTTGTGTTTTCTACATGACTTCTAAGAGACATTTCACTGTATTGCTTTTATTGAGGACATCTGGCCATGAGTCTTATTCTTTGGGTTTGCATTTATTGGTTGGTAATTCATTTGTAGATTACATGTTGAAGGATTGATTCTTGCCAGGGGATTGCCAATCTCTCCTAAATTACTTTGTATTGGATTGTATATGTTAATCAGCGGACCTTCGATGCTACAACACTTGTAGTCAGATTACATTATTCCTGTTACATGTATAAAATCAAAGGAGCAGTGTTGATTTGGTCCCATGTGTATGTTATATCAACAAAACATTGCAGCATAATAATAAAAACAGTGTGTCATTGGCAGAGTTTTACAATGTACCTTGTCAAAAATGTATTAACTGATAGCTGGTCGGCTGCTGAAGTGATATTCTGTTTGTCTGCTCGTATAATATATATATATATATATATATATAGAACTGTGTCTCTATATATATATATATTCCAGTCTTGTTGAGATGGTTATCAGGCAGCTGTAGTATATATTTATTAAATGAGTCAGGGGTATTATTATTAATTTCTCATTGAGTATTGCATCAATGGCTGATGAAATGTGTATTTGATCGTTGCTGAGTTGTCATTGTTGGAGAAATACTATGGGTAAATTATTTGCATGTCTGACAGGTTAGCTCTGATGACCAATAGCACACCTAGGTAGCACCTGTCAAATCCACGGAAACATCCCACAGAGTGATGGAAATAAAAAGGAATTTACATCAAGAACAAAAATGGCTTGGTTTGTCATTTTTTAATAAGTTCACAGTGGTGATAAATCATCAAATCATGGCTGATGCTGCTGTAATGGATAAGTTCTGATGGCATTCTAAAATGGAATTTTCTGCCTCAACTCCCTTATCTCGCCAACAGGGACGGTAATCAAAACAAAAACTCCAGCTCTCCTCCAAACACACACACACACACACACACACACACACACACACACACACACACACACACACACACACACACACACACACACACACACACACACACACACACACACACACACACACACACACACACACACACACACACACACAATCCTTCCACCCAACCAACCAATCTATGTACAAACCATGGGCGATTTATTAGGATCCCCCTCTATCCTGGTCCATTTAAAAGATCCTGGATGCAAGGTGATCAACACAGCTGGACAAACTCATTAGATTCACAGGGACTCAGGCTCACTCTCTAAGGCCTGTATGTCTCCACAGGACGAGGCGAGGCTTCTGCACTGGTGATACGGAAAGATACAGAGACACAGTTCTCTATTTACGGTGCTCTATGGGGACACATTCAACATTGCGTTCATCTGCCACTCCTCATCTCTCCCGTTTTAGTGATGTGTTTAACAAATTAACTAACAGAGATCAGAGGAGTTTTGTATTCTCACAAATTGGATAAATGGTGTCTGATTAACTCTGGTAGGAGTGCAGACCTATTGTTCTTCCTTTTGTAGAATGAAACACATTTCCTAAACATGGCATGTCATAAAGACAGCTTTGAAGAAGATCTCCTTTACTGAAACTATTGTTCAATATCGGCCAGCGGTTCCGGCAAGTGATGGAGACATTGCCACTCCCATCTCTCGCGTTACCGTCTTCATAAGAAGCTGTTTGACTCTTCCCTCTTGATTCCCCAGCGAGGTTTGACACCACTCTCTACATTGACTCCAGCTCACTTGAGAATAAGTTGCTCACCACCATAAGATCCCTGCCTTAATTATACAAAGTACAGGATATTTGTTGCCTTTGTTTAAAAGTGTCACTAGCTGGTTTCTGGTGTTGGCAGTCACACTGCCACTCTCCCCCTGCTGGGAGGTCCTGTCAGACTCCCCTTTCTCTCTGCTGAAGGGAAATGAAAGGCTAGATGGAGAAGGCATAATGGAGAATGCATTTCAACTGCAGGGGAGGAACAGCGAGGCGTCAGAAGTCCTTGGTGAGACCCTAATTTTACAGAGAACAGGTGGGAGAGTCTTTAGTTCTCTTCCCGCTGCTAAAATACATTTAGTTCCCTGTACTTGACATGCTGCAAGGAACTCTCTACCCCCTCACCGTCACCCAGTTCAAAACAGTGCCCACGTGAAGAAATCAGGCCTCATCAAGCTAAAGTTATTTTTGTCAAGGCCAATATCACATTGTATCAAATAAGGGTTGGTTGCCATGTAGTTAGTGTAGCTAATGAATTAATCTTAACGCTGATCAAACCATCACTCCTTTGACAAGTGTTCAGTTACCTATCACTGACTGACTGGGGGCTGATCTGAATGCACGGTCATACTCGGTCAAATTAAACCTCAAAATCGCACAAATATGCCACGTTGTGAACTGGCCTTGGATGAATACATATAAACACGGTCTTTCAAAACTACGAAATATAAATAATATTATAAATATCTTATAGTCCTATGAATTGTTAATATCCCCGTAGTCTCACGTTGCCATATCACTAAAATCATATCGTTGTCCCTTGGAATTTTTGTATTGCAAAAACAGTTTGAATGTTCCAAAGATTTTTCTAACTAATCTTCTGTGGGGGTGGTGTGATATGTGCGTCACTGTTTTCTGTCCGGGTAGTTGTTACCTATGCTAGTTTGAAAGTTGTCAAGTGTGGCCGGCAGTCTGTGATTTATATTTGTTGAAATTGAAAGAGGACTAACTGTAACACGGAACCCAAACCGGCTGCGCGCGTGCGCCATCGTGCGCTATCGTGCATAAATGTATTTTGTCCCCCTACACCAAACACGATCACGACACGCAGGTTAAAATATCAAAAAAACTCTGAACCAATGACATTAATTTGGGGACAGGTCGAAAAGCATTAAACATGTATGGCAATTTAGCTAGTTAGCTTGCACTTGCTAGCTAATTTGTCTTTTTTAGCTAGCTTGCTGTTGCTAGCTAATTTGTCCTGGGATATAAACATTGAGTTGTTATTTTACCTGAACTGCACAAGGTCCTCTACTCCGACAAATTAAACCACACATAAAACGGTCAACCGAATCGTTTCTAGTCATCTCTCCTCCTTCCAGGCTTTTTCATCATTGAACTTATATGGTGATCACATCTAAACTTTCATAGTATTACCACAACTACACGCAAAACAGTTCGTCTTTCAATCACCCACGTGGGTATAACCAATGAGGAGATGGCACGTGCTTCTATAAACCAATGAGGAGATGGGAGAGGTAGGACTTTCAGCGCGATCTGCGTCAGAAATAGGAATGACTTCTATTTTAGCCCTTGGTAATGTTGGCGCTCGCGAGCAGTGTGGCTGCAATAATTGAATAACATGAATTTCAAAATTTATTTTGCGAAGCTCGCGCACGCGACGTGTCCGGTCTGGTCAGCATGTTACATGCATGAGAGATGACTAGAAACGATTCGGTTGGCCGTTTTATGTGTGGATTAAAGGAGTAGAGGTCCTTGTGCAGTTCAGGTAAAATAACAACTCAATGTTTATATCCCAGGACAAATTAGCTAGCAACAGCAAGCTAGCTAAATAGGACAAATTAACGTTAGCTAGCAAGTGCAAGCTAACTAGCTAAATTGCCATACATGTTTAATGCTTTTCGACCTGTCCCTAAATTAATGTAATTGGTTCAGAGTTTGTTTTGATATTTTAACCTGCGTGTCGTGATCGCGTTTGGTGTGGGGGAGAATATTAAATACATTTATGCACGATAGCGCACGATGGCACGATGGCGGTTTGGGTTCCGTGTTACGCTGGTAAAGTCAAATGTCACAACACGTTCTAAACCGCTCTAGTGACAAATGTACTTTTTTCTTCGTCTCCATTCATCCACATGGCTGCTGGCTGCACTTTTGCCAATTATTTTTCTTTTGTAAGGACCCAGAAAATTGAGGCAGTGGAATAACCTATTCGAGTAAGTAAACACAGTTTTTATGTAAAAAAACGATGTATTATCAGCTAACGTTAGCTAGCTGGCTACTGTAGGTCACTTTGTATGCTAACTCAACGGAGCTGCTAGCTAGCTGTTTAGCTAAGTTAATTAAATGTCATCAACTAGCTCAGGGTTTCCCAAACTCGGTTCTGGTCCCAGCTTCAGCTGTCAGTAAAGGAACAGTGTAGGCTACTGGATAGGGCAGGTCTTTTTTTGTGGGAGGACATTTTGAAAATATTCTCCAGTTCCAGTCCCTAGAGAGGGAAACTTTGAAGACAGAGATAATAGCAACATATTCAGTGCTGTTTATTTTGAGGATAATGAAGCCTGTTTGTTTGTTTGTTTGTGATGTTTTCTGTCCTCAGGAAATCTGTGAAAGCCTGTTTGCAGATGAGGAGAGAGGTCCATATGAATATCCCAAGAGACAATGGGTATATCCTATTGCCATGGATTGTATGTGTAGGCCTACCTATGTTAGCAAATGTTGCATACAAAAATACAGTTTAACATCACTCACAATGTATAATAAACCTATTACAATTGGCGCTATTACCGATTACAAACCCTGCTGGAGGTCTGCTGGGAGTGCAGGGTTCTGTCCAGCAAACCCTGCTGGAGGTCTGCTGGGAGTGCAGGGTTCTGTCCAGCAAACCATGCTGGAGGTCTGCTGGGAGTTTAGGGTCACAACTTTGGTTTTATAAGTGGAGGGGACATCATTTAATTTTTTTATCCAGTTGGATAAACACTCCAAACAGCCTACCCGACCGCTTGGAGGAGTGTGCATGGTCCTAAAGCACACCGTTGCCTCATTTTGTATCACATTCCAATGGTAAAACTCGGGGGGGAAAAATGCCATTTCAGAATGTGGGGGGACATGTCACCCGCGTCCCCAGTGAAAGTTGCGCCCCTGCCTGAAATTATGCTTTAGTAATAATAGCCTACTTGTTACTACTCAATTATCTATTGTTGTTTACACTAAGATGTCTAATCTTTACATACGATTTAGCTTATTTGTACATTTTGAAGTGTTGATTCTTTGAATTGAAGTGTTTAAACTTGTTTTAACTGTTAAACCATTATTCAAAATGAACTAGTGTCAATGTTGATTAATCATCACAATCCTGCAATAAAGAGGGGTTCTGTCTCTAATGTGTCTGTGTTTCTGTTTTGTATTCTCAAATGAACATTTCCTTTTTGTCTAGTTGTAAGTTCTCCAATCTGTTTTATTTGATTGTCACTCTCAGTATATCAGCTATGTGAATCCATTTTGCACATTATCATATGGCATGCATCACTAATGCAGCCGTAGGCCTACAGTATGATGTAGTATGATGTATGACTACAGACCCTGGTTTGATTCCAGGCTGTATCACAACCGGACGTAATTGGCCCAGCGTCGTCCTGGTTAGGGTTTGGCCGGGGTAGCCATCATTGTAAATAAGAATTTGTTCTTAACTGACATGTATAGTTAAAAGGTTAAATAAATAAATATGGGCATCTATTATCTGTAGCAGAGATTAGCTAAACTCACACAATGTTTACATGTTGAGATTTATGTTCTCAATTTAAAATGATACCAGTAGACAATGTACAGTATATACCAGATTTTGTATATGCTTTTTAAGTGCTAACATGTACAGTTTAGTGCAAATCCAACCCTTGTAATTTAGGCTACAGGAGATGAGCATTACAGATAACATTTTATGAGGTTAATGAAATGTTATTTTATACATTTTAGCAATGTTGCTTGCAAAATAATTGCAGTTGTTCCCATAGATAGACATTACATGGTTGCTCTATGTATCACTGACCCTGGATAAGCTAGCAACTGGGCTAACACAGCTAACCTTTTAGGTCAATAAAATATGCTGTTTTTATTAACATTTTGTAGTCTTTATAATCATGAGAGAAAGTTAACTAGCTAGTTATACCAAGGTAACTTAGAAGGTTAGCTGACTTTTCTAAAAGCAAACCTCGTTGTGGCTAGGTACTTCTTGTCCCTCATGCTAGCCTGTACAGCCAAATATCACTTCAGAAATATATTGATATGGCTGGCATTGTAGGCCGTTGTCCTGAATGAATTGTGAGGAATGATGTGTGAGAAAGTTACAGAGGAATAAATATCATACCCCCAAAAACCTTTATTTAACTAGGCAAGTCAGTTAAGAACAAATTCTTATTTACAACAATGGCCAAACCCTCCCCTAACCCGGACGACGCTGGGCTAATTGTGCGCCGCCCTATGGGACTCCCGATCATGGCCGGTTGTGATACAGCCCGGGATCGAATCCGGGTCTGTAGTGACTCCTCTAGCACTGCGATGCAGTGCCTTAGACCGATCCTCCAAAATTCTAGATTAATGCTGTGACAGTACCATTTTAGTCTAAATGCGTTATTTATCTACATCTTCTGTCTAATACATGGGGTGTTATTTTTTCTCAGAGATATCCTCTCACTAATGCAGTCATCAAGGTGTTTTTCAGTTTGTCACTGTTGATGTTGGGAGAGGGTTTCTTGGGAGAATTTCATAATTCATAATGTCATTACTCAGTCCAATATGTTATTTACGTGGGAGGTTGCCGTGGTCCCGTGTGGCTCAGTTGGTAGAGCATGGCGCTTGCAACGCCAGGGTTGTGGGTTCATTCCCCACGGGGGGACCAGGATGAATATGTATGAACTTTCCAATTTGTAAGTCGCTCTGGATAAGAGCGTCTGCTAAATGACTTAAATGTAAATGACTTAAATGTTGCCTACCTTGTTGCCGAACCTCATACATATGAAAGGCTTATGGATTCCCAAACCCCAGAATTGCAGAAATCACTGAAGCTGGAGACTTATATCTCCCTCTCCTACTTTAAGCATCAGCTGTCAGAGCAGCTTACCGATCACTGTACCTGTACACAGCCTGTCTGTAAATAGCACACCCAACTACCTCATCCCCATATTGTTATTTTTATTTTTTGCTCTTTTGCACCCTAGTATCTCTACTTGCACATCATCATCTGCACATCTATCACTCCAGTGTTAATGCTAA
Source organism: Salvelinus alpinus (assembly GCF_045679555.1). Lineage (NCBI taxonomy): Eukaryota > Metazoa > Chordata > Actinopteri > Salmoniformes > Salmonidae > Salvelinus > Salvelinus alpinus. The sequence continues at coordinate 26,186,367 of NC_092108.1, forward strand.
ATTGTAATTATTTCACCATTATAGCCGTTTTATTGCCTTACCTCCCTAATCTTAATACATTTGCACACACTCTACATAGATGTTTCTATTGTGTTATTGACTGTACGTTGGTTTATCCAATGTGTAACTCTGTGTTGTTGTTTTTGTCGCACTGCTTGGCTTTATCTTGGCCTGGTTGAGTTTGTAAAGGAGAACTTGTTCTCTACTGGCCTACTTGGTTAAATAAAGGTGAAATAAAATAAAACATTTAAAAACAGTTTGAGCTGTTGAAATCTCCTGGAGTTTCCATGCAGTAAATAATAAACAGAAAAAAGATAGTGTAGAAAAAAGGGGGAAAGAAAGTCTCAGTGTGTCTGACAAGTGGAAACTTGTTTTTGGTTTCTTGCTGTTAATCGCTTCTTCCCCCTCTCTCTCTTTCTTTCTGGCAGTAGAAGACAATGTGATAGAGGAGCAGCACAGTCCTGGGCAGACTGCCAATCCGAGCGGTAATGCTCCATTTCATATTTCATAATTCGGGTCTGGAAAGTGGAGCGTGCGTGTGATCTATGGAATGAAGTGTGTTTCAACCATTAAGATATGTTACTGCTCCTTGTGTGTTTGCTCACCTGTGTGTGTGTGTGTGTGTGTGTGTGTGTGTGTGTGTGTGTGTGTGTGTGTGTGTGTGTGTGCGTGTGTGTGCACGTGCGCGCGCACGCGTGTGTGCGCGCGTGAGAGAGCATTTAAATCAGATGCTGTAAAATGCATGCATTGTGTGTATATTGTATTCATGCCTGTTTGTTTGTGTGTGTGTGTGTGTGTGTAGGTACAGTTGAAGTAGGAAGTTTACATACACCTTAGCCAAAATACATTTAAACTCAGTTTTTCTCAATTCCTGACATTTAATCCTAGTAAAAATGCCTTGTCTTAGGTCAGTTAGGATCACCACTTTATTTAAAAAATGTGAAATGTCAGAATAATAGAAGAGAGAACGATTTATTTAAGCTTTTATTTCTTTCATCACATTCCCAGTGGGTCAGATGTTTACATACACTCAATTAGTATTTGTTAGCATTGCCTTTAAATTGCTTAACTTGGGTCAAACGTTTCGGGTAGCCTTCCACAAGCTTCCCACAATAAGTTGGGTGAATTTTGGCCCATTCCTCCTGACAGAGCCTTTTTAACTGAGTCAGGTTTGTAGGATCCTTGCTCGCACACGCTTTTTCAGTTCTGCCCACAAATGTTCTATAGGATTGAGGTCAGGGCTTTGTGATGGCCACTCCAATACCTTGACTTTGTTGTCCTTAAGCCATTTTGCCACAACTTTGGAAGTATGCTTGGGGTCATTGTCCATTTGGAAGACCCATTTACGACCAAGCTTTAACTTCCTGACTGATGTCTTGAGATGTTGCTTCAATATATCCACATAATTTTCCTGCCTCATGATGCCATCTATTTTGTGAAGTGCACCAGTCCCTCCTGCAGCAAAGCACCTCCAAAACATGACGCTGCCACCCCATGCTTCACGGTTGGGATGGTGTTCTTCGGCCTGCAAGCCTCCCCCTTTTTCCTCCAAACATAATGATGGTCATTATGGCCAAACAGTTCTATTTTTGTTTCATCAGACCAGAGGACATTTCTCTAAAAAGTACGATCTTTGTCCCCATGTGCAGTTGCAAACCGTAGTCTGGCTTTGTTTATGGCGGTTTTTGAGCAGTGGCTTCTTTCTTGCTGAGCGGCCTTTCAGGTTATGTCGATATAGGACTCGTTTTACTGTGGATATAGATACTTTTGTACCTGTTTCCTCCAGAATCTTCAAAAGGTCCTTTGCTGTTGTTCTGGGATTGATTTGCACTTTTCGCACCAAAGTACGTTCATCTCTAGGAGACGGCTGCGTGGTCCCACGGTGTTTATACTTGTGTACTATTGTTTGTACAGATGAACGTGGTACCTTCAGGCATTTGGAAATTGCTCCCAAGGATTAACCAGACTTGTGGAGGTCTACAATCTTTTTTCTGAAGTCTTGGCTGATTTCTTTAGATTTTCCCATGATTTCAAGCAAAGAGGCACTGAATTTGAAGGTAGGCCTTGAAATACATCCACAGGTACACCTTCAATTGACTCAAATTATGTAATTTAGCCTATCAGAAGCTTCTAAAGCCACGACATCATTTTCTGGAATTTTCCAAGCTGTTTAAAGGCTCAGTCAACTTAGTGTATGTAAACTTCTTACCCACTGGAATTGTGATAGAGTGAATTATAAGTGAAATAATCTGTCTAAACAATTGTTGGAAAAATGACTTGTATCATGCACAAAGTAGATGTCCTAACCGACATGCGACAACTATAGTTTGTTAACAAGAAATTTGTGGAGTGGTTGAAAAATGAGTTTTAATGTATGTAAACTTCCGACTTCAACTGATTGTGTGTGTGTTCACGTCTTTGTTTCCTATTCTCTGATAGAGGTGAATAGAGCTCACAGAGCAGATGAATGTGTTCTGTCTGCTGGTGTGGCATTCACCGTAGGCCCTCCAGGAACAGAGCAGTAATCCAGGTCAGGCTCACAGAGAGCCCCCTATGAATGAGGCCTGCTACTGATCACATCCACCACGCGACCATTCTTTCATTTCATTTGTCTCTGCTAAAGGTTAAGTCTCATTTGTGGTTATTTTAAACCTGATATGGATGGCTTTGCCCAGCAGGTTGGGGACCCTGGGTACTCACACAGCCACACACACTGCCTGGCACCTAGCAATGTAGTGAGTCCAGTAGCGTTTACACACCTCCCTCTCTGGGCCCCTTCAGACAGAGAGAAATGCAGAAACAGGAAACACAAGGGCTGTTTTACTACAGTATGTCTGCTGATGAGGTGTTTTATTGGTTTTGTGTCAGAGATTTAGGTCTCTTTCCCTCAGCCCCCTCCTAGTGTATTTGTGTCTGTTCACTATTTACCTGTCTTCCTCGGCCATCTCTGAGTAAAACAGTCTTGTGCATAAGGCAAGAGCACCATGCCCATGCCAATCTAGTCTACGGCTGTGGTGTTTTGTCTAGGTATGTCTAGGTGTTGGTTGGGGAGAGTCATGCTCCGTATATCTGGGAGTTGGTTGGGGGAGAGTCATGCTCCGTATATATGGGAGTTGGTTGGGGAGAGAGGCAGGCTCCGTATATCTGGGAGTTGGTTGGGGAGAGAGTCATGCTCCGTATATCTGGGAGTTGGTTGGGGAGAGAGGCAGGCTCCGTATATCTGGGAGTTGGTTGGGGAGAGAGGCAGGCTCCGTATATCTGGGAGTTGGTTGGGGAGAGAGGCAGGCTCCGTATATCTGGGAGTTGGTTGGGGATAGAGGCAGGCTCCATATATCTGGGAGTTGGTTGGGGAGAGAGGCAGGCTCCGTATATCTGGGAGTTGGTTGGGGAGAGAGGCAGGCTCCGTATATCTGGGAGTTAGTTGGGGAGAGAGGCAGGCTCCGTATATCTGGGAGATGGTTGGGGAGAGAGGCAGGCTCCGTATATCTGGGAGATGGTTGGGGAGAGAGGCAGGCTCCGTATATCTGGGAGATGGTTGGGGAGAGAGGCAGGCTCCGTATATCTGGGAGTTGGTTGGGGAGAGAGGCAGGCTCCATATATCTGGGGGTTGGTTGGGGAGAGAGGCAGGCTCCGTATATCTGGGAGTTGGTTGGGGAGAGAGGCAGGCTCCATATATCTGGGGGTTGGTTGGGGAGAGAGGCAGGCTCCATATATCTGGGAGTTGGTTGGGGAGAGAGGCAGGCTCCATATATCTGGGGGTTGGTTGGGGAGAGAGGCAGGCTCCGTATATCTGGGGGTTGGTTGGGGAGAGAGGCAGGCTCCGTATATCTGGGAGTTGGTTGGGGAGAGAGGCAGGCTCCGTATATCTGGGAGTTGGTTGGGGAGAGAGGCAGGCTCCATATATCTGGGAGATGGTTGGGGAGAGAGGCAGGCTCCGTCCTCAGCCACTCCAGCGGCAGTAGATGAAGCGCTGGGCTTATGAGCTCCTGTTTCCCCTGGTTCCCTGGGACACCTCCTGTCATCCACAGCCAACAGCGGGCTAATGAGAGCCCCTGATTACAATGACCCCTCAGACACACGCACACACGCCTCTCTCTCCTCTCCTCTCCTCCACACCTTCTTCCCCCGCCTCCTCCCTCTAGACGCCATCTCCTGAGTGAGGGGAGACAGCAGCGACTTGATCGATGTCTGCCTGTGGAGAAATCAAGAGGGCACACAAATTAATTTCTCACTTTTCTCATTTGAGTTTGTATGGCTGATTTTCTTTTAACCCTCTCGTCAGATGCAGTGTAAATGATGCTAGTAGAAGTTGCAGAACTTTACTAAAATATAGGACAAGATTATTGTTATTGTTTTGAATAATTTTTCATTTAGTCTTTCATGTCATTTCACCTGTTATAGTGCCTTGAGAAAATATGATTTTGGACCAATGATCAAGAACAGTATTGGGTTTAAACCCCTTTATATTTAAATGGCAGATCTAACATTACAGGACCTTATGGTTAAACCATTGTCCATCAAGAGGTTTTGGATGTAAAAAAATACATCAGCTTCTATTCATGCTTGTAGGCCACTGATCAGTGATTGACATGGTCACAATACCCATTAGCCCCTTGATAAGCCCCTATCTAAATCAGACGTGATGTGTCGAGGGCTTGGCTCAAGAGAAGACCCCCAGCAGTGTTCCTCTATGAGCCTGTATGTTCATTGTGTCTTATAGCCAGGTACCTACTGTATTATTATTCTATAAGCCACACTCATGTTTGATGTATAACAGAAGAGGAAAAAAGGGGAAATTATTACAAAATAGGTCTCTGGTAAAGAAGAAAGAAAGACAGCATTTTAGTTAGCTAGTGCGGAGGACAGGAACAGTATGATATGGAAGGTTTAATGAGGCAGAGTGCTTTTTACCCGGAGAGAGAGTGTGGAACAGGCTTAAGATCCACAGCTTGGCTTTACAACTGCCGTCACTGCCTGTGTGGAATTATAACCACATGCTCCGCGTTCTTTCTTCTCTCTTTTATATCTGCTTTTCTTTCTCTCCTGGCTGTGGCTGGTTGGGGCTGTTTTGTGGAAGACGGTGCCTGCTCCAGCTAGAATCGGAGTGGACTAAGCTCTGGGTCTGAGAAAGAGAAAGGGTGTGTGTGTGTGCCTGTGTGTGTGTCTTAGTGTGTTTGTATTCTTATAACAGGCGTACATGCTTACATGCGTGTGTGTCTGTAGTAGAGTGTGTTAGATCTGAGGGGTTGTCTGGATGGCGACATACTCTTACTCTAGTGCAAGCTAGTGGTATATATCATAGTGTCGGCTGATGGCTGAGGCAGCCCCAGATCAATGCACTGCAGGGCTTGCTTCGTACAGCAGGAAGAGGAAAGGACTCTTTCACTCCAGCACTTCTCAAATCATATTCTCTATTATTCATTTCCTTTGTTGTTCGACTGCACTAATGGCATGGCAAGGCGCTTCGTTCAATATTATCACTCACAGAGAGAGAGAGAGAGAGAGAGAGAGAGAGAAAGAAAGAAAGAGAGAAAATCAAATCATGTTTCTCATTCGTGCGCTTTGATTTCCTTACCTTAGTGTTCTTATATTTCTTTTGGTGCATTTTAATGGTGAATGATGCCACCTGTGTTACCTGTGGCATGTGGTGGTTCCTTTATCATGTCAGCTATTGTTTCGGTTGTTTGCTCTACATCCTCCAGTAATAGTTTGGCCACGTGAATCAAAAAAATGTAATATCAAATCAAATTTCATTGGTCGCATACACATATTTAGCAGATATTATTGCGGGTGTAGCGAAATGCTTGTGTTCCTAGCTCCAACAGAGCAGTAGTATCTAACAATTCACAACATACACTACGGTTTAAAAGTTTGGGGTCACAGAAATGTCCTTGTTTTTGTCCTTTAAAATAACATAAAATTGATCAGAAATACAGTGTAGACATTGTTAATGTTGTAAATGTCTATTGTAACTGGAAACGGCTGATTTTTAATGGAATATCTACATAGGCGTACAGAGGCCCATTATCAGCAACCATCACTCCTGTGATCCATTGGCACGTTGTGTTAGCTAATCAAAGTTTATCATTTTAAAAGGCTAATTGATCATTAGAAAACCCTTTTGCAACTATGTTAACACAGCTGAAAACTGTTGTCCTGATTAAAGAAGCAATAAAACTGGCCTTTTTTAGACTAGTTGAGTATCTGGAGCATCAGCGATTGTGGGTTCGATTACAGGCTCAAAATGGCCATAAACAATGCACTTTCTTCTGAAACTCGTCAGTCTATTCTTTTTCTGAGAAATAAAGGCTATTCCATGCGAGGAATTGCCAAGAAACTGAAGCTCTTGTACAAAGCTGTGTATTACTCCCTTCACAGAACAGCAAAAACTGGCTCTAACCAGAATAGAAAGAGGAGTGGGAGGCCCCGGTGCACAACTGAGAAAGAGGTCAAGTACAGTGGAGTGTCTAGTTTGAGAAACAGACACCTCATAAGTCCTCAACTGGCAGCTTCATTAAATAGTACCTGCAAAACACCAGTCTCAACGTCAACAGTCAAGAGGCGACTCTGGGATGCTGGCCTTCTAGGCAGAGTTCCTCTGTCCAGTGTCTGTGTTCTTTTGCCCATCTTAACCTCTCTTGGGTACTTGAGACTTCAGCGTCCCACCTCTTCAACAGCCAGTGAAACTGCTGGGCGCCAAATTCAAATATAGAAATACTCATTACAAAAATTCAGAAAACAAAACATATTTTACATAGGTTTAAAGATTAACTTCTTGTGAATCCAACCACGGTGTCAGATTTAAAAAATGCTTTACGGCGAAAGCATACCTTACGATTATTTGAGAACATTGCCCAGCAGACAAGTCATTACAAACAGTAACCAGCCAAGTAGAAGAGTTACACAAGTCAGAAATAGAGATAAAATTAATCCCTTACCTTTGATGATCTTCATATGGTTGCACTCAGCAGACATCAATTTACTCAATAAATGTTCCTTTTGTTCGATAAAGTCTCTTTATATCCAAAAACCTCAGTTTTGTTTGCGCGTTTTCTTCAGTAATACACAGGCTCAAACGCAGTCAAAACAGGCAGACAAAAAAATCCAAATTGTATCTGTAAAGTTCATAGAAACATGTCAAACGATGTTTATATTCAATCCTCAGGTTGTTTTTAGCCTAAATAATCGATAATATTTCAACCGGACAATAACGTCGTCAATATAAAAGGTTAACAAGAAAGGCACTCTCTCGGTCGCGCGCATGAAAAAGCTCTGTGACACTTTAGGGTCCACTCATTCAGACTGCTCTTACTTCCTCATTTTTCAGAATACAAGCCTGAAACAATTTATAAAGACTGTTGACATCTAGTGAAAGGCATAGGAACTGCAATTTGAGTCCTAAGTCAATGGATACTGTAATGGCATTGAATAGAAAACTACAAAACCAAAAAAAAACGACTTCCCGAATGGATTTTTCTCAGGTTTTTGCCTGCCAAATCAGTTCTGTTATACTCACAGACACTAGTTTAACAGTTTTGGAAACTTTAGAGTGTTTTCCATCCAAATCTACCAGTTATATGCATATCATATCTTCTGGGCCCGAGAAACAGGCAGTTTAATTTGGGCATGCTTTTCATCCAAAATTCCGAATGCTTCCCCCTACCCTAGAGAGGGTAATCATTTATTTTTATTGGCCAGTCTGAGATATGGCTTTTTCTTTGCAACTCTACCTAGAAGGCCAGAATCCCAGAGTCACTGTTGATATTGAAACTAATGTAAAATAATGGAATTAAGAAATATATAAATATTAGGACGAGCAATGTCAGAGTGGCATTGACTAAAATACAGTACAATAGAATGCAGTATATACATATGAGATGAGTAAAGCAGTATGTAAACGTTATTAAAGTGACTAGTGTTCCATTATTAAAGTGGTCAGTGATTCCATGTCTATGTACACTGCTCAAAAAATAAAGGGAACACTTAAACAACACAATGTAACTCCAAGTCAATCACACTTCTGTGAAATCAAACTGTCCACTTAGGAAGCAACACTGATTGACAATAAATTTCACATGCTGTTGTGCAAATGGAATAGACAACAGGTGGAAATTATAGGCAATTAGCAAGACACCCCCAATAAAGGAGTGGTTCTGCAGGTGGTGACCACAGACCACTTCTCAGTTCCTATGCTTCCTGGCTGATGTTTTGTTCACTTTTGAATGCTGGCGGTGCTCTCACTCTAGTGGTAGCATGAGACGGAGTCTACAACCCACACAAGTGGCTCAGGTAGTGCAGCTCATCCAGGATGGCACATCAATGCGAGCTGTGGCAAGAAGGTTTGCTGTGTCTGTCAGCATAGTGTCCAGAGCATGGAGGCGCTACCAGGAGACAGGCCAGTACATCAGGAGACGTGGAGGAGGCCGTAGGAGGGCAACAACCCAGCAGCAGGACCGCTACCTCCGCCTTTGTGCAAGGAGGAGCACTGCCAGAGCCCTGCAAAATGACCTCCAGCAGGCCACAAATGTTCATGTGTCTGCTCAAACGGTCAGAAACAGACTCCATGAGGGTGGTATGAGGGCCCGACGTCCACAGGTGGGGGTTGTGCTTACAGCCCAACACCGTGCAGGACGTTTGGCATTTGCCAGAGAACACCAAGATTGGCAAATTCGCCACTGGCGCCCTGTGCTCTTCACAGATGAAAGCAGGTTCACACGCACATGTGACAGACGTGACAGAGTCTGGAGACGCCGTGGAGAACGTTCTGCTGCCTGCAACATCCTCCAGCATGACCGGTTTGGCGGTGGGTCAGTCATGGTGTGGGGTGGCATTTCTTTGGGGGGCCGCACAGCCCTCCATGTGCTCGCCAGAGGTAGCCTGACTGCCATTAGGTACCGAGATGAGATCCTCAGACACCTTGTGAGACCATATGCTGGTGCGGTTGGCCCTGGGTTCCTCCTAATGCAAGACAATGCTAGACCTCATGTGGCTGGAGTGTGTCAGCAGTTCCTGCAAGTGGAAGGCATTGATGCTATGGACTGGCCCGCCCGTTCCCCAGACCTGAATCCAATTGAGCACATCTGGGACATCATGTCTCGCTCCATCCACCAACGCCACGTTGCACCACAGACTGTCCAGGAGTTGGCGGATGCTTTAGTCCAGGTCTGGGAGGAGATCCCTCAGGAGACCATCCGCCACCTCATCAGGAGCATGCCCAGGCGTTGTAGGGAGGTCATACAGGCACGTGGAGGCATCACACACTACTGAGCCTCATTTTGACTTGTTTTAAGGACATTACATCAAAGTTGGATCAGCCTGTAGTGTGGTTTTCCACTTTAATTTTGAGTTTGACTCCAAATCCAGACCTCCATGGGTTGATAAATTTGATTTCCATTGATAATTTTTGTGTGATTTTGTTGTCAGCACATTCAACTATGTAAAGAAAAAAGTATTTAATAAGAATATTTCATTCATTCAGATCTAGGATGTGTTATTTTAGTGTTCCCTTTATTTTTTGGAGCAGTGTATATAGAGCAGCAGCCTCTAAGGTGCAGGGTTGAATAACCGGGTGGTAGCCGGCTAGTGACGGATATTTAACAGTCTGATGGCCTTGAGATAGAAGCTGTTTTTCAGTCTCTCGGTCTGAGCTTTGATGCACCTGTACTGACCTCGCCTTCTGGAAGATAGCGGGATGAACAGGCTCGGGTGGTTGATGTCCTTGATGATCTTTTTGGCCTTCCAGTGATGCTGTAGGTGTCCTGGAGGGCAGGCAGTGTTCCACCGGTGATGTGTTGGGTAGACCGCACCACCCTCTGGAAAGCCCTGCGGTTGCGGGCGGTGCAGTTGCCGTACCAGGCGGTGATTAAGCCCGACAGGATGCTCTCAATTGTGCATCTGAAAAGTTTGTGAGGGTGTGAAGGATATTTTGCTTTGTGAAGAAACAGTCTTGAAAATGTTAATCTTGTCTTTGGTGTCTTTAACAATCCTTGGTTCCTGCCGGTGCCTGGTAAAGATATGAGGGGGGGCCATCATGACCTCCTCTTTAGGACCGTCTGGCAGAATGCCCAGAATATGTTCTTTAACTTAAGATAGGAGACGGCGCCAGACACATGCCGGAACCAACCCTATGAACTATGCTTATGTAACGTGTCTGTAACCAGTATATAAGGGAACTAACGGGAATGCCCCGTAATAGCTCCTGATCGACATGTGTACATGGTGCATTGAGTTGGTTGGTACCTCTCCAGCGCGCTGATAGTAAACAATGAGTCATGTAAGATTGACTTCAGGTGTCCCTGTGTAAGATTTTCCATGACAAGGGTCTGAGGGGCCAAGACGAATTCCTTCAGCCTCCTGAGATTGAAGAGGCACTGTTGCGCTGTTCTTCACCACACTGTCTGTGTGGGTGGACCATTTCAGATTGTCAGTGATGTGTACGCCGAGGAATAGGAAGCTTTTCACCTTCTCCACTACGGTCCTGTCGATGTGGATAGGGGCGTGCTCCCTCTGCTGTTTCCTGAAGTCCACGGTCAGCTCCTTCGTTTTGTTGCCTTTGAGGGAGAGGTTATTTTCCCGGCACCACTCCGCCAGGGCTCTCACTTCCTCCCTAAAGGGTGTCTCGTCATTGTTGGTAATCAGGCCTACTACTGTTGTGTTGTCTGCAAACTTGATGATTGGGTTGGAGGTGTGCATGGCCATGCAGTCATGGGTGAACAGAGTACAGGAGGGGGCTGAGCACGCACCCTTGTGGGGCCCCTGTGTTGAGGATCAGCGAAGTGGAGGTGTTGTTTCCTACCTTCACCACCTAGGGGCGGCCCATCAGGAAGTCCAGGACCCAGTTGCACAGGGCGGGGTTCAGACCCAGGGTCCTGAGCTTAATGATGAGCTTGGAGCGTACTATGGTGTTGAAGGCTGAGCTATAGTCAATGAACAGAATTCTTACATAGGTATTCGTCTTGTCCAGATGGGATAGGGCAGTGTGCAGTGCGAAGGGAATTGCATCGTCTGTGGATCTATTGGGGCGGTAAGCAAATTGAAGTGGGTTTAGGGTGACAGGTAAGGTAGAGGTGATATTATCCTTAACTCTCAAAGCACTTCATGATGACAGAAGTGAGTGCTACGAGGCAATAGTCATTTAGTTTAGTTACCTTTGCTTTCTTCGGTAAATGAACAATGGTGGACATCTTGAAGCAAGTGGGGACAGCAGACTGGGATAGGGAGAGATTGAATATGTCCGTAAACATTCCAGCCAGCTGGTCTGCGCATGCTCTGAGGACACGGCTAGGGACGCCGTCTGGGCCGACAACCTTGCGAGGGTTAACACGCTTAAATGTCTTACTTAGTCCGGCCACTGAGAATGAGAGCCCACAGTCCTTGGGGCCAGGCCGCATCGGTGGCACTGTGTTATCCTCAAAGCGAGCGAAGATGGTGTTTAGCTTGTCCGGGAGCAAGACATCGGTGTGGCTGATTTCCTTTTGTAATCCGTGATTATCTGTAGACCCTGTCACATACGTCTCGTGTCTGAGCCGTTGAATTGCGACTCCACTTTGTCTCTGTACTGACGTTTTGTCTGTGTGATTGCTTTATGGAGGGAATAACTATACTGTGTGTATTCAACCTTATTCCCTGTCACCTTGCCAAGGTTAAATGCAGTGGTTTGTGCTTTCAGTTTTGCACGGATGCTGTCATCTATTGAAGGGAGGGCGGGCGAGGGCCTTGTAAACATCCCGGAAGGGGGAGTAGCAGTGGTCAAGTGTTTTTCCAGAGCGAGTACTACAGTCAGTGTATTGACAGAACTTCGGTAGTGTTTTGCTCAAATTTGCTTTGTTAAAATCCCCAGCAACAATAAATGCGGCCTCAGGATATGTGGTTTCCAGTTTGTATAAAGTTCCATGTACTTCCTTGAGGGCCGCTGTGGTATCGGCTTGAGCGGGAATATACATGACTGTGACTATAACCGAAGAGAATTCTTTTGGGAGGTAATACGGTCGGCATTTGATTGTGAGGTATTCTAGGTTGGGTGAACAAAAGGACTTGAGTTTCTGTATGTTACCACAATCACACCATGAGTAGTTAATCATGAAACATACACTACTGCCTTTCTTCTTCCCGAAGAGTTCTTTATTCCTGTCTGCGCGATGTACTGAGAACCCAGCTGGCAGGATGGACGGCGACAGTATATCGCGAGAGAGTCATGATTCCATGAAACAGAGTATGTTACAGTCCCTGATGTCTCTCTGGAAGGAGATCGTCGCCCTGAGCTTGTCTACTTTATTGTCCAGAGACTGAACATTAGCAAGTCATATACTCGGAAGCGGTGGATGGTGTGGACGCCTCCTGAGTCAGACTAGAAGTCCACTCCGAATACCTCTTCTCCGCCGGCGGCGTCTTGGAGCAGCCTTTGGGATAAGTTAAATTGCCCTGGGGGGTATGAACAATGGATCCAATTCGGGAAAGTTGTATTCCTGTGTCACGTTCCTGACCTGTTTTTCCTTTTTCTTGTATTTATTTAGTTGGTCAGGGCGTGAGTTGGGGTGGGTTGTCTATGTGTTATTTTCTATGTTGGGTTAATGTGTTGCCTGATATGGTTCTCAATTAGAGGCAGGTGTTTGACGTTTCCTCTGATTGAGAACCATATTAAGGTAGGCTGTTCTCACTGTTTGTTTGTGGGTGATTGTCGCTGTGTCTGTGTTTTGTTGCACCACACGGTATGTCTCGTTCGTTCATTCATTTTTCCTGTTCGTGCGTTCTTCGTTTTTATGTAGTTCTCATGTTCAGGTCTGTTTAACGTCGTTTGTTGTTTTATAGTTTATTCAAGTGTATTTCGTGTCAGTGTTCGTCTGTTCAATTCAATTCATTATGTCTACATACCTCGCTGCGTGTTGGTCCGATCTCCTCGTCCGAGGAGGAGGAATATGACGAACGTTACATCCTGGTCGTAATGCTGATGAATTTCCGGCTGTATGTAATAACACAAAAAATGTTCTGGGCTAATAATGTAAGAAATAACACACACAAAAAAACGAAACACTGCAAAGTTGCTTTGAAGCTAGTAGTAGAGCTGCCATGTCTGTCGGCGCCATGTCTGCTGCATGTTGATTTGTGACATATATTTCAAGCTGAGAAACATTGTTTTTATGTATAGAATAACTACAGTATAAACATCTATACTTGCTTTTCTTTTCTTTATTTATTTATTTTTCTATATTTTTTTTAATCCCCTTTTCTCCCCAATTTTTCGTGGTATCCAATCGCTAGTAATTACTATCTTGTCTCATCGCTACAACTCCCGTACGGGCTCGGGAGAGACGCAGGTCGAAAGCCACGCGTCCTCCGAAGCACAACCCAACCAAGCCGCACTGCTTCTTAACACAGCGCGCCTCCAACCCGGAAGCCAGCCGCACCAATGTGTCGGAGGAAACACCGTGCACCTGGCCCCCTTGGTTAGCGCGCACTGCGCCCGGCCCGCCACAGGAGTCGCTGGAGCGCGATGAGACAAGGATATCCCTACCGGCCAAACCCTCCCTAACCCGGACGACGCTAGCCCAATTGTGCGTCGCCCCACAGACCTCCCGGTCTCGGCCGGCTCCGACAGAGCCTGGGCGCGAACCCAGAGACTCTGGTGGCGCAGCTAGCACTGCGATGCAGTGCCCTAGACCACTGCGCCACCCGGGAGGCCCCTATACTTGCTTTTCATGATAAAGTAATAGTGTACATTTCTCCAATACCACCTCATTGAATCTAAACTCAGCAAAAAAAAGAAACGTCCTCACTGTCAACTGCGTTTATTTTCAGCAAACTTAATATGTGTAAACATTTGTATGAACATAACAAGATTCAACAACTGAGACATAAACTGAACAAGTTCCACAGACATGTGACTCACATAAATTGAATACTTTGTCCCTGAACTAAGGGGGGGTCAAAATCAAAAGTAACAGTCAGTATCTGGTGTGGCCACCAGCTACATTAAGTACTGCAGTGCATCTCCTCCTCATGGACTGCACCAGATTTGCCAGTTCTTGCTGTGAGATGTTACCCCACTCTTCCACCAAGACACCTGCAAGTTCCCAGACATTTCTGGGGGGATTGGCCCTAGCCCTCAACCTCCGATCCAACAGGTCCCAGACGTGCTCAATGGGATTGAGATCCGGGCTCTTCGCTGGCCATGGCAGAACACTGACATTCCTGTCTTGCAGGAAATCACTCACAGAACGAGCAGTATGGCTGGTGGCATTGTCATGCTGGAGGGTCATGTCAGGATGAGCCTGCAGGAAGGGTACCACATGAGGGAGGTGGATGTCTTCCCTGTAACGCACAGTGTTGTGATTGCCTGCAATGACAACAAGCTCAGTCCGATGATGCTGTGACACACCGCAACAGACCATGACACACCCTCCACCTCCAAATCTTTCCCGCTCCAGAGTATAGGCCTCGGTGTAACGCTCATTCTTTTGACGATAAACGTGAATCCGACCATCACCCCTGGTGAGACAAAACCGCGACTCGTCAGTGAAGAGCACTTTTTGCCAGTCCTGTCTGGTCCAGCAATGGTGGGTTTGTGCCCATAGGCGACGTTGTTGCCGGTGATGTCTGGTGAGGACCTGCCTTACAACAGGCCTACAAGCCCCCAGTCCAGCCTCTCTCAGCCTATTGCGGACAGTCTGAGCACTGATGGAAGGATTGTACGTTCCTGGTGTAACTCAGGCAGTTGTTGTTGCCATCCTGTACCTGTCCTGCAGGTGTGATGTTCGGACGTACCGATCCTGTGCAGGTGTTGTTACACGTGGTCTGCCACTGCGAGGACGATCAGCTGTCCGTCCTGTCACCCGGTAGCGCTGTCTTAGGCGTCTCACAGTACGGACATTGCAATTTATTGCCCTGGCCACATCTGCAGTCCTCATGCCTCCTTGCAGCATGCCTCCGGCACATTCACACAGATGAGCAGGGACCCTGGGCATCTTTCTTTTGGTGTTTTTCAGAGTCAGTAGACAGGCCTCTTTAGTGTCCTAAGTTTACATAACTGTGACCTCCTTGCCTACCGTCTGTAAGCTGCTAGTGTATTAATGACCGTTCCACAGGTGCATGTTCATTAATTGTTTATGGTTCATTGAACAAGCATGGGAAACAGTGTTTAAACCCTTTACAATGAAGATCTGTGAAGATTTTTACGAATTATCTTTGAAAGACAGGGTCCTGAAAAAGGGACGTTTCTTTTTTTGCTGAGTTTACATCCAAAGAGCTCAGACACAGTCAAATAAGCAAGCCATCCAGACTTAATTATGAATCGGATCTCATTGTATGATGTTATGACCATAGATCTGCTGAAGAAATACAGTACAGTAGCCTCTCAATGTGAACACCTGATTATCTTTAATAATGTGGTATCAGTTGATCTCTCTGCTCTCAGAGTCTCAGAGATAGATCAAGTTAAGTCTTTAATGATCTGTGATCAGTTGATCTCTCTGCTCTCAGAGTCTCAGAGCTAGGTCATGACAAGTGACGTCGGGCTAAGTGGAGGGACCCCAAATTCCATGCAGCCACATAGAGGAGGAGAGGATAGATACTGTACATAGATACATTCGGAGGCATTCACATGTGGCATTAGAATGTACTGTAATGTGGCTGGCAGTGTGACCTATATTGCGAGATCTCTCCCGCTCCTCTCTCAGAAAAAAATTTAGTTTAAGGATTTGTTAATAATGAGGTGGCAGGCGGGCGGCAGCATCCGTGTGAAGGTTTTTCAATCTTAATGTCCTATTTCTGACAGCCCTCCTCACTCTGATAAAGGAGTGTGCCTTTGATCAGGCCTGCCGATATGTGTCAACAGAAGCTGCTCGCTGGTTAAAATAAATTCTTAATTTGAACTTGGGGGTTGATGGTGGGGGGGGGTAGCATGGCAAATGAGTGGAGGGGAGGGCTGAGGAGAGAGGGACCATCCACACGATCTTACTCTCTTGGAAATGAGAGAAAATGAGTATGGAGATGGTTGAACTGAAGGACTCCCAGTGAACCTTATGGAACTAGACGTACAGTCCAGTAGAGACGTAGCAGGAGCAAGAGAAAGCATGGCACCACACCGGGGTCATTTTTAGTGCCATGTCTTCAACCTTTATGTTTTGGATGGATTTGAATGAATTTGAATTAGAAATATTCGAGAGCCCTCCAGTGTAGCATTTAAAGAGCTATAGTGTCAGCCAGCGAGCAGGTATGTCTACCTCTCGAAAACTCACTTTCTCTCGCTCCACTGTACTCTGCTTTTCTCAATATCTCTTTTTCTCTCTCAGTTTCTTTCACTCTATCCTTTCTCTCTCTCCCCCATCTCTATCTCTCCCCAGCCCCATCCTCCCTTCATTTCTCCCTCCTCTCCTTCCCCTCTCCCAATGGCCAAAGTGGCCCCACCTGTCTCTCTCAGTGCTCAGTGGGAGGCCGTGAGGGGGCATGGGGGGCCCGGCTCTGCTGGGGTCCTGCTGGTTCCCTGGTGGGGGTGAAGGGAGCATAGAGGAAAACATCAATTAAAAGATTATAAATATTTAAGAGCAAAAATATTCAATAATATAAAGGTGGGAGGTCCAGGGGGGTCCAGGGGGGTCCGGGGGGCTGCGACTCACAAGATGAAAGTTGTGGGATGATAAATGTCAATGCACCTTAACAGACAGGAAATGGATGATGGATGGACCCCAGGAAGATGTTACTGGGCGACTCAAAATGGCGTCAATCACTAGCCAGAATTTCATATTTTGATTTACTAATCATCTACGAGCTTTTAACTCCCAATAATATCCACTGTAGCTTTTTAGAATGCAGTTCACTCTGTAGATACATTCTGTGGTCTTATTGAATCAATATACAGATATCCACCTGACCTTAACATATGGATTTGTGGATTTAATTTAGATGAATGTAGCCAATGTTTTCCATCTCTGGTGAACTCTGGTGACTATACTATTCTATACTGATATAAGTATCCATTCCAACTGCAACTTGAAATAATTAAAATCGTCACACCAATGGATGCCAGAAATGTCCAGAGCAGTGGAATAGACAGCAAAAAATTTAAATACAGTATAACACCATAGCTGTCTTCTGTGTGTGACTGTCAGCCCCTCCAAGCAGCAGTAGATGTGTTGTTATTCTGTCCAGCCTGTAGAGGCCTGGTATAAGAGCATGTCCCGATCTGATAGATTACTGTAGGACAGTGGTTCCCAAACTTTTTATAGCCTCATACCCCTTCAAACATTCAACCTCCAGCTGCGTACCCCCTCTAGCACCAGGGTCAGCGCACTCTCAAATGTTGTTTTTTGCCATCATTGTAAGCCTGCCACACACAAACTATACAATACATTTATTAAACATAAGAATGAGTGTGAGTTTTTGTCACAACCCGGCTCGTGGGAAGTGACAAAGAGCTCTTATAGCACCAGGGCACAAATAATAATATAATAATAATCAATAATTTTGCTCTTTATTTAACCATCTTACATATAAAACCTTTTATGTTCATGGAAAATTGTGAGTAACTCACCACAGGTTCATGAGAAGGGTGTGCTTGAAAGGATGCACATAACTCTGCAATGTTGGGTTGTATTGGAGAGAGTCTCAGTCTTAAATCATTTTCCACACACAGTCTGTGCCTGTATTTAGTTTTCATGTTGGTCAGGGCCGAGAATTCACTCTCACATAGGTACGTGGTTGAAAAGGGCATCAGTGTCTTAACAGCGCGATTTGCCAAGGCAGGATAATCTGAGCGCAGCCCTGTCCAGAAATCTGTCAATGGCTTCTGATTAAATCCAATTTTCACAGAACCGCTTATTGCAATTTCGATGAGGCTCTCTTGTTCACTTATCGGTAAGTGGACTGGAGGCAGGGCATGAAAGGGATAACAAATCCAGTTGTTTGTGTCATCCATTTCAGGAAAGAACCTGCGTAATTGCGCACCCAACTCACTCAAGTGCTTCGCTATATCACATTTGACATTGTCCGTAAGCTTGAGTTCATTTGCACACAAAGAATCATACAATGATGGAAAGACCTGTGTCCTTGGTAATGCAGACAGAGAAGAGCTCCAACTTCTTAATCATAGTCTCAATTTTGTCCAGCACATTGAATATAGTTTCGGAGAGTCCCTGTAATCCTAGATTCAGATCATTCGGTCGAGAAAAAACATCACCCAGATAGGCAAGTCGTGTGAGAAACTCGTCATCATGCAAGCGGTCAGACAAGTGAAAATGATGGTCAGTAAAGAAAATTTTAAGCTCGTCTCTCAATTGCTGGTTGTGGACTGGGATATGTTCCGCATAACGTCGGACAATAACATTGATGAATACGCTGATTCAGTGAGCGAGTTTATTAGCAAGTGCATCGGTGATGTTGTACCCACAGCAACTATTAAAACTTCTTATGGCTGCAATCCCGTTAACGGGATGATATGACAACAGCCAGTGAAAGTGCAGGGCGCCAAATTCAAAACAACAGAAATCTCATAATTAAAATTCCTCAAACATACATTCCTCAAACATACATGTATCTTATACCGTTTTAAAGGTAATATTGTTGTTAATCCCAGAACCCAGAACCCAGAACAGTGTCCGATTTCAAATATGCTTTACAGCGAAACGACAAACGATTATGTTAGGTCACCACCAAGCCACAGAATAAACACAGCCATTTTCTCAGCCAAAGATAGGAGTCACAAAAAGCACAAATAGAGATAAAATTAATCAAATTAACCTTTGATGATCTTCATCAGATGACCCTCATAGGACTTCATGTTACACAATACATATATGTTTTGTTCGATTAAGTTCATATTTATATCCAAAAACCTCAGTTTACATTGGCGCCATGTTCAGAAATGACTCCAAAATATCCGGAGAAATTGCAGAGAGCCACATCAAATAACATAAATACTCATCATAAACTTTGACGAAAGATACATGTTTTACATAGAATTAAAGATACACTTGTTCTTAATGCAACCGCTGTGTCAGATTTCAAAAATCTTTACGGCATAGCACAATATTCAATAATCTGAGAACAGCGTTCAGCCACATAAGTAAGCCATACAGTTACCCGCCAAATTATGCAGTCAACAAAACTCATAAAAAGCATTATAAATCTTCACTTACCTTTGCTGATCTTCGTCGGAATGCACTCCCAGGACTCCCACTTCCACAAGAAATGTTTGTTTTATTCGGTAATATCCATCATTTATGTCCAAGTAGCTACTTTTGTTAGCGCGTTTAGTACACATATCCAAACGCTCTTGCAGGTCCAGGCGAACGTCGGACGAAAACTTCAAAAAGTTATATTACAGGTCGAATAAACTTGTCAAACTAAGTATAGAATCAATCTTTAGGATGTTGTTATCATAAATATTCAATAACGTTCCAACCGGAGAACTCCTTTGTGTCTATAGAAGTAATGGAACGCAAGTCGATATCATGTGGAATGCGCATGACCAGAACCTGGCACTCTGCCAGACCACTGACTCAAACAGCTCCCATCCGGCTCAACATCACAGTAGAAGCTTCATTCAACGTTCTACAGACTGTTTACATCTAGTGGAAGCCGTAGGAAGTGCAAACAAATCCATATCCTACAGTGTTTTCAATAGGCGATGAGTTGAAAATCGACCAACCTCATAATTCTCACTTCCTGGTTGGATTTCTTCTCAGGTTTTTGCCTGCCATATGAGTTCTGTTATACTCACAGACATAATTCAAACAGTTTTAGAAACTTCAGAGTGTTTTCTATCCAATACTAATAATAATATGCATATATTAGCAGCTTTGCTTGAGGAGCAGGCCGTTTACTCTGGGCACCTCTGTGCACCTTTCATCCAAGCTACTCAATACTGCCCCTGCAGCCATAAGAAGTTAACATAAATCTTCAATAATGTTCCCACCGGAGAATTCCTTTGTCTGTAGAATTGCAATGGAACAGAGCTCGCTCTCATGTGAACGCGCGAGACTGAGCTCGTGGCTCTCTGGCAGACCTCTGACTCATTCCCCTCTCATTCGCCCCCACTTCACAGTAGAAGCATCAAACAAGGTTCTAAAGACTGTTGACATCTAGTGGAAGCCGTAGGAAGTGCAATATGACCCCATAGACACTGTGTATTCGAAAGGCCAAGAGTTGAAAAACTACAAACCTCAGATTTCCCACTTCCTGGTTGGATTTTTTCTCAGGGTTTTGCCTGCCATATGAGTTCTGTTATACTCACAGACATCATTCAAACATTTTTAGAAACTTCAGAGTGTTTTCTATCCAAATCTACTAATTATATGCATATTTATGGCTGAGTAGCAGGCAGTTTAATTTGGGCACGCTTTTCATCCAAAATTCCCAATGCTGCCCCCTACCCTAGTGAAGTTAAGGACTACAAAAAGAAAACCAGCCCCGTCGCAGACCACGATGTCCTGCTCCCAGACAAACTAAACAACTTCTTTGCTCGCTTTGAGGACAATACAGTGCCAACGACAATACAGTGCCAACTACCAAAACCTGCAGGCTCTCCTTCACCGCAGCCAACGTGAGTAAAGCATTTAAACGTGTTAACCTTCGCAAGGCTGCCGGCCCAGACGGCATCCCTAGCCGCTTTCTCAGAGCATGCGCAGACCAGCTGGCTGGTGTGTTTACGGACATATTCAATCAATCCCTATCCCAGTCTGCTGTTCCCACATGCTTCAAGAGGGCCACCATTGTTCCAGTTCCCAAGAAAGCTAAGGTAACCGAGCTAAATGACTATCGCCCCGTAGCACTCACCTCCGTCATCATGAAGTGCTTTGAGAGACTAGTCAAGGATCATATCACCTCCACCCTACCTGACATCCTAGACCCACTCCAATTTGCTTACCTCCCCAATAGGTCCACAGACGACGCAATCGCAATCACACTGCACAATGCCCTAACACATCTGGACAAGAGGAATACCTATGTAAGAATGCTGTTCATCGACTACAGCTCAGCATTTAACACCATAGTACCCTCCAAAATCGTCATTAAGCTCGAGACCCTGGGTCTCGACCCCGCCATGTGCAACTGGGTCTTCCTAACGGGGGTAAGGGGGTAAGAAACAACATCTCCATCCCGCTGATCCTCAACACTGGGGCCCCACAAGGGTGCGTTCTCAGCCCTCTCCTGTACTCCCTGTTCACCCATGACTGCGTGGCCATGCACGCCTCCAACTCAATCATTAAGTTTGCAGATGACACTACAGTGGTAGGCTTGATTACCAACAACGACGAGACGGCCTACAGGGAGGAGGTGAGGGCTCTCGTTGTTATGCAGATGAATGAGGACCCAAAAGCGACGTAATAGTAACAGAGTCTTTATTCCAGTATAAAACAAATAATGATACTCCTGGAAATAAATCAATGGAAATCCAAAACAGGAAACTGAAATCCTCTCGTCAATAGAGAGGAACGACTGGAGACGCGACCACAGACTGCAGGTCGCTTCAGGAAGGCACAGGCCGTAGCTGACATAGACACCTGCTCACACGCAGCATCTGAAGAAGGCAAAAGAACACGACAGGGCGGAACAAGACACAGGAACTGCAAACATCAAACAAGAATCCGACAAGGACAGGAGCGGAAAACAGAGGGAGAAATAGGGACTCTAATCAGAGGGCAAAATAGGGGACAGGTGTGAAAGAGTAAATGAGGTCGTAGGGAGAATGAGAAACAGCTGGGAGCATGAACGGAACGATAGAGAGAGAGAAAGAGAAAGAACCTAATAAGACCAGCAGAGGGAAGCACAGGGACAAGACATGATCAAAGACAAAACATGACAGTACCCCCCCACTCACCGAGCGCCTCCTGGCGCACTCGAGGAGGAACCCTGGCGGCAACGAAGGAAATCATCGATCAACGAACGGTCCAGCACGTCCCGAGATGGAACCCAACTCCTCTCCTCAGGACCGTAACCCTCCCAATCCACTAAGTACTGGTGACCACGTCCCCGAGAACGCATGTCCATGATCTTCCGTACCTTGTAAATAGGAGCGCCCTCGACAAGGACGGGGGGGGGGGGAGGGAAGACGAACGGGGGCGCGAAGAAAAGGCTTGACACAGGAGACATGGAAGACAGGGTGGACGCGACGAAGATGTTGCGGAAGAAGCAGTCGCACAGCGACAGGATTGACGACCTGAGAGACACGGAACGGACCAATGAACCGCGGAGTCAACTTGCGAGAAGCTGTCGTAAGGGGAAGGTTACGAGTGGAAAGCCACACTCTCTGACCGCGACAATACCTAGGACTCTTAATCCTACGCTTATTGGCGGCTCTCACAGTCTGCGCCCTGTAACGGCAAAGTGCAGACCTGACCCTCCTCCAGGTGCGCTCACAACGTTGGACAAAAGCCTGAGCGGAGGGAACGCTGGACTCGGCGAGCTGGGACGAAAACAGAGGAGGCTGGTAGCCAAGACTACTCTGAAACGGGGACAGCCCGGTAGCAGACGAAGGAAGCGAGTTGTGAGCGTACTCAGCCCAGGGGAGCTGTTCTGCCCAAGACGCAGGGTTTCGAAACGAAAGGCTGCGTAAAATGCGACCAATCGACTGATTGGCCCTTTCTGCTTGACCGTTAGACTGGGGATGAAACCCGGAAGAGAGACTGACGGAAGCACCAATCAAACGACAGAACTCCCTCCAAAACTGTGACGTGAATTGCGGACCTCTGTCTGAAACGGCGTCTAACGGGAGGCCATGAATTCTGAACACATTCTCAATGATGATTTGTGCCGTCTCCTTAGCGGAAGGAAGCTTAGCGAGGGGAATGAAATGTGCCGCCTTAGAGAACCTATCGATAACCGTAAGAATCACAGTCTTCCCCGCAGACGAAGGCAGACCGGTAATAAAGTCTAAGGCGATGTGAGACCATGGTCGAGAAGGAATGGGAAGCGGTCTGAGACGACCGGCAGGAGGAGAGTTACCTGACTTAGTCTGCGCGCAGTCCGAACAAGCAGCCACGAAACGACGCGTGTCCCGCTCCTGAGTAGGCCACCAAAACCGCTGGCGAATAGAAGCAAGCGTACCCCGAACGCCGGGGTGGCCAGCTAACTTGGCAGAGTGAGCCCACTGAAGAACAGCCAGACGAGTAGAGACAGGAACGAACAGAAGGTTACTAGGACAAGCGCGCGGCGACGCAGTGTGAGTGAGTGCTTGCTTTACCTGTCTCTCAATTCCCCAGACAGTCAACCCGACAACACGCCCTTCAGGGAGAATCCCCTCGGGGTCGGTAGAAGCCACAGAAGAACTAAAGAGACGGGATAAGGCATCAGGCTTGGTGTTCTTATTTCCCGGACGATAGGAAATCACGAACTCGAAACGAGCGAAAAACAACGCCCAACGAGCTTGACGTGCATTAAGTCGTTTGGCCGAACGGATGTACTCAAGGTTCTTATGGTCAGTCCAAACGACAAAAGGGACGGTCGCCCCCTCCAACCACTGTCGCCATTCGCCTATGGCTAAGCGGATGGCGAGCAGTTCGCGGTTACCCACATCATAGTTGCGTTCCGATGGCGACAGGCGATGAGAAAAGTAAGCGCAAGGATGGACCTTATCGTCAGACTGGAAGCGCTGAGACAGAATGGCTCCCACGCCCACCTCTGAAGCGTCAACCTCGACAATGAATTGTTTAGTGACGTCAGGAG
The DNA here is from genome assembly GCF_045679555.1 of Salvelinus alpinus. Classification (NCBI taxonomy): domain Eukaryota; kingdom Metazoa; phylum Chordata; class Actinopteri; order Salmoniformes; family Salmonidae; genus Salvelinus; species Salvelinus alpinus. Next base: position 26,210,022 of record NC_092108.1, read on the forward strand.
TAACAAGGATAGGAGCGGATGTAAAACGCTTCTTGAGGAGATCAAAAGCTCCCTGGGCGGAACCGGACCACTTAAAGCAAGTCTTGACAGAAGTCAGAGCGGTGAGAGGGGCAGCCACTTGACCGAAATTACGAATGAAACGCCGATAGAAATTAGCGAAACCGAGAAAACGCTGCAACTCGACACGTGACTTAGGGACGGGCCAATCGCTGACAGCCTGGACCTTAGCGGGATCCATCTGAATGCCTTCAGCGGAAATAACAGAACCGAGAAAAGTGACAGAGGAGACATGAAAGGCGCACTTCTCAGCCTTCACGTAGAGACAATTCTCTAAAAGGCGCTGGAGTACACGTCGAACGTGCTGAACATGAATCTCGAGTGACGGTGAAAAAATCAGGATATCGTCAAGGTAAACGAAAACAAAAATGTTCAGCATGTCTCTCAGTACATCATTAACTACTGCCTGAAAGACAGCTGGAGCATTAGCGAGACCGAACGGCAGAACCCGGTATTCAAAATGCCCTAACGGAGTGTTAAACGCCGTTTTCCACTCGTCCCCCTCTCTGATGCGTACGAGATGGTAAGCGTTACGAAGGTCCAACTTAGTAAAGCACCTGGCTCCCTGCAAAATCTCGAAGGCTGACGACATAAGGGGAAGCGGATAACGATTCTTAACCGTTATGTCATTCAGCCCTCGATAATCCACGCAGGGGCGCAGAGTACCGTCCTTCTTCTTAACAAAGAAAAATCCCGCTCCGGCGGGAGAGGAAGAAGGCACCACGGTACCGGCGTCGAGAGAAACAGACAGATAATCCTCGAGAGCCTTACGTTCGGGAGCCGACAGAGAGTATAGTCTACCCCGAGGGGGAGTGGTCCCCGGAAGGAGATCAATACAACAATCATACGACCGGTGAGGAGGAAGGGAGCTGGCTCTGGACCGACTGAAGACCGTGCGCAGATCATGATATTCCTCCGGCACTCCTGTCAAATCACCAGGTTCCTCCTGAGTAGAGGGGACAGAAGACACAGGAGGGATAGCAGACATTAAACACTTCACATGACAAGAAACGTTCCAGGATAGAATAGAATTACTAGACCAATTAATAGAAGGATTATGACATACTAGCCAGGGATGACCCAAAACAACAGGTGTAAAAGGTGAACGAAAAATCAAAAAGGAAATGGTCTCACTGTGGTTACCAGATACTGTGAGGGTTAAAGGTAGTGTCTCACATCTGATACTGGGGAGAAGACTACCATCTAAGGCGAACATGGGCGTGGGCTTCCCTAACTGTCTGAGAGGAATGTCATGTTTCCGAGCCCATGCTTCGTCCATAAAACAACCCTCAGCCCCTGAGTCTATCAAGGCACTGCAGGAAGCAGCCGAACCGGTCCAGCGTAGATGGACCGACAAGGTAGTACAGGATCTTGATGGAGAGACCTGAGTAGTAGCGCTCACCAGTAGCCCTCCGCTTACTGATGAGCTCTGGCTTTTACTGGACATGACATGACAAAATGTCCAGCAGAACCGCAATAGAGGCAAAGGCGGTTGGTGATTCTCCGTTCCCTCTCCTTAGTCGAGATGCGAATACCTCCCAGCTGCATGGGCTCAGTCTCTGAGCCGGTGGGAGGAGATGGTTGAGATGCGGAGAGGGGAAGCACCGTTAACGCGAGCTCTCTTCCACGAGCTCGATGACGAAGATCTATCCGTTGTTCTATGCGGATGGCGAGTGCAATCAAAGAGTCCACGCTGGAAGGAACCTCCCGGGAGAGAATCTCATCCTTAACCTCAGCGTGAAGTCCCTCCAGAAAACGAGCGAGCAACGCCGGCTCGTTCCAGTCACTGGAGGCAGCAAGAGTGCGAAACTCTATAGAGAAATCCGTTATGGATCGATCACCTTGACATAGGGAAGCCAGGGCCCTGGAAGCCTCCTTCCCAAAAACTGAACGATCAAAAACCCGTATCATCTCCTCTTTAAAGTTCTGATAATCGTTAGAACACTCAGCCCTTGCCTCCCAGATAGCTGTGCCCCACTCCCGAGCCCGACCAGTAAGGAGTGATATGACGTAAGCGATCCGAGCTCTCTCTCTTGAGTACGTGTTGGGCTGGAGAGAGAACACAATATCACACTGGGTGAGAAAGGAGCGACACTCAGTGGGCTGCCCAGAGTAACATGGTGGGTTATTAACCCTAGGTTCCGGAGACTCGGAAGACCAGGAAGTAGCTGGTGGCACGAGACGAAGACTCTGAAACTGTCCAGAGAGATCGGAGACCTGAGCGGCCAGGGTCTCAACGGCATGACGAGCAGCAAACAATTCCTGCTCGTGTCTGCCGAGCATAGCTCCCTGGAACTCGACGGCAGTGTTGAGAGAATCCGTAGTCGCTGGGTCCATTCTTGGTCGGATTCTTCTGTTATGCAGATGAATGAGGACCCAAAAGCGACGTAATAGTAACAGAGTCTTTATTCCAGTATAAAACAAATAATGATACTCCTGGAAATAAATCAATGGAAATCCAAAACAGGAAACTGAAATCCTCTCGTCAATAGAGAGGAACGACTGGAGACGCGACCACAGACTGCAGGTCGCTTCAGGAAGGCACAGGCCGTAGCTGACATAGACACCTGCTCACACGCAGCATCTGAAGAAGGCAAAAGAACACGACAGGGCGGAACAAGACACAGGAACTGCAAACATCAAACAAGAATCCGACAAGGACAGGAGCGGAAAACAGAGGGAGAAATAGGGACTCTAATCAGAGGGCAAAATAGGGGACAGGTGTGAAAGAGTAAATGAGGTCGTAGGGAGAATGAGAAACAGCTGGGAGCATGAACGGAACGATAGAGAGAGAGAAAGAGAAAGAACCTAATAAGACCAGCAGAGGGAAGCACAGGGACAAGACATGATCAAAGACAAAACATGACACTCGTAGTGTGGTGTCAGGAAAATAACCTCACACTCAACGTCAACAAAACAAAGGAGATGATCGTGGACTTCAGGAAACAGCAGAGGGAGCACCCCCCTATCCACATCGATGGGACAGTAGTGGAGAAGGTGGAAAGTTTTAAGTTCCTCGGCGTACACATCACGGACAAACTGAAATGATCCTCGCACACAGACAGCGTGGTGAAGAAGGCGCAACAGCGCCTCTTCAACCTCAGGAGGCTGAAGAAATTTGGCTTCTCACCAAAAACACTCACAAACTTTTACAGATGCACAATCGAGAGCATCCTGTCGGGCTGTATCACCGCCTGGTACGGCAACTGCTCCGCCCACAACCGTAAGGCTCTCCAGAGGGTAGTGAGGTCTGCACAACGCATCACCGGGGGCAAACTACCTGCTCTCCAGGACACCTACACCACCCGATGTCACAGGAAGGCCAAAAAGATTATCAAGGACAACAATCACCCGAGCCACTGCCTGTTCACCCCGCTATCATCCAGAAGGCGAGGTCAGTACAGGTGCATCAAAGCTGGGACCGAGAGACTGAAAAACAGCTTCTATCTCAAGGCCACTAACATTGAGTGGCTGCTACCAACATACTGACTCAATCTCTAGCCACTTTAATAATAAAACATTGGATGTAATAAATGTATCACTAGTCACTTTAAACTATGCCAATTTATATAATGTTTACATACCCTACACTACTCATCTCATATGTATATACTGTACTCTATACCATCTACTGCACTGCCTATGCCGTTCGGCCATCGCTCATCCATATATATTTTTATGTACATATTCTTATTAATTCCTTTACACTTGTAGGGTAGTTGTTGTGAAATTGTTAGAATACTTGTTAGATATTACTGCATGGTCGGAACTAGAAGCACAAGCATTTCGCTACACTCACATTAACATCTGCTAACCATGTGTATGTGACAAATAAAAGTTTATTTGATTTGATTTCAATTTTTTTTAAAGTTGTCAATACTTTCCCCCCTGATAACCAGCGCACTTCTGTATGTTGTAAAAGCGTTACATGGTCGCTGCCCATATCATTGCATAGTGCAGAACATACACAAGAGTTCAGGGGCCTTGCTTTAACAAAGTTAACCATTTTCACTGTAGTGTCTAAAAAATGTCACATTCCATTGGCAGCAAGAGCCACTCGGTGGACGCTGCAGTGTACCCAAGTGACGTCGGGAGCAACTGTTTGCACGCGCGTTACCACTCCACTATGTCTCCCTGTCAAGGCTTTTGCGCCATCATTACAGATACCAACATGAGCAGCAGCTACGTTTGGCTACATATGGACCGTTAGTGGAATTCCCACGAGAGAGTAACGGTTAATGTGATTGGATGTTAATTATTTGACTAGACTAACTTTATTTAACATTGTGTTGTTATTTCGCTGAACACTAGATTTTTAAATACATTTTTTGGCAGTGAAACAAGGCTACTCAGTTGAGAAAAAAACCTCACCCAAATGTATAGCCCCGTTGGAATATATAAATGGACTGTTTGAAAATGTGAATCACATTTTTATTTGGCGTACCACCGACGGCATTGCGTAACCCAGTTTGCTGTAGCAGACCCAGAAAGACCCAGACAGGCTCAGGATCCTCAGTATTGACGTGGTGATGTGGTGGGCCTGTAAACTGTGCGCCCCCCCCCCACACGTTCAGCTCTTTACCCAAACAACACCAGTTTAAAGGGAGGTATGTGGGGTCAGTCTCCTGTACAGAAAGCCATGGTTCCGGCTTAGATCCACAGGACACTGGTTTGACATTAGTGGTGTTCAGGGGGGAATGCTTATGTTTTTATAAGATACTTTAGTTGTGTTTTTAGCCTTTTGCTGTGATTTTATGAATCAGCAACCCAAAGAATAAGTTGACTTTTTAGAAAATATCAGATAAAAAGAGTTGGCCAGCCGGCCAAACTGAGCAGTCGGGGGAGAAGGGCCTTGGTCAGGGAGGTGACCAAGAATCCGATGGTCACTCTGACAGGACAACCATCTCTGCAGCACTCCACCAATCAGGCCTTTATGGTATTGGCCAGATGGAAGCCACTCCTCAGTAAAAGGCATCAAACAGCCCGCTTAGAGTTTGCCAAAAGTCACCTAAAGGACTCTCAGACCATGAGAAACAAGATTATCTGGTCCTTTCATTTATTTATTTTTTAAACAAACAAAAAAGTTTTTCTCCCCAATTTCGTGGTATCTAATTGGTACTTACAGTCTTGTCTCATCTCTGCAACTCCCGTACGGACTCAGGAGAGGCGAAGGCCGAGAGCCGTGTGTCCTCCAAAATACTACCCAGCCAAGCCGCTTCTTGACACAATGCCCTCTTAACCCGGAAGCCAGCTGCACAAATGTGTCGGAGGAAACACCGTACACCTGGCAACCATGTCAGCGTGCACTGCGCCCAGCCCACCACTGGAGTTGCTAGTGCACGATGGGACAAAGACATCCCTGCCGGCCAAACCCTCCCCTAACCCGAACGATGCTGGGCCAAGTGCCTTAGACCACTGCGCCACTCGGGAGGCCTCATTCTTCTCTGGTCTGATGCAACCAAGATTGAACTCTTTGGCCTGAATGCCAAGCATCAGTTCTGGAGGAGACCTGGCACCATTCCTACAGTGAAGCATGGTGGTGGCAGCATCATGCTGTGGGGATATTTTTCAGCGGCAGGGACTGGGAGACCAGCCAGGATCGAGGGAAAGATGAACGGAGCAAAGTACAGAGAGATCATTGTAGCGTCATACCCAAGAAGACTCGAGGCTGTAATCGCTACTAACGGTGCTTCAAAAAAGTACTGAAGAAAGGGTCTGAATTTGATATTTCATTTTTTTAAAGTTTAATACATTTGCAAACATTTCTAAAAACCTGTTTTTGCTTCGTCATTATGGGGTATTGTATGTAAATTGATGAGTAAAACATTTTTGAAATCCATTTTAGAATAAGGCTGTAACGTAACAAAATGTTGGAAAAGTCTGAATACTTTCCGAATGCACTGTGTACATGTGTGTGTCATTAAGGCTTCCGTTGATTGAGTCTTCAACAAAAATAAGTGTAATTTCACTTGACTTTCTGGTGCCTGTGAAAAACCTTGACGTTTCTTAGATAGTTTTTTTGTGGCACATTTGGAGTCGTGCTCTGCTGCTGCTGCTGGGCCTGTGAGTATGGATGAATCATGAGTGTATATTGTGTGCCGTTTGGCCTCAGTCAAAAGCAGCATTCCCCTTAGAGAGCCCGGCGAGGCCTGCATCTGCGAGGATTGGGTTGGGATTTTCATTTTCTTGAAACACCTTCTGTTCTGTTCTGTGGTGGTCCCAGCGGGGACTATAGCGCTGATATTTTTAGAGGGCATGTTCCGAAAGCCTCCGTCGCCAAGAGGGAAGGACAATGGTGGGTGTGATGTTACATCGATACTTGGCCGCGAGTGGAGAGGAGTGGAGTGGAGGGAGGGGGGGAAGGAAAAATCCTGGGTGGCCTTGATGAGTTTTGGAACGCCTCTTCTCCGAGGAATTTCACACTGTTAAGAGCACCCCACAGACCGACCAGAGAAAGACTTTAAAATGGCCGGCCAACATGTAGCCCACATATGTACAGCCCGGCTTCATGCCAACACAGTGCCACAGACACGTTAATGCACTACTTCCTACCCACCCCATGTCCTTAAGCGGTCTTAACTGTATGCTAGGCAGTCCTGCTCGTAATGTTCCCTCAAGAGGTTTCAGGCAATGTTCGAAGAGAACTGGCAGTGGGACTCAAAATGGCTGCCAGTCAGTGCAGGGAGGGCTCCTTCCACTACCCAGAAAGCTTTGGGAGCTAGACCGGTGGGGCCATGATTGTTTAATTGTGAGTATGGCTTTGTAATCAGCCGTATTGTATTGAAATGGGAGAGACACAGCAGGGGAGAGAGAGAATGGACTGCAGGCAATGCTGCCTGCTGAATCTGAGAGATGCTGCTGATATTATCCCACCAGTTTACCATATGTGTTTTCTTTTTTACTGTTCTCTAAATGGAGATCTTTAAGATGAATTAGCAAGCGATGCAGGGTTTGTTGTGTTGTTGTACGAGTGTAGTAGTATCACCTGGACCTTGGTGCTGTCTGTCTGTCTGTCTCCCTGGGTTTGTGTAGTTTGTAGTCCTGGTTCGTAGACTGGTAGGTCTTGGTTCACGGTAGTCGGCCCACCCCTGGCACTACTATAGCACAAAGCCAACAAGAGACAAAACTGCAGATGGATTGAAGAATATTGATGTGTGTGACCCGCGGCTGCCTGCGAGCAAGGCTGAATAATTCAGAGATGTGTGTTGTGACGACGGCGTAACACACACTAATCTCAGCCCTGCGTGTTGCCTCTCTCTCTCTCTCCCTCTCTCTTTTTCTCATAATTCGCCTACATTTCCAGGTTGGAAGTCTAGATTATATGGGTAGTTTCCTGTCTCCTTTGACACATCCAGAGTGATGCAGTTCAGCGTTCTCATGTGGAACTCTCACATTTTGAAGAACCTGCAAGACCTGCAATCCTGGATGTATTAACAACACATATTCCCATCCGGCTAGTTTCCTACACTGTACTTTGAGGACAAACACAACATCAAACCATTTTTAATAACATAGTGGTGTGTGTGTGTGTGCGTACGGTGGTGGCCCACGGGTGAGTGTGTATGTGTCCATGTCAGTGTGTTTCCATGTCAGTGTGTGTGTGTCCTTACTCGATATGTTATGCTTGAGTTACAGTATTCCAAAATGAACCTCCATCTTTATTACACTTTTTATTATTGTTTTATTAAAACTGGACTCTAGAGATTGTTTTATTGTCACCCAGAGGTAGCCTCTCCTCTCCACTCCGGGTCACTCAACTAACTGTGTGGTGTTGTGTTGTTTCCTGTGACTCCAACAGATCCAGAGTGCGCCCTCGAGAGCGGACTGGAGGATGGTGAGGCTGAGGCCGGGTCCAGGCGTTTGAGGAAGAGGCTTCTCTCTCCAGAGGAAGGCGAGGAGGAGGAGGAGGAGGAGGAGGCCGCGCTGCACAGCTGCGACAGCTGCCGGCAGGTGTTCGAGTCGCTGAGTGATCTCACCGAACACAAGATTAATCAATGCCAGCTGACAGGTAAACAACGCTCAGCCCACCGAGCTTCCCTTCTCTCTCCACCAGTCAGTTCTATCTCTCCCAATCCAGTCTCCCCACTGGAGAATACCATAGGAATCCATAGTGAGCTGGGTACTTCACCACACAGCCTGTAATTGACTACAGCACTAGTCTACCTTAGATGAACATTGCATGCCATGAAATAGGTGGATTTCCAGTATGACACACTCACAAAAACTCAATTTCTTTTGCATGCATTATATGGATAGTTTCCATTCTCCTTTGCCGTTACTACACAGACACACAACACAATGTGTATGTATCCACACACACACACTTCCTCTTACCGTACTGATCATTTGAGTATTTAGGCACCTCACTACACCACGCCACACAGATTCTCAGTAGTCAAAGCCAATGTCATTGAGGTCTCACTGTAACCAGACCTCCTTGGTAAGTGGATCCCTACTATAGTGAGGTCCCTCTTAGTGTGGAGGCATCGTCCATGTCTACTGGGACCCTGGGAGGAAGACGAGAGAAGGAAGGGTGCCATTGGTAGACTGTGTCATTGAACCTGAGATGGATAAACAGAACACTGCTATAAATACTCTGACAAGGTGGCTCAGAGAACTAATGATATGAGCTGCTGAAGGTTTCCTCCATGTGATTCTCATGGACTTGGTGTCCTCCTTTACCCTGTCCCTTTACCATCCTGTACCATCCTGTACCGTCCTGTCCCTTTACCATCCTGTACCGTCCTGTCCTGTACCGTCCTGTCCCTTTACCATCCTGTACCATCCTGTCCTGTACCATCCTGTCCTGTACCGTCCTGTCCCTTTACCATCCTGTCCTGTACCGTCCTGTCCTGTACCATCCTGTACCGTCCTGTCCTGTACCGCCCTGTCCCTTTACAGTCCTGTACCGTCCTGTCCCTTTACCGTCCTGTACCGTCCTGTCCTTTTACCATCCTGTACCGTCCTGTCCTGTACCGTCCTGTCCCTTTACTATCCTGTCCCTTTACCATCCTGTACCGTCCTGTGCTGTACCATCCTGTACCGTCCTGTCCCGTACCGTCCTGTCCCGTCTTATCCCGTACTGTCCCGTCCTGTCCCGTATCAGTCTGTACCGTCCTGTCCTATACCGTCCTGTCCCGTCCTGTACCGTCCTGTCCTGTCCCGTTATGTCCCGTCCTGTCCCATACCATTCAGTACCATCCTGTCCTGTACTGTCCTGTCCCGTCCTGTACTGTCCTGTCCCATACCGTCCTGTCCCGTCCTGTCCCGTATGTCCTGTCCCGTACCATTCTGTACCGTCCTGTACTGTCCTGTCCCGTCCTGTACCGTCCCGTCCTGTCCCGTACCATTCTGTACCGTCCTGTCCTATACCATACCGTACTGTCCCGTCGTGTCCCGTCCTGTCGTGTACCGTCCTGTCCCGTGCTGTACTGTCCTGTACCGTCCTGTACCATCCGGTTCTGTACCGTCCTGTCCCGTCCTGTACTGTACCATCCTGTCTCGTCCTGTAGCGTCCTGTACCGTCCTCTACCGTCCTGTCCCAGGATGAGAAAAACAGTCTGTAACAGTCTATTTCTTCTTGTAATTTTTGGGAGAGATCACTTAGTTTTTCTCTTAACATTATAGGGTAGAAAGTAAACAGAATGAAGATGAAGATAAGTTCATGTGAAGAGGAAGACTTACTTTATGATAGGAGTTTAATTGTGAGAGGGGGGCTACAGTAAGCATTGTCCTATCAGACAGCAATATATACTCTCCTCTGTTTATACGCAGACATAGTTTGATTTCATATTTTGCAATCCGCAACCAGCCAACTGCAAATTATAGGGCAGGACTGCTTCAGAGTGATCTCAGATTTCCAAACAACCAGTAAGATATCCCATATGAGTGTTACAAAGATTTTCCACTAGCAGGAAGCCTGTCTCACTGAATGGACAGTGTGTGTCTGTGCGTGCTCGCTCACCCGCTTGCTCACGTCTGTGGGCGCATAGATGTACGCTACTGTTCAAAAGTTTGGGATCACTTAGAAATGTCCTTGTTTTTGAAAGAAAAGCACATCACAGGAGTGATGGTTGTTGATAATTAGCTTCTGTAAGCCTATGTAGATATTCCATAAAAAATCTGCCGTTTCCAGCTACAATAGTCATTTACAACAATAACAATGTCTACACTGTATTTCTGATCGATTTGATGTTATTTTAATGGACAAAAAATTTGCTTTTCTTTCAAAAACAAGGACATTTCTAAGTGACCCCAAACTTTTGAACGGTAGTGTATGTGTGTCAGAACATGTGTTTATGTGTGTACTGCTTCACAAGCAGGAAGCCAATCAAGCAAAGTGTATAAGAGAGAGGGCCTAGCCTACTTTTCAAAAGGTGTGAAAATCTGTTGAATGTGCACTTGCAAATTATGACTTTCCTGGCTTGAGTGGAGCCCTCAGCCGTCTCCTCTCAATACACCCAGCAATCCCTCAAACAAATATTGATTCCAGCACATTATATTTGGCACATACATATGAAATCATTGCACAAAGGCAATTTGATTAAAGGTAGAGTAGGAAAGAAGCTCATGCTGTACCATTGACTTTTAACAGTATTGCCGATTTCTAATAGCTCTTTGATTTGTTTGATACCTTACCTTTTTCCTATTATGTTTTGATTGGGAACAAAGGGAGGTATATTTCTAGGGGCACCTTTAAAGTGCTTTGAAATGTTTTCAGAATTTTCTTTTTAGTATTTTGAGCAAGACAACAGTCAAGCATGTTCTGACTCAGACCTTTAAAGTGCTTTGAAATGTTTTCAGAATTTTCTTTTTAGTATTTTGAGCAAGACAACAGTCAAGCATGTTCTGACTCAGACAGGGTCTTACATTATCTAGACGCGGTCACAATTAACAACTCAGGCATATTATTATCCTATAATTAAGCAAAGACCTTCATTAATGTCAATCTCACGGACAAATAAGACTTAATTGCTGAATGCTGGAATGCTGCAGGTTGGCTAAGAACCCCTGTAAAACCTGAGCATTATGCACGACCACTCTATAGGTATTCAAACACAGAGGGAGAGGAAAAATACACTTTGAGATACATCAGACTGTGTGTGTGTGTGTGTGTGTGTGTGTGTGTGTGTGTGTGTGTGTGTGTGTGTGTGTGTGTGTGTGTGTGCGTGCGTGCGTGCGTGCGTGCGTGCGTGCGTGCGTGCGTGCGTGCGTGCGTGCGTGCGTGCGTGCGTGCGTGCGTGTGTGTGTGCTTCAGTCGGGAGTCTTCTTCCTATGTGGCTGGCATCCATTACCAATTAATCAGCTTTACATCGACTCTCAGCTCACAGATGGATTCTTTATTAAAACAACATTCTAATCAACAACCAGCACCTACTGAATCCTCCACTTCTACAAATCAGTTTTTAGGTTTTATTTTTAGGAGACCCATTCAGAGCTTGACGACCCAATCCTGACATTGAGAATTAGTAGGATTTTGTGGAAAATTTAGAAATTGTTGTTGCAGTAGATATTCTTATTTGTTTGTGTTGGTCCCATGTTTCATGAGCTGAAATAATAGATCACAGAAATGTTCCATACGCACAAAAGCTTATTTCTCTCAAATTTTGTACACAAAATTTGTTTACATCCCTGTTAGTGAACATTTCTCCTTTGTCGAGATAATCCATCAACCTGACAGATGTGGCATATCAAGAAGCTGATTAAACAGGTGCACCTTGTGCTGGGACAATAAAACGGCACTCTAAAATGTACAGTTTTGTCACACAACACAATGCCACAGATGTCTCAAGTTTTGAGGGAGCGTGCAATTGGCATGCTGACAGCAGGAATGTCCACCAGAGCTGTTGCCAGGGAATTGTATGTTCATTTCTTTACCATAAGGCACATCCAACGTCATTTTAGAGAATTTGCCAGTACGTCCAACTGGCCTCACGTATGGCGTTGTGTGGGCGAGCGGTTTACTGATGTCAACATGGTGGCGGGGGAGTTATGGTATGGGCAGGCATAAGCTATGGACAATTTATTTTATACCTTTATTTATCTAGGCAAGTCAGTTAAGAGAAAATTCTAATTTTCAATGACGGCCTAGGAACAGTGGGTAAACTGCCTTGTTCAGGGGCAGAATGACAGATTTTGACCTTGTCAACTCGGGGATTCAATCTTGCAACCTTTCAGTTACTAGTCCAATGCTCTAACCACTAGTCTACCTGCCGCCCCAATGAACACAATTTAATTTTTTGATGGCAATTTGAATCCACAGAAATATGAACGCACAGAAATACTATGACGAGTAGCTGAGACCCATTGTGAGGCTCATTTATTTTAAGGTTTCTGTGACCGACAGATGCATATCTGTATTCCCAGTTATGTGAAATCCATAGATTATGGCCTAATGGATTAATTTTAATTGACTGATTTCCTCATATGAACTTTAACTTTTTTTACAATTGTTTCGCTACACCCGCAATAACATCTGCTAAATATGTGTATTCGACCAATACAATTTGATTTGATGTGATTTGAAACTCAGTAAAATCTTTGAAATTGTTGATTGTTGCATTTATATTTTTGTTCAGTATAGTTAGCTTAGTAAATATTTACCATGTACTGTCAACTTGAGGAGATTTCAGAATGCATGGAGACAGATATGTATACCCATGCAGGCACATTAGAGCTGGGTAGTATGGAGAGAAAAAAATCCATATCGCAATAAATATAATTTTTTTGGCGCTAACTATAAATCAGTGATAAATTATTTTGGGGGGAGGTGCTAGAGCTGGCTGATATGGACAAAAAGGTATATAGTGATATATGTTACTCTTTTGCTTGATAAAAACCAAAACAACCATTTTTTTATGTGCAGTTGCTTTACATTAATGGCAGGGCTCTAGATAATATTTTCCAGTGCCAAGTAAGACAATAGAGATGGTTCAAAATGTAAGCTATTTCATTTAACATATTCAGGAAATGATTGATTGATATTTTGATGTGCAACCTGTCCAAATAGGATCCAGAATTATCAGATGTATTTTTGGCTCTTCAGAGAATTTGCAGACATCTTTGTGCATATTGGGCTATAGGCTATATTAGTCACCACCTGAGGAAGAGGGAACTCAAAACACTTAGCTAGATTGCTGAGCTCTAAATATTATATTGTTGCTAGATTGCCATGTAGGCTTATTGATTAATCTATCACTAAATGTAGGCTAATGTCATACAAAAACTTCCCAGCGCTAGGCCTAGGCTACTTGTTGTACGACTATTCACTGCAACTGGCTCCATGCATCATACTAACTACAGCCTACTCTGCTTGTAAAATGGTGCCATGAACTCAATATTAAAAGGTGAGAAATACATGATCTACTCCCAGAAACCTGTGACTCTCCTCTCTGTAACTAGAACAACAGTAGTTTCTTTGAAAACCCTATTTTTCCCACAATAGCATTTTGAGCAACGGTAATGCTTTGTGCTTCCCAGAATGCATCTCTCCATCCTCCTTGCGCACAGTGGGGAGAGGGAGTGAGAGTCAGCAGCCGACAGCAAAACAGGGACAGGCAGATACTTTCAGAGCAGGGATCAACATAATGCATAGGCTATTACTGTTGACCAAATAATAGTTTTAGAAACAATCTACAGGAATGTTGTGTGGGAAAATCACCGAAAATTTCGGACTTAAGCAAAATGCTTCGGTAAGAGGAAGGCAATGTCGGTGTCGGAAATCTTTGGTTTATCGTCCCAGCTCTAAGGCACATGCACACCACAAACAAATGAGTACCCATACCCACCGTCTCACTATCCCTTGGTAACTAAACCTAACAACACGATCTACAGTTTAAAGAACAAACCCCGGTGCTGTAGCATACTGTATCTCGGCCTACTAGACTACGCCCAACAGACAAGAGAGAGAGAGATGTAACATGTCACCCTGATCAATGGCTGCCATTGTCTCCCCACCGTCTGGCTGAGGTTTAACACCTCTCCATGCACTTAAGCCGTGACCACTGCAGTGCGCTAAGGGAGCACGGGGGTATGGATTGCCTCGTGTCCCCGATGCGATCGGTGCTATCGATCGTGCTAATGCTGGACTGCGGAGGAAGGCAAGAGATAGCCTGTGAGAGACGAGAGGAGGGAGAGTGCTGCAGGAATGTGTCTCCAGAGACTGTCTTGGGCTGGGGCAGGGCTGTAGGAATGCTCCCCCGGAGGTAGACTTCCACTGTTCGAGTACAGGCTGGGGTGGAAGACAAGGCAGGGCTGGAAGAATGCTTCTCTGGAGAACCGAGAGTGGAGAGGGTTGGAGAGGCTGGGGCTGGTCTGGAGGAGTGCTCCCCCAAAGTGGCCATCTAACTCTGGGGCAGGACTGGAGGGGCTCCAGGGGCTCCGAAGGGCAAGGGGGCTGGGTGTGGGGGTAGATGCGCGGCCCCCCTCCAGGCTCCAGGATGGCTGCGGGTCAGGTTTCCGTGTTGGGATCAGCATCCTGCCGTCAGGGCTTTAGGCTGCCCAGGGGAGGAGGCAGGAGAGAGAGGAGTTAGGAGGCAGCCTTTTATTCCATAGGCCTCTCTCTTTCCGCTAGCTTTGTCTCTCCACAGTCTCAGTCTTCCATTGTCTGCTCCGGCTTTCATTGTTAGCGATTATGTTGCGGGAAAGAGACACCTATGGTTGGTCCTCAGTTTTCTTTTGGGCCGCACACACATGTTAATAGTTGAGATACATGACAGTGTAATGGCATGTAAGAAAATGTACACTTATAGTAGCCCTTACTGTCTTTTAATGTAAATAAGGACAATGGCACCAGTACTGAGTTTAATTCAAGGCAGTTTGGTTTCACAACGGCTTACCTTGCCAGTGTCAATTTTATTCTCGTATACTGCTGCTGTGCTGGAGGCATTTGAATAGCACAGTGCACACAGTGCTGTCATCCTAGTGGTCATACTTTCATTACTGGCCCGCTCCCTAGAGAAACACCTTTTCTTGTGTCCTTCACTAGAGGAGAAGCACAGCTCGTCCCTCAGGAGAGATATGTGGCCTGCTATTTTAACCCTCTGTGAGATGACCTTTTTAATAAGTGTCTTTCTCTGTTTTCTTGCCGGCCACTGTGAGAGCAAACAGAGCATGTCTTCTGCTTCCCTCAGATAAAGAAATCAATCAGAAAGAGAGAGAGAGAGAACTGGGCCATATATGGATTTATATTATGTAAATTCTTCCCTTTTTCTGCTCTTGCCTGTGGAGATTTAGCGATGCATTCAACATCCGATAAAATACATTTTAGATTTATGAGAAAAATACAAATGAGGTATATTCATGTACTATGAAACAATGAGTTGCACTATTTCCTAGCAAGACATTGCAGGCAATACTGCAGCGATTTGATGTGATTTGGTAGGGACATGGGAACACAGAGGCATACTGTTCAGTTCTCTCTGTTAATGATTTAGCTCTGTTTATTGTCAAGCCTTTAGAAAGAATTTCATTACAGTAAGGCTCTCTGAATATGTTCTCGTTGTCTGAATTCGTACACCAACATGTTGGTTCAAAGTAAAACAAGTCTTTGGGTCAGCGGCATGGAAACGTTCAGTAATACCCACAACTATCATTAACTAGTTGCTGGCGGACCGTGTTTTGTAATAACTGTTTCCAGTAGGATCTCATTGGCAGACCTGGAGCTTTTTTTCCACACAGAAAAGAAGGATGAATTGATCCAACGGCTGCTTTGTGGCGACCAAAAAGAACACTCCTACAAAACCACAAAGACTTGATTTGCTTCAAAAGCCTTTAGCAGTAGACACCAATAGAAAGGAGACATGAGCAGCCCTGAATAGCCCAACTCTGAGCATTCTGCCGGTCATCAGAAATTATGCCTTGTTTTTGCCTGGGCGTTTTGCGACAGCGCGGTACAAAGTGTGGCACAGTGATTGCAAGTCTTTGAACGGGGGAGAGGTGGTCAGGGGAGAATAGCAGCGACTTCTGGCACAACGTAGGCACTGAAAAGAGAATTAGGTTGGAGTCTTTCCCGAGTTTGTGTGTGTGTGTGTGTGTGTGTGTGTGTGTGTGTGTGTGTGTGTGTGTGTGTGTGTGTGTGTGTGTGTGTGTGTGTGTGTGTGTGTGTGTGTGTGTGTGTGTGTGTGTGTGTGTGTGTGTGTGTGTGTGTGTGTGTGTGTGCCTGTGAGAATGTGTGTGTATAAAGTAGTAGATCTGACTCCTCAATGTAGCAGCCCCTTGTGCTTGCTCTCTGTATGACTGAGCCGGTAACATTAACAGGAGTGTCATTAGGATTTCAAAGCATATTATGCCCTCTTCTTCTTTCCCCTGTGCTTCACACAGCACACGTTATGCACCGTATAAAGTATTTATTGGTCTTTGTCAGCCGAGCTTGGCAATTTCTACAGTAACACAATCAAAATAGTAATGGAGGAGTCTGTTTGTTTGTGGATGTGGATGTGTATGAGACAGACGTAATCTGATGGCCAACTCAGACCAGCTCGGCAGCTCGGCTTCTCTCTGTCTCTGCCCCTTTTTTTGTACCCACTTCACTTGTCCCTTTATCTATTGTTATCTCTCTGTCTCTCTCTGTCTCTCTCTTCATTCAATTTCAATTTAACAGCTTTTATTGCCATGGGGAACATATGTTTACATTGCCAAAGCAAGTGAAATAGATCATAAACAAAAGTGAAATAAACATTAAAGAAATTAACAGCTAACATTATACTCACAAAAGTTCCAAAAGAATAAAAACATTTCAAATGTAATTTTATGTCAAAATACAGTGTTGTAATGATGTGCAAATAGTTAAAGTACAAAAGGGAAAATAAATAAACATAAATATTGCTTGTATTTACAGTTCTGTTTGTTCTTCACTGGTTGCCCTTTTCTTGTGGCAACAGGTCACAAATCTTGCTGCTGTGATTGCAAACTGTGGTATTTCACCCAATAGATATGAAAGTTTATCAACATTGGATTTGTTTTCGAATTCTTTGTGGGTCTGAGTAATCTGAGGAAAATATGTGTCTCTAATATGGTCATACATTTGGCAGGAGGTTAGGAAGTGCAGCTCAGTTTCCACCTCATTTTGTGGCCAGTGTGCACATAGCCTCTTGTCTTGAGAGCCAAGTCTGCCTTCGGTGGCCTTTCTCAAAAGCAAGGAAATGCTCACTGAGTCTGTACATAGTCAAAGATTTCCTTAATTTTGTCTCAGTCACGGTGGTCAGGTATTCTGCCACTGTGTACTCTGTCCAAATAGCATTCTAGTTTGCTCTGTTTTTTTGTTAATTCTTTCCAATGTGTCAAGTAATTATCTTTTTGTTTTCTCATTATTTGGTTGGGTCTAATTGTGTTGCTGCTCTCGCTCTCTGTCTTTCTCTGTCTCTCTCTCTGTCTCTCTCTGTCTCTCTCTCTGTCGCTCTCTCTCTCTCTGTCGGTCTCTCTCTCTCTGTTTCTCTCTCTCTGTCTCCCTCCCTGTCTCTCTGTCTGTCTCTCTCCGTCTCTCTGTCTCTCTCTGTCTCTCTCGCACACACGCACCAATACACACACATGCAACCATTGTGCGCACACACACACACACACACACACACACACACACACACACACACACACACACACACACACACACACACACACACACACACACACACACACACACACACACACACACACACACACACACACACACATACACACACACACACACACACACACACAACTGCGCGCTTGCACTTTCCACCTGAGACTAAACATAATTTGTAGCTGGAGGGGCTAAACAACATGCTGTGTCTTTAACATTCATCCAGACAACCTCCTTTGAGATCGGATGGAGACAGAGGAGCAAGGTTGATAGGCTAATGTAATGGGAAGGATACAGATAATATCATGTAAGTATCCGTGAAATGACGTATTTGTATTTGCAACACTGTTGTGGTTTGCCCTTTTTTTTTAACCTATGGTCCGTTTGTCGTGTGCAGACACGTCACTAGGATTGTTTGACGGTGGCTTGGTCATGGTGTAGCAGGCTGACTCTCCATCTCTCTCTCCCTGGCCCTGGCTCTGCTTGCTCTTTGTTCACTCTCCTACTCAGCCTCCAAGTCTTTTTCAGTGGGGCAGGCAGAAGAATGGCACATTAAATCTTAATAGGACTGCGTCTGGCCTTGTTGAATTGCAGAACGTGTTAAGCCGGTGCTTTCCTCCCCCTTGGCACATGCTCGTGGAAGTGGAAAACAATTGAATAAAAGAAACCGCTCCCTCGCTCTGTAGCACCAAGTGACTCTGGCTTCTAGTCTGAAGAAATGAGACGACCGAGAGAGAGTGCTACACAAATGACTTAAGCCCCTGTAAAGACACTGTAACACAAATTACTTAATTGCTCACAGCACATCCAGTGCCTTCAGAAAGTATTCACACCTCTTGACTTATTACACATTTTGTTGTTACAGCCTGAATTAAAAATTGATTAAATCTTTTTTCTCACCCATCTACACACCCCATCATGACAAAGTGAAACATGTTTTTAGAAATGTTTGCACATTTATTGAAAATGTAATACAGAAATATCAAATTTACATAACTATTTATAGCCTATTTTCTATACTTTGTAGAAGCGCCTTTGGCAGCGATTACAGCTGTAAGTCTTTCTGGGTAAGTCTCTAAGAGTTTTCCACACTTGGATTGTGCAACATTTGCTCATTAATCACAATTCTTCAAGCTCTGTCAAATTGGTTGTTGATCATTGCTAGACATTCATTTTTAGGTCTTGCCATAGATTGTAAATTAGTCAAAACTGTAACTCTACAACTCAGGAACATTCACTGTCTTCTTGGTAAGCAACTCCAGTGTAGATTTTGCCTTGTGTTTTAGGTTATTATCCTGCTGAAAGGTGAATTCACCTCCCAGTATATGGTGGAAAGTAGACTGAAACAGTTTTTCCTCTAGGATTTTGCCTGTGCTTAGCTCCATTCTGTTTATTTTTTTATCATGGAAAACTCCCCAGTCCTTAACTATTACAAGCATACCCATAACAAGATGCAGCCACCACTACTTGCTTAGTTAATTGCTTTGCCACATTTTTTTGCAAACAGGCTGCATGTTTTATAATATTTTTTATTTTGTACAGGCTTCCTTCTTTTCACTCTGTCAATTAGTATTATGGAGTAACTACAATGTTGTTGATCCATCCTCAGTTTTCTCCTGTCACAGCCATTAAACTCTGTAACTGTTTTAAAGTCACCATTGGCCTCATGGTAAAATCCCTGAGTGGTTTCCTTCTACGGCAACTATGTTAGGAAGGACGCCTGTATCTTTGTAGTGACTGGGTGTATTGATACACCATCCAAAGAGTAATTAATAACTTGCTTAAAGGGATATTCAATGTCAGATTTTTTTTTTTTTACCCATCTACCAATAGGTGCCCTTCTTTGCGAAGCATTGGAAAACTTCCCTGGTCTTTGTGGTTGAATCTGTGTTTGAAATTCACTACTCTACTGAGGAACCTTACAGATAATTGTATATTTGGGGTACAAAGATGAGGTAGTCATTCAAAAATCATGTTAAACACTATTATTGCACACGGAATGAGTCCATGCAACTTATTATGTGACTTGTTAATACTCCTGATCTTATTTAGACTTTCCATAACAAAGGGACTGATTACTTTTGACATTTTTTAAAACATAATTCCACTTTGACATTATAGGGTATTGTGTGTAGGCCAGTGGCAAAAACAATCTCAATTTAATCCATTTTAAATTCAGGCTGTAACACAACAATATGTGGAAAAAGTCAAGGGGTGTGAATACTTTCTGAAGGCTCTGTAGACATACAGTATGATTCAGGTAGGTACAGGATTTACCGTGCCACCTATATAGACACCACTACACAGAGTTCCCTGCCTGGAGACTGAACCAAAAATGGCATCAGTCCTCACATAAACGCAGAGATGCTATCATGAAACGAATAGATACTAGAGAAATAGGGAACCGCAGACCGACAGCATTTGCAGCAGCCCAATGTATGATAGGACTAGAGAGAGACAGACAGACAGACAAGGAGATTGAGACAGACAACGCTAGCTGGCTGCATGGTGAATGCAGGCAGGGCATGGCATCTTTGTTGGAACGTAAGAGGTGGTAATTACCTAGTGATGAGTTGACTGGTTGTGTGTCCAGTGCACGGTGCTGCTGGGTGGGGCTGCGGGAGGCAGATAAGACCCCCATGCTGGAGCTTATCTGTGAAAACCGAGAGGCACCAGGCCCCGCCAGGCAAATCCACTGTACGGCCCACCGTCTGCGTCTAGCGCCCTGATTTATTAACGACATCATTAATGCCAGACAAGTTACGTGCATTGACTCTCCGTTGAGAGGGGAAATGTGATAAAACAAATAAAGTCTAGATTCCTGGATGCTCGAACCGGTCGACCGACCCCTGTGCCTAAGAGGCATCGGTGGGTTGATGTGTTTTGAAAGTGAGGAGATTCTGTGGAGATGTGATGTTTACCAGGTAGTGTTTCAGCCTATGGAAAGGCACGGAGAGTGAGCTCAGATCTTACCTCTGGGGGGCTTCACTCGTTCTACTCAGGGTCCCAGGAATTCAAATGATTTTTTTTTTTTTCACTGAAATGTGCTGCTGCTCACCAGAATAATGATAAACCAGATACAAAAAAAACACAACTAGACCAGTGGGGAAAAAAGCAGGATAATGAATCTTGAAAACTTTATGAATTGTGTGTCTCGGCTAGGTTTTGTTCTGTTTTATGCTTTGTGAAATCGAAAAACCTGGCACTATAAGGTTCTATCTGTTAAAAGACGATTCTGAGATAATTGGCATTAATGTTCCAAACCCTCATTGGTTTGAATGGTGTCAACACTTTTTTATCTGGTATTTATTGAACTTAACAACATTGACATACTTCAAAAATCACGTTGTTGTCATGCCTCCCTTGGAGTTCTGGAGAAGTTTGTATTGCAAAAACGGTTGTAATGGTCCGCATGCTCCAAGTGGCAAATGTTTTATTGGAGGTCACATTTCAAGAACCCTTCCCCACAAGCCCACAGAAGGGGGATGTGGTTATATGTGTCACTGTTTTCCGTCCTGGAAAGACACATTTTGTAGAGAGTTGTTGCGTATGCTAGTTTCAAGTGTGGACGACAGTCTGCGATCTATATTTATTGAAATTGAAAGTCGATTATGCTGGTAAAGTCAAATGTCACAACACATTCTAAACCGTTGTGGTGACAAACACTTTTTGCCTTGTCTTCATTCGTTCACAAAGCTGCTGGCTGCGCTTTGCTACCACCCAAAAAATTGGGAAGATTGCCCATTATTTCGTTTTTGGAACGACCCAAAAAACGGAGGCATTGGGAGAACCTATTCAAGTAAGCAAATACATTGTAGGCTAACTCAACTGAGCTGCTAGCTAGCTAACGTTACACACTGTTTAGCGAAGTTAACCGTAAAGGTTGCAAGATTGAATCCCCAAGCTGACAATGTCAAAATCTGTTGTTCTGCCCCTGAACACGGCAGTTAACCCACTGTTCCTAGGCCATCATTGAACATAATAATTTGTTCTTAACTGACTTGCCTAGTTAAATAAAGGTAAAATAAAAAATACATATAAAAATTGTAGACCAATTTCTCCCTTTGAAATAACAGAGAAGTGTTGTGAAAATCAGTGTGCTGCAAACGTTCTAAAATGTTTTGGTGGCAGTGCTTGTTGAATTTTTTTGTACTCGCGCACTGTTGCTCCTAAGGCACTAATCTGGTGAACACCTTTGGAGCTCTGCCCATTTGATTAGTTTGATGCGAGAATTTTTATTTTTTTTGTCAAAGACTCCAGTCACCTAAGTCATAGACTGTTCTCACTGCTACCTGTACCGAAGCTCCAAGCATAGGTCCAAAAGGCTCCTTTACAGCTTCTACCCCCAAGCCATAAGACTGCTGAACAATTAATCAAATGCCCCCCCCCCAACTCGGTACCCTCTGTATATAGCCTCATTATTGTTTTTTTATTGTGTTTTATTTTATTCAGTAAATATTTTCTTAACTCTATTTTCTTAAAACTGCATTGTTGGTTAAGGGCTTGTAAGTAAGCATTTCACGGTTGTATTCGGCGCATGTGACAAATACAATTTGATTTGATTTGATTCCGACCCCTCTTTAGCTGATTTCTGTCATGGAACTTCCCCAGGCTTTCTGTTTTAGGGAAGCCTGGTTCGCTATGAGGCTATTCCACTACAGACTCCACCTGTAGTGTTATCTCTTCAAGATGTTTATGAACTTGTGTGTTTGTTCGAATGTATCTTCATCAATAACAACACTTTCAATTAAGCTATAACTGTACATGTGGTTGTTCGATTAATAGATAAGTTAAAATTCTGACCAGAAACCTTAACGTTATCTCAAGATGACTTCTTTGACTTTATAATATTGTGTTTGCAGTCATCATGTTTCCTTTCATCAGTAGGCATCCTAGCAGGTGTCTGGCGTGCCTGCGACAAATGAACGCTCGGTAGCTTGCTCTGGTTAGAATTAATAAACAATCACGTGAAGTGTGAAACATGAACAAACATAATTAAAACTCGGTATTAGCATATCAAATGCCAAGGAGCTTTTCAGGGCTGATGTACTTATTTAAGATAATGTGTGTCTCTGTGTCTTGAGTTTGTATGGGACTAAATGGGGATTTTGGAAACAGGTTAGTTCGCTGTACAGCACTATACACAGAACATGGCACTTAGTCCTAAAAAAGCCCTAGCAATGGCTTTTGGACATTAATAGCTGTTAATGCTTACTAATGAAAAGGTCACTGGATTTTTTTTGCCTACGTCTGCGTGGAAATGTACTGCACATTGATACCCTAAGGGCTTGTTCCTGAGACGCATACGGCTTTGCCAAACTGGCCAGCAGTGCGGTGGGATGGAAGGATGGATGGAGGGAGGGCGGGCGGTGGAAAGAGTGACTGGTCCGACAGGTTTATGTGTCCCCGCGGGCTGTATTCTGTGGACCGGGCTGGACCCACAGGAAGGAACAGAGCCAGCTGTGTGACGGCATTCTGCTGGCCTGCTGGCCCCTGAGCTTCAGGAACTCTGGGCCTGAATTCACAAAGTAATGTCTCAGAGTGCTGATCTAGGATCAGGTCCCTCCTATCTATATAATCGTACACTCTTAGAAAAAAAGGCGCTATCTAGAACATAAAAACTGTCTTCAGCTGTCCCCATAGGAGAACCCTTTTTGGTTCCAGGTAGACCCATTTGGGTTCCATGTAAAACCCTTTCCACAGAGAGTTCTACATTTTAGTAATTAAGCAGATGCTTTTATCCAGAGCGACTATAAGTAGCATACATTTTCATACTTTAATCCCCCATACTGGTCCCCCATGGGAAATGAACCCACAACTCTGGCATTGCAAGTGCCATGCTCTACCAACTGAGCCACACAGGACCCTGTAAGGTTCTGTGTTTATTTTCTTAGTCAACCTTGTGTTCTGTTTTGTTGTGTTCTTGAACGTAGACCTGTGTCTCATTTTTGTTCATTGATTTCACCTGTGTTAGTTACTCACCTGGTCTCATCAGCTCCTTATTTAGTTCAGTTCATTCTGTTTGTGCCTTTGTGAGGTATTGTTTGTTTTGACTCTACTAAGCCTGTTCCTAGCTCGTTTGTGAGAACCAGTTATAGCCTTCAGTCCTAGTCTTGATTCACCTGCCTGTTTGCCTACCTGTGTATTGCCTGCCTGTGACCACGATTCCTGCCTTCTGCAAATGTGAAATATACACCTTTTTCTCCCTGAGTTTAATTACAGACCCAAAAAGGTTATACCTGGAACCAGAAAGGATTCTCCTATGGGGACAGACGAAGAACCCTTTCGGGACCCTTTTTGCTAAGAGTGTGTTCATTATGGCAAAACCTAGATCAGTAGTACTACTCTGAGACGTTTGTGAATGCAGGCACTATCACAGTCTCAGTGTTTGCCCTCCAACTCCTCCACCTCCCCTCCCCTCCCCTCCCATGGGTTGCTGCTTTTTGCCAGGCCAGGGGGATGGTGTCTGGGGTGGGGCGGTGAGGGCCAGAGCATCCCCCCTTTTGCCAGGATGGGGAGTCCACTACCCACCCACAAGACAGATTTCCTCTAACGTCAACTTGCAGTATAACACACTTGTTCCTCTGCACTAATTGCCCATTTTTCGAAGCTGCAAGGTGGTGGTATCATAAAAAAATGTTTATGTGCAGGATGGGTGTCGTTCGCAGGATCTCTTAGGGTACCGGCTGGACTGTGCTTTGGCAGGACAAACACTATGGTGTGTGTGTGTCCATATGTACTATAATAGTATGGACTCTAACCCATAGATCTCCTCTCATGCTTCAGAGAGACCGGGGGGGGGGGTCGCTCTACTGCTGTGAATGTAAAGGTTATTCAATCTATACATCTCACACCTTCCTACTTGATGGAACGGCTGGGGGGGGGGGGCGGGACTGCCAATTGATTTGATCAGAGATAGAGCTTCTCTTAATTAAAGCCACGGTTGGTTGGAATTCTGCGGAGGGCTGCACAATGACTAGCTTTGGCCGTGACTCTGCTTTAAACTGAGGCATTAAAACCCCTGATTGAATAGTAAACCACCTGTGGTACTCTAGCCGAGCCCTGAATCAGTCGCTGTTTTAAAGAGAGAAGAACCCCCTGCAGTCGTCATTTCTACCAACCTCTACAGCCACAATAACATCCAGCCATTTAAATCAGCTTCATTCTATATTCACCTGATGTACACAAAAAAAAACAAATCACATTTTCAAAAATAGCTCAAAGGAATTATGTCAGCCAAGAGGGACTGGGTTTTAGTAAACAGAGAAGCAATCTTTATGATTAGGACATCATGTGCCCTCAGTCAACGCATGAGGCATCCTGCTTTCTCCACATCGTAGGACAGGGTTTGTTCAACATACCCCACAAATAGAGTCAACACACCAAAAACCTAACTTGTGATTGGATTTTAATCCGATAGCATTATTATTCCGGTCTCCCATTGGCCATTCATTACTCTCACATGGCGTCTGTGTGGGCTGTGATCACCCAATCAGCATCCAGACCGTATTCCAGAGAGCATGCTTCCGTTTGCATCCCTTAAACCCTGTGAGATCCTCTCTCTCTCCGGGCCCCACCGACGGAATGCCTAATTCCAAAGTAAACTGATTGCTCTCTCCGACAAGATTACACTGTGATGATGTTATCCAAACGAGACGGTGCTAATCCGCCATGGATGCAACCAAGGTGGGCTAGAAGGAGGATGCTTACCCCAAGATGACTGATCAGCATGTTAAGAGAAATGAGGGAGGTGGAAAAGAATAAAGAAAAAAAAACACAAGTGAGTTAGATTGATCGAAAGAGTGCGAGAGAGAGTTGTCGGTGTGGGGGTATGTAGAGGAAACTTAATTTGCTTCTCACCTCAGGCAACTGGGCTCTGAGGCCAGTAAATATGCAAACATGGCCGAGTCTGGCCATCAATATGCACACCCTGGATGATTACTAATCTCCACTGCAGAACACCAGACAGTACTAAGGTCTGCTCAGGAGCACTATGCAATGTGAGGAGGAGGAAGAGGAGGGGGAAGGGGGGGGGCTAGAGCAACTAGATCATGATCAGATCATGGGTGGTTTAGGCAGCAGTTTAGGATATGCATGAGATTAGGAGTTCCATACTGCCTGGGCTCTTAGCTGCATTCAAGATTGCAACCTTTTTGCAACGTTTCAAAATATGTTGGGCTTCAAGGCCATTCTCACTGTCTTGTCTGGATTTTATTCAAGCCCTCTTCAACAATTAACTTTTACAATGAAGACACTTATCCATCTAGTGCATAGGATTCTAGAAACAGTGAGCAACAGTTAGGTAAATCCAGACCTAATCACAATTGAGATGTTGTTGCCGGATTTGATAACGAGCAGTTCATGCTTGAAAAGCCACAAATGTTGCTGAGTTAAAGCAGTTCTGCATGGAAGAGTGGGACAAAACTCCTCCACAACATGAGAGACTGATCAGCAGCTACAGGAAGCGTTTGGTTGGAGTCATTGCAGCTAAAGGTGGAACAACCAGTTATAAAATAAGTATGTAATTGTTGTGTTATTTGTTCACTCAGTTTCCCTTTATCTAATATTAGGTTTTGGTTGAAGATCTGATAACATTCAGGATAAAAAAAATATACAAAGTAAAGATAATTAGAAAGGGGCCAAATATTGTTTCATAGCACTGTACACCCCCCCTCCCTCCCCCCACACACACACACACACACACACACACACACACACACACACACACACGCACATTGCAGGTAGAGGGCTGCAGTCATTAGGTGTGTGCGAGGCTTACCCAGACAGCCAGATAAACCAGATGCCTCGGGATGGCCAGGGGTCATCTCTCTCTCTACCAGAACATGCTGTTGATGTCCTTGGTTCCCTCTCTCTCTACATCTCTCTGTAACACTCTCTTTTTCCCTCTCTCTCTCTCTCTCTCTCTCTCTCTCTCTCTCTCTCTCTCTCTCTCTCTCTCTACATCTCTCTGTAACACTCTCTTTTTCCCTCTCTCTCTCTCTCTCTCTCTCTCTCTCTCTCTCTCTCTCTCTCTCTCTCTCTCTCTCTCTCTCTCTCTCTCTCTCTCTCTCTCTCACCCTCGCTCTCTTTCTCACTTTCTCTCTGCTCTCCCTCTCTTGCTTTCCATCTCCCCCCTCTCTCTAGCTCAGTGCTATACAGTCATCACACACATGCATTTGTGCTCAGTACTAAAGAACCTGTCAGTTATCAGGAAGGAAGGGAGGAGACAGGGGAGTTGTCTGTGGCCCTAGTCTTAATGCCTGAGGGGGTGCTACGTGTGGAGGATAGTTAGTGCCGGCTGTAGCTACCTCAGTTTGCAGGTGAACACTTTCTCATTTGTGAGACTTAACTGTGTTTGAATCACGGCTCCTGTGGGGAAATATGATGACTTTCTATGATAGAATGAGCAGTGATAAATGCCCCAAAATGTGTAATATCTGTAGTCTGAGTAACTCTGTGGGAGAACCCTGTAAAACACACACAACCTAACCTCAGTGTATGGTCTCTTTCTACATTATTGACTACTTTCCGAGGTTGGAGCATCAGAGTGAGCTGTGTTTCCTCTCTCTCTGCAGTGAGCTACAGCTTGAGGATGTTTATCTGGCATGGTTCCTGTTGTAGAGGAGAGCCAGGCTAGTGTGTGTGTGGGGGGTGTGTGCGTGTGTGTAGGTGTAGGTGTGTGTGTGATGGAGATCATTAGTCAGAGGTCAGATAGCATACTCCATCTTGTCTGGATGAGATCTGTCTCCAATGTTAGCTTTTATTTTCAAGAATCGAGGGGTGTGTGTGTGCTTGCGCATGGCTGTGTGTGTGTGCACGCTACTATGCTCTCAGTCCTGAACTGAACTATCCATCTCTTCACCCATCCATCTTCCCTCCTTCCTTCCCTCCTTTCATTTACTCATCTATCCATTTATCCATCTCTGGCTGGTGGCTGAAGGGCTGTGTCTCTTTGTGGGCCAGGTAATCTGGACCAATTTCCTCTGCAATTTATTTCCCAGCCACCCTGTTCAAGCAGCAGCTACTAGAGCTACTCAGCTTTACAACCCCCCCCCCAATCCCCATCACATTCTTTATCCCTTTCCATTGTTTTCATCTCTCTTTCTTAGCTAGTGTTTTATCCCTCCATCTCTTATATCCTCCCCTTTTCTTCCTTTCTCCCACCCCTTTCCCTCTCCGTTTTCCCACTGAAGCTGTCTCTGCCTCCATCCTGTCATTCTCTCTCGCTGCCTGCTTCCTTTCTCTCCCTCCATTTCGCTCTCTTTCCCCCGTTCTCTTTCTCCCGGTCTCCCTCCCTCCATCCTGTCGTTCTCTCTCTCCCTCTCTCTCCCTGCTTGGCTCCTCAGTATTCCACTGCTGTCTTGTGTGGAGTGATTTTGCCCAGACACGTCTGGCTCTGGGTAAAGTGCGGTCCCCAGAGAGCCCGCTCCGCAGCCCCCAGGTCGCCGGCACCATGAATACATTATGATCCCCATTTCCATCCTGTTGCCACGGCAGCACTTTCGAAGCCGCAGGGCGATTAAGACGTACGCACACCTTCGATACCCTGCCTGATACGAGCAGAAGTTGGATGCAAATGTTTTGGCCTTTGATCAGCTTCAATCCCTAGACTGGGTCTGGGTGGTTAGGACAGGAGGAGAGGAGACAAAGAGGAAGAGTAGACGTTGTGTTCTTGTTGTCGAGTTGACTACCTGACAAACACTTACATAAAAGCACCCATACACACATACCCTCATCTCTTATTCCTCCTCGATTTCATTCCCTGCCTGAAACCATTTCCCTCCCTTACCCTCTGTACTTCCGTTCCACCTCCTCGCCTCAAGTTCCTCCTCTTCATCAAACCCTACCTCCCCTACTCTTCAGTTCAGCTAAAGCAGAATTATACACATGCTCTTTATTTTCTGGTCTCCAATATTTTCCTTTCCTCACAAAGGAAGCGACTCCCTTACCTTTTTTATTGTTTTCTTTTTTCCCTTGGTGGGGAGGATGGAGGGGTGATGTATAAAACATGGAGCCTCAGGTAGAGGATGTTGGGTAGGAAGCCATGTCCCCCTAAATGGCCAGCCGTGTGCATGCGCCTAACACTTCACTGAGCAATCTGTCAACATGTCAGCAACACATGTTTTGTAAAAAGCCTCTGGTGGGAGTCAGGGGACAAAATGCACTCCTGCCAGACCAGAAAGGAAATGTGCTCGTGCTCGTTCTCTCTCTCTCTCTCTCTCTCTCTCTCTCTCTCTCTCTCTCTCTCTCTCTCTCTCTCTCTCTCTCTCTCTCTCTCTCTCTCTCTCTCTCTCTCTCTCTCTCTCTCTCTCTCTGCAGTGGATTTTCTATAGCTGGTGCACACGCTCCCACAGGCCCTCCCTCCCCCACATATCCACCCCCTGCCTGCACTTCAGAAATGTGAACTGGAAACCCTCAAGGGAGTTTGGGGGGCGGGGAGGGGTGGTGGTGGTGGGGGGGTAGGTTTTGGGGGGGCTTCCCTCCTTCCCCTCCTTTTTCAGAGCGGCTCTGAAATTGTGAAGGTATATTGTGGCAGGTCCCCAAGCGGTCTTTTCTAATACCTGAGTTTCTGGCGAAGCTGGAAATTACTGGCAGCTTCCCCAAGGGACGGCTTTATCCACACCAGGAAGGGGAGCACAACTCAGTGGGGAGGTTGCTTAATGCATGGCTGAAATAAAATCATTTCTGAGAGACAGGGGGCTGTAAAGCTAGTCTTTCTTCACCCCCCACCCACCCACCCCCCTCTCCCTCTCTTCTTTCTCTCTCTCTTCTCCTCCCCAGTAGTGTAGTTTACTGCTCTCTGCCTTCTCTTGAAGGGTTCTAGTTTAATAAAGTTTCAGAGGCTGCTGGAGCAGACAGCTAGACAAATACCCTTGTGTGTTCTTCTTTGTCTGAGACACAGCTTTTTGTTATGTTCTTGCAAATTTGATTTCTCCCTCTGTCTTTCGTTTTCTCTCTCTCCCTCCCTCTGTCTCTTTCCCTCTCTGCATTTGTCTTCATATCCCTACTCTCCTTCTCTCACTCCCTTGATTTCTCCTTCTGTCTCTCTCTATCCCTCTCTCTCACTCATACACACACAAACGCACACACAAACACACACTCATATACACACATACTCACAAACTCTCTCTCTTGTGGTTGAGTTCGGTCTGTCTCTATGCTTTCCGTCAGTGCTCGCTTGCTTTCTCTATGTTTTGTTCTAAGTCGAGGCAAAGATGCTGAGATGCAGGTAGACTGTGCTCTGGATGGAGTGCAGATGATGGGCGCATCACACTTATCTATTCATGGGTTGCATGTTTCGTCACAATATTGTTTTGAACGTTCGTTTTGGACTGATGCCCGACTGAGCATTCTACTCAATGCATCGTCAAGGAGCGCTGATGAAGATTTCATCAAAAGTGCATTACAGGGGCTTGGAAATGCAATGCCATTTAGATGGAGGCAAATATAACTAGTAAGAAAACCTTTTGTCGTCATTTTGATGTCGCCAGATTGACTTTAGATGCAGTATAAGGTTTGCTAGCTAGCTAAGATTGAGGAGAGGCCACCGCATTTTAGCTAGCTGACATTAGCATTGCTAGCTATTTTGACAAACTTTGCTAGCTAATGACAACATTGCCATCTGTCTAATAATGCTGACAAAGTTGTTTCCTACTAAATATTTGACTACTTTAGCAATGTCATCGTATTTCCAGGCACTATAGTGTAATTTAGACGAAACAGTAGTTAGCCTCCGTCCAAAATGACTGGATGTTACAACGCTTTAGGGCACCACTATGGCACCGCCGGTAGAGGGTGGCTTGAGAACGTTCAAAGCAATGGCATGACACAACCGAGTGACGGAGGTGCAACCTATGAATTGGACAATGACCTATCTATCTATGACAACATATCCAAGCAATGCCTTTTGATTGCTTTAAAAACGTATTTAGTCTTGCTGCTGAACATGTTACCATATTATGTAATACTATGATGTACGACTATCGAGTTGTGCTATACATTTAATCAGATTTATCATCCGTTGAGGTTATAGGTAAGCTGATTTGGACTTGTCAATCGAACATCATTGCTTGTACTTGAAGTGCCACCTTTCTCCAACAATTAGATGTTTACTCAAATGTTCTGTATTTCTAACACTCTATGAAGGTCTATATTGTTGTTTTGATAAGGAGTATTCAGCATTGTGTTGCCAGAGCAGCAAATTACCTAGCTCTAAATGTCCTATTTCATAATTATACAAGTCTGCCCTTTCCACTGGGAAGCCATGCACACTTCTATTTAATGTCTACGGGTGATTTATCTTGTCTTTGTCGTAACCTCAAAAACAACATCAAACCCCAGCTACATGCACCATGCAGCCTCTCTCTTTCTTCTCTCTCCCTCTCTATCCTACTCTCCCTCTCTCACCATCCCTACCTCCTCCTCTCCCTCTCTCACCATCCCTACCTCCTCCTCTCCCTCTCTCACCATCCCTACCTCCTCCTCTCCCTCTCTCACCATCCCTACCTCCTCCTCTCCCTCTCTCACCATCCCTACCTGCTCCTATCCCTCTCTCACCATCCCTACCTCCTCCTCTCCCTCGCTCACCATTACTACCTCCTCCTCTCCCTCTCTCACCATCCCTACCTCCTCCTCTCCCTCTCTCACCATCCCTACCTGCTCCTCTCCCTCTCTCACCATCCCTACCTCCTCCTCTCCCTCTCTCACCATCCCTACCTCCTCCTCTCCCTCTCTCACCATCCCTACCTCATCCTCTCCCTCTCTCACCATCCCTACCTCCTCCTCTCCCTCTCTCACCATCCCTACCTCCTCCTATCCCTCTCTCACCATCCCTACCTCCTCCTCTCCCTCTCTCACCATCCCTACCTCCTCCTCTCCCTCTCTCACCATCCCTACCTGCTCCTCTCCCTCTCTCACCATCCCTACCTCCTCCTCTCCCTCTCTCACCATCCCTACTTCCTCCTCTCCCTCTCTCACCATCCCTACCTCCTCCTCTCCTTCTCTCACCATCCCTACCTGCTCCTCTCCCTCTCTCACCATCCCTACCTCCTCCTCTCCCTCTCTCACCATCCCTACCTCCTCCTCTCCCTCTCTCACCATCCCTACCTGCTCCTCTCCCTCTCTCACCATCCCTACCTCCTCCTCTCCCTCTCTCACCATCCCTACCTGCTCCTCTCCCTCTCTCACCATCCCTACCTCCTCCTCTCCCTCTCTCACCATCCCTACCTGCTCCTCTCCCTCTCTCACCATCCCTACCTCCTCCTCTCCCTCTCTCACCATCCCTACCTCCTCCTCTCCCTCTCTCACCATCCCTACCTCCTTCTTTCCATCTCTCCACTATTGGTAAATAATTCACCCTTTTCCCTGTAACAAGCCGTGGCCTTAAGAGGACAGCCGTAGCATACCTGTAGTTGGGATAAACAAAGCTGCCAGTCTGCCCCCACAAGGGAAACAGAGGGATTTGGTACAGAGGGGGGGATAAGTCATTTTCTTGTGAAAGGCTAACACCAGACTAGCTGACAGTAATTAAACCCTATAGGATCAAGGTTATCTGAGGCCTAGCAAAGCGTACACCCTGGCCGTGCTTGTAGGATGCTGTGTCCGCCAACTCGTACAATTGCGTCTCTCTGCAGCTGCATACTCTGCAGAGTGAATGAAAGCCCATTCAACCAACCAACCAACCACGTTAAAGCTGCACAATGTATAGTTTGAGTTATTTTTCCATCCCTTTTGACATAATGGTGGGTGTTGCGAAAATTTTGCAAATATGAGGCAATATAGGCTTAAACCCAAATATATTTGCAATAATGTGAATGACCTTTGGACAGTTCACTCCATTGTAGTAGAAGGTAGTAGCTACCTCATTTAAATGTATACATACCACATATGTACCCCATCTTTATATCTGAATTATAAAATAAGTTTAATACGAGTATTCAACGACTCATATACAACCCTGTTGTTGCAAAGGGTTGTATATGACTCCAACTTAACATTTGGAGTCTCCTCCGTCTGCTCACTGGAGATTTCTCCCATGCTGTACCTGTGACTGAGTCACCTGACCCGGGCCTCAGCAGGGCGTTGAGGTGGCTTGACTCATGTTTGACAAATTACCCAGGGGGACGTGCATTCACCACCTCTGCCCACATTTCCTCCCCGCTGTATGCACAGTACGCAGTATTCTATTCCCCTCGCCAAGCTCCTCATTGAGACAATGAAGAGTCGGCACGGCAACAGGGACACTCACCTTACTAACCCAGCGACTCACAGGAAAATACAAACTGAGGAAGGGATCCGGCACGGCTCTGACCTATCTGCTACTTCCTGTGTTTCTGTTGGTGCTGGATGTATGGTGGTGAAGTGACGACCCAGCATGGATCCTGTGACCAGTAGGAGAGGCTTCTTCTGTGTGTTGTCATGCCGGGTACTCCAGTGGTAATCTCATTCTTTCTACTTTATAGCTCTCTACCTCTATCTCTATATTGCTATCTCTTGATAACTCTATCTCTCTTTCTTTGACATGGTCTCTCTCTCTCTCTGTCACTCTCTCTCTCTTTCTCTCTTACTCTATCTTTCTCTTATTATCTCTTACTTATTTGCATGCTAAATCTAATTAAATTTAACTTTTTTTTTTACAAAGTAAAATAAATATGCATTGGGGCATGACTGTGCCTTAAACAGGCAAACCACGGTAATCACATTGTGTATGTATACTACAGTAGACTACTATTAAAATAGTTTGTACTAGAGCCAGATACGTGCTAGTGTTGTTCTGTCCTGTAATGATGTTAATAGCCTGGTGTAGAAAAAAGTAATTAGCTGATATGGATGTAGCTGTCAGTGATAACTGATAGTGGGGGACTATACACTCATTCCCTGGAATGATGATCCTTGAAATGGCTTCATCACGCTAAGCTGCTCATTGGTGCTGGACGTGAGATTACGGACTGACTCCACACCATAACGAAACAGTACTATACTGTCAGCAAGTTGGATGAAATGAATATTATCTAGCAGACTGTGCTACTCCATTTAGCCTACTGTTTAGCCTACTGTTCATATAGTAGCCCCACCTAGAACTTCAGATTGTAGTAAATATGTGCTACTATGCTAGTGACATCTGTGAGTGTCAATGTGATGTTTATGTGTTGATTTGAATGTGATCTTCCTTCAGATCTTAATTCCGTATTGCATGGGTGATGACGATAATTCATCCGGGGGCGTTGTTTGGCAGTCAAACTGAGTTCCTCTCTGGAGAACAGACAAAATATTGTCTCGCAGGTGGTGGAGATGGGAGAGAGCTTATGTTAAGTAAATAAGAATCTGTGAGGGAGAGAGGGACCCAGAAGAGGGGCATCATGGGTAAGAATAGAGGACCACAGTTGTTTGGCTGTAATGCTGATGATTCAGACCCAGAGACCCTGGAATTTTACAAAAGAAAAGTGTCCACCAACTACGCAGGTAGCCATGTAAACTTTTCAGCATAGGCTACACCAGGTCAAGATAACTGTTTTTGTCCAGCTGATGAATAGATAAACAGGAATATATCAATGCGTAGTGATGGATGAATAAATAAAATGCCCTGTAGTCATTTCTCTGATGTGATTCAGGCCTAACACACACTCACACACCCTGTTCGACACATGAGTGTGAGGAGTTAGAGGAGAAGGAGGCGTTGTAATCTTCCACAGTGATCTGTCCGTAAAATACACAACAACGTTCTTCGAGCACGTTGTCATTGTGATGCGATGAGTCGCCTGAATACCAGCAGAAAGAAAACAATAGGAGGGGAAACAAAGCCACAAAGCCAACCCGCCTAAATGTGTCTGCCATTTGACGACTCCATACTGTTCACATTGCATGGGACTCCTGGCACGGTTCCTCGGTCGGGAGAGAGACAGAGAGAGAGGGAAGTGTTGGGCAGGAGCCTGGCCCATCCTCTGGAGACCTTCCTCGCTTCCTGCCTCTCTGTTGTAATGTGGACAGTCTGAGACTACCGACCAGGTTTAACGACAGCCCAGAAATCCGCTTTAGGAACACAAACATAAAAACTGAGCCGACCCACCATTAGCGATTAGTAAAAAATATAATTAGAGGGACTGTGATAATTGTGTCAGGGGGAGATAGATCGGATGAGTTAGCGAGGGGAGAAGAAGCAGGAAAATCTTGCCATTGTGGTCGTGGCGGCTTTGTTACTTTTTGGTGTTGATTTAGTTTCTCCCATTGATCCACCCATCCATCTGTCATTTTCTCCTTCGCTCCTTCCTTCTCTCTCTTCCTTGGATTGGGAGGGGAGAGGCGCCTGCTGGCTTTGGAGGAGCAGTGATGAAGATGTTTATTCATCTGGAGGGTATTAGAGCCATGATTAAGGAGAAGAATAGGAGGAGGAGGGGAGGAGGACGGCGACGTCTGCAGCCTTCGCTCAGAAACCAGCTACTCAGATGGATCCTGGCACAGATGCCAAAGAAACAGAAAGAAAAGAAAATACAAAAATAACACATCTAAAAACATTATATCAGCTAGGGAAGGGGTTGGAGTTTACCTGGATCTCTCTATCTCGCTCTCACTCTCTCTCTCTGCCTGTCCTCTCATCTAATTATTAATGAATGCGGTTTCTGTTGAACCTTGGAGAAGTGTCAGTGCTCCAGTGATCTGAGTTTTAGGAAATCTTGACATTTAAGACAGGGATGCATAAAAATACATGGGCTGTTTGCTTGGTTTGCTTGTTTTCCTCCCTCCCTCCCTCTATCCCTCCATCCCCCTCTCTTCTCCTCAGTGGTGCATGTTTTCCACTCCCTCCTGGACTGTCTGGAGTTGTTATAGTGCTGACAAGACCACATGGCATTGACGAGATATCAAACGGAGCGCCAGAGTGGATTAATCAGGGGAAGGCAGGGTCAGGGCTTAGAGGTCAAGGTTCAGGGTGTTCTGGTGCGTGCATTCTAAGACTAGTAGGCTACCTAGCATCTGTCTAGCTGTCTGTTGTTAGCCTCTCCTCGGTTCCATGCTTGATCTGGCTCAGTACTGTAGCTAGCTCAGTGCCCTGAGACACCGGAGGTCTTTGAAACAGACGATTGTCTAAACATCAGCCGTGTTCTCAGTGGTAGGAGGTTGAAAGGTTCACTGACCTCCGCTTTCCCCTGAATGGAACATGCTGCTGAGAGGTAGATTACTCAAGTGGTTCAAGCAGTAAACATCCACACATTTTCCATAGATTAATTTTTTTTCATTAGGGTGTCTAATTCTTCAAATTGTATAATTAGGCTGAGTGGGTCACCATGACAGTATGCATATGAAAAAATGATTTATTTTGCACTTTGAGTCCAGCACTTGGTTCATAAGTAATAGATAGCACCTATAGGAAGTTGCTGAGCCAACCCGATTTTAATGAAGCAGCAAACCATTGAGTAACAGCATATTTCCATGGCTGTATATATTTATTTAAAAAAGTTTTATCACATAAATCACGTTCTCTGTGAGTAAATTAACAGGGAAAATAAAACACTACTGTCCATGTAAATTCCCCCTCTGTGATGTGTGGAAGAAGGTGAAACCAGGTGTAAGAGGATGGTAGAACGTAGCGGAATGCTGTGTTTCTCCAGCTGGCTAGTTGTCCACTGGGTCTCCAGCCTGCCTGCCTACATGCTACCTGCCTTCCTGCCTACCTAGCCTGCCTGCCTACATGCTACCTGCCTTCCTGCCTACCTAGCCTGCCTGCCTACATGCTACCTGCCTTCCTGCCTACCTAGCCTGCCTGCCTACATGCTACCTGCCTTCCTGCCTACCTAGCCTGCCTGCCTACATGCTACCTGCCTTCCTGCCTACCTAGCCTGCCTGCCTACATGCTACCTGCCTTCCTGCCTACCTAGCCTGCCTGCCTACATGCTACCTGCATTCCTGCCTACCTAGCCTGCCTGCCTAGCCTGCCGCATTGGTGAGGGAAAGGGGCCAGTACACACTGCCCCCTGTAGTACCCAGATCCAACCCAGCACCCCCTCCCTCACTCCCTCACTCCCTCAGAGCCAGTGCAGTGAGGCAGGAGTGATGGGCCGTGCTGGGGGACAGATTGTCACCCCTCCTCCCCCCTGCATCCCCCTCCTTCTCCCCCTGGGAGGCCCACGGGGGCTAGTGGTCCGGCCAAGGCCTGGGGCGGGGCAGAGCCTCCTTCCTGTTAGTGTGTTCTCTCCTCTCCTGCAGTACCTGCCATGGTCAACTATCTGTTCTTCCTCTAGCTTCCATCAGCAGCCACAATCACACTCGTATACTGTTAAGTTAGTTAACAATGCTTTATGGCGGGGCTGATCTTGTAACAGTGAATAGCCGGGGTGAGGAAAATTACCAGATCTCATTATTCTTGGTGGCCACAGTGTGTCTTCTCTGGCATGGTTTCATCATTGACTCCAGGAGAACACTAAGGTTAATCTTCATGATGATATTGTACATGGGGCTATAAGAGACACATCATATGCATCTTGCTCTCATGTCCCTTTTCCATGTTCTGTCACATTCTTTTATGATAGAAAAATATGTTCAGTGGTTTCTGCTCTCACACGTCTCGTCTGTCTTCAAGACGTCAGAACAGTGGGATCAAGACCCATGATAAGTAATGGAATCCCTCTCCTCCTCTCCTCGCTCTGTCTCACTCTCCCCTTCCATGTCCTCATGGAAAGAAAAAGGCCCCAGCTCGTAAAAGATGACTGGCCGCCCTACTTTCCCTCCGCTGGCCCTCCATTTGTCTATGTTTCCTGGGACGCCACTGGGGCACTGTGATTTCTGGGACAGTGACCAAGTGCTACTCTCTGTGCTGGGGGACATGGGTAATGTGGACAAAGTAGTTGACAGTTTTCTGCTTCCCCGTGGTTGGGGCAGACAGAGCCGTGAAGGCCGGTATAATGGACCCCAGGCCACTGAGACAGCTAGGCAGCAGTTTAATGTTCCAGCTTCTAGTGTCAGGCCCTGTGTAAAAGCCTCCCCTTGACTGCCATTTTGGTGTGTGTGTTGTGTTGTGACAAGGCGTGTCATTGTGAGCATGACGTTACAGGAAGCGACACGTTGCTAAGGTGCCGCTGAAACCCTGGGAAGCGCATCCTTCTATCATTCTCGACCCCTCCCCCCTCCCTCCCTCTCTCTCTCTGTCCTCCAGTAATGCACCCATCCCTCTCTCCCTCCTGCCCCTCTTTTTTCCTCCTTTAGTAGTATTGCTGTAGTCCCCTCTTCCCTCTCTTCCCGTAGCATGTCAGATTTGATTGTTCTTTGGCAGGGGGAAAGCAGGGCCTGACATTTCTCACTGATGTTTAAAAAACATATTGTGTTTGCTAAGAGAGAGTGGGAGAGAGAGCGCAAGATAGGGAAAGAGGGAGAGAGAGAGGGAGGAGAGAGAGGGGGAGAGAGAGAGATGGAGAACTAAAGAAAGAGATGGTGGGAAGGCAAGGACATGCAAAGCTTGGCATTAAATCCATCTCCAATGGGCAAGAGAGGACACTCAATATTCTAGTTCTACTTGTGTATGTATGTATGTATGTTTGTGTGTGTGTGTTTATGTTTGTGTGTAGTGTCAGCGGTAGTATGTGTGAGACTGGTGCAATAAGCCATGTCTGGCTACCTGGCACTTCTCTTTGAGTGCTGCTGGGAATGTTCAGCACTCCATTTTGACTGGATGTGATTTCTTTTTAACCAGGGCTGTCGCAGTGTAGCAGTGTAGCAGTGTAGCAGTGGTACTGTATGTCAAGCCTTGGGGCTGGGCTCGCTCCAATAGCTCTGTGTGGGGTCCTGAGTCGGCTCAATGATCCAGTCATCTGAGGAGAACTGGAATTAGCCTGTAAATTGAAACCATTGAAACCTCTTTTTTCATGTGAGGGAAACGGGAGTCTCTTTAGCTAGCTAAGTTGAAGCCTCTCGCAGCTTTCTAGCCTCCGCTTATTAGATCTTAAGTGGTTGTGTCACATAAAGCACTGAAGATGATATTGTGTTGTTCAAACATGATATCATGTTTGATATGAGCTTCAGAATGTGCTTTGAGATGACACATCAACAATGACACATTAACAGTCTTGAGGGGATTGTCAGACTACTTTTACCAGTAGCCATAAAGGATGCCTTGTTCTTCTTCTCTCTGAATATGAAGTAGGGTCACAGCGTTATATCAGACGCTTTGGCAGTTCTTTGTTTATTCAATGAATCGCCAATCCTTGCTGTGCGAAACACAAAGACACGCAAGCTTGTGCACTCACACTCAAGCACATACGCACGACCACACACACACCCGTGCATGACCACGCACGCACACATACACTCACGCACCCTCACTCATGTACGTGCGCACTGATACAGTTCCTAGGAAAATCCCTATAAAGATTTCTGGTATGATATAAAGTCGTTTTTTTGATTTGGGAAAGGTGCGTTGCCGGTTCTCTCTATCATAAGAATATGCAGTGTTGGGGAAGCTTCCAATTACTTCACAGTGGAAGAAGTTAAGCTACACTAATGGTACCCTTAAGAAAAATATAGTTTACTTAAGTGAAGTTACTTTGAAAAAGTAGTTCACTTCATCCGAACTACTTAAAACTATCTGAATCTGAAATGTCATAGAATACAAATTGCAAGAACAGATCACTCTAGAGTCAGATGTTAACAGAATGTGTAATTTAGCCAAATTTAAATTAAACACAACAAGTGAGAATTAGGCAGGTCTCATGTCGAAAAAGAAAGGACATTCTTGCCTACTTCACCCATATGTTATCTTATTTTAGCAAAACACTTGTGTGTAGTTCCAAAAGTTAGCTACACCATGACATGGTAAAACAGTAATTAACTACTGAAAACACTACCGAGATGTGAATTTAGTTCAACTACCACCAAGCTACTACCAAATTAAATGAAATTACTAGTTGAACTAAATGTAGTTGATTACTCCCCAACACTGAGAATATGGAACAGGTGGTTGACAAAAGTCTAGCGGTAGAATTGACAGAAGATCTCCTAAAGCCTTTGTCTGATAAGATAAGGTAGTGGATTTGGAT
The DNA here is from genome assembly GCF_045679555.1 of Salvelinus alpinus. Taxonomy (NCBI): domain Eukaryota; kingdom Metazoa; phylum Chordata; class Actinopteri; order Salmoniformes; family Salmonidae; genus Salvelinus; species Salvelinus alpinus. The sequence goes on from NC_092108.1 coordinate 26,249,655, forward strand.
AAAAGTCGTCTGTCTCTGGAATAAGAGACGAGGTGCTCTAGCCACCCCTGTTTAGTTCTGTCAGGCAGAGATAAGACTCCTTGAACTACTCCCAGGAACCCAGACAGGAAGTCACAGGTGCCAACAGTGAGTCATTCCCTAAGCATGGCCCTTAAAAGCTTAATGCTGTCTGTGCGTTATGACTGGATAAAAAAACAATCACTAGCAGCTTGTCGTCAGTCGTTAAAGTTGATGTCCATAGCGGTGATTTAGGGGTAGAGGCCATAGACTGACACAGAGGCTTGTCTGGTCTAATTTATCATGCTATGCAAGCTGGGAGGGGAAACATGCTTTCACCTCTTCTGTCAAATTGTCCTAGTTCTGATGACAGGGCAGAGAGAGGTGGAGTTACACTATACTGCACTGCACAGTCCTGCACTATAGAAGTATAGAGTATGAGATGCTAGAACGTATTCATATTCTCACCCACCTAAACCATAATGACCACACCTGTGACTTCGCTGCATTCCTGCTCATTTCTCAACATGTTTTATAGTGAAGACATAAGGAAGAATGGGGTCACAGAAACAAACCAATTTGAACTAACAGATACTGTACTGTAGCTATATTTTTGCACTAAACGCTTGAAGTGAAGCGCATGTCAGCTTACGGGTCGTTAAGAGCAGTGTCTGTGTGTGTGCAGGAGCAGTAATGGCAGCAGGTCCCTGGCTGAAGGGCTTATTTGAACAGCCATATTTACTCAGTGAGAGAGAGCTAAAAATGAACATGGAAGAGAGGTGGCACACAGAGAGAGTGTAGACTGGCATGGAAGCTCAGGGTGATTGTGTATGTGCATGTGTGTGTGTGTGCGCGCGCGTGTGTGTTCGTTTGTCAGTGACTGTGTTTGTGGTGGGTAGTTTTGTTAGGTTGTGATTATTGTTATATATTTTTTTTATTTAACCTTTATTGAACTAGGCAAGTCAGTTAAGAACACATTCTTATTTACAATGACGGCCTATCAAAAGGCAAAAGGTCTACTGCGGGGAAGGGGGCTGGGATTAAAAATGAAAAATAAATAAAAATATAGGACAAAACACACATCACGACAAGAGAGACACCACAACACTACATAAAGAGCTAAGACAACAACATAGCATGGCAGCAACACATGACAACTAATAGAGGAAGGACATGCTGTGTTGTTACGTGTCCTATAAGGAGCATTGGTGGCAAATCTGATCATTGATGCCCCACGAGGTGAGATCTTGCATGGAGCCCCAGACCAAGGGTGATTGACCGTCATCTTGAACTTCTTCCATTTTCTAATAATTGCGCCAACAGTTGTTGCCTTCTCATCAAGCTGCTTGCCTATTGTCCTGTAGCCCATCCCAGCCTTGTGCAGGTCTACAATTTTATCCCTGATGTCCTTACACAGCTCTCTGGTCTTGGCCATTGTGGAGAGGTTGGAGTCTGTTTGATTGAGTGTGTGGACAGGTGTCTTTTATACAGGTAACGCGTTCAAACAGGTGCAATTAATACAGGTAATGAGTGGAGAACAGGAGGGCTTCTTAAAGAAAAACTAACAGGTCTGTGAGAGCCGGAATTCTTACTGGTTGGTAGGTGATCAAATACTTATGTCATGCAATAAAATGCAAATGAATTACTTAAAAATCATACAATGTGATTTTCTGGATTTTTGTTTTAGATTCCGTCTCTCACAGTTGAAGTGTACCTATGATAAAAATTACAGACCTCTACATGCTTTGTAAGTAGGAAAACCTGCAAAATCGGCAGTGTATCAAATACTTGTTCTCCCCACTGTAAATGGATGAGAGAGCTTCCTACTGCCTGAGCTATGTTGTTGATGTAAATTGAGAAGAGTGTGGGGCCTAAGATCGAGCCTTGGGGTACTCCCTTGGTGACAGGCAGTGGCTGAGACAGCAGATGTTCTGACTTTATACACTGCAGTCTTTGAAAGAGGTAGTTAGTAAACCATGCCAAAGTGCCCTCAGAGACACCAATACTCCTTAGCCGGCCCACAATAATGGAATGGTCTACTGTATCAAAAGCTTTGTCCAAGTCAATAAAAATAGCATTACAACATTGCTTAGAGTCAAGGGCAATGGGGACATAATTTAGGACCTTTAAGGTTGCAGTGACATATCCATAACCTGAGCAGAAACCAGATTGCATACCAGAGAGAATACTATAGACATCAAGAAAGCTAGTAGGTTGATTATTAACAAGTTTTTCCAACACTTTGATGAACAGGGCAAAATAGAAATTGGCCTATAACAGTTTGGATCAGCTTGATCTCCCCCTTTAAATAAAGGACGCACCGTAGCTGCCTTCCAAGCAATGGGAACCTCCCCAGAGAGAAGAGACAGGTTAAAAAGGTCAGAGATCGGCTTGGCAATGATAGGGACAGCAACCTTAAAGAAGAAAGGGTGTAAACCATCTGACCCAGCTGTTGTTTTGGGGTCAAGTTTAAGGAGCTCCTGTAGCACCTCAGTGACCTTCTGCAGGGAGAAACTTTGTAGTGGGACAGGGGCAAAAGAGGGAGGAGCATCGTGGGCTAGTCGCATTGGAAAGGGTGGGAGATGAGGAAATGTTGGATGAGCAAGGAGGCATGGCTGATTCAAATAGGAATCCTGACTTAATGAAATGGTGATTAAAGAGCTCAGCCGTGTGCTCCTTGTCAATAACAACCACATCATCAACATTAAGGGGCATGGGCAGCTATGAGGAGGAGGGTTTATTCTCCAGGTCTTTAACCATTTTCCAGAACTTCTTGGGATTAGACCCACAGAGAGAGAACTGCTCCTTAAAGTAACTCACTTGGGCCTTCCGGATAGCCTGAGTGCACTTATTTCTCATTTGCCTGAACGAGAGCCAGTCAGCCTGAGTATGTGTGTGCCGAGCCTTTCGCCAAATTGAATTCTTGAGGTGGAGTAACTCTGTAAGATCACAGTCGAACCAGGGACTGAACCTGTTTTTAATTCTCATTTTCTTTATGGGGGCGTGTTTGTTAACAATACCACTGAAAATATAGAAAAGAAGGTCCAAGCGTCTTCGACAGAGGGGATCAAGAGGATTCTATACCAATTTACAGAAGCCAAGTCATGAAGGAAGGCTTGCTCATTAAAGTTCTTTAGCAAGCGTCTTTGACACTTCAGGACAGGTCGTTTCACTGAGCAGCCATTACAAACACAGGCTGTAAAACAGTGATCACTAAGGTCATTACAGAAAACACCAGACTGATACCTTTCAGGATTATTTGTAAGGATAACATCAAGGAGAGTAGCATTTTCTGGGTGTTTGTAGTCATACCTTGTTGGATAATAATCTGATAAAGATTTAGGGAGTCCCATTGCTTTAGCACTTGGTCAGGTGGTTTTAGCATGTCCCAGTTTAGGTCACCTAGCAGGACAGATTCAGTGTAAGAGGTGTAAGATTCTTAGTGTAAGAGGCCAGGAGAGAGCTTAGGGCAGGTAGGGTACAGGCCGGTGCTGATGATGGATGATATCATCCAGCAACAGTCAACAAATCAAATCAAATCACATACACATGGTTAGCATATGTTATTGCGAGTGTAGCGAAATGCTTGTGCTTCTAGTTCCGACAGGGCAGCAATATCTAACATGTAATCTAACAATTCCACAACAACTACCTAATACACACAAATCTAAGTAAAGGAATGGAATAAGAATATACATTTATGGATGAGTAATGACAGAGCAGCAAAGAGCTATTTGAAGTTTAATGCTTAAAACAAGCAAATCAAATTGTTTGGGAACAGACTTGGTAGAGACAACTGAGCACTGAAGGTGTTCCTTGGTAAAGATTGCCACTCCACCACCTTTGGAAGATCTGTCTTGCCGAAAAATGTTATAACCAGAAAGGTTAACATCGTGTTCAAAACACTCTTTCTTAACCACGTCTCAGTAATGACACATTTGGATTGGAGCTGTGAACCCACACTTTCAATTGATCCATTTTAGTGTTGACGTGCAAAAAAACATGCTTTTTCGAGAGCAGAAATCAGTGAAGCAGATATCAGAGCAGAATTGGGGCTAGCAACAGTAGATGGGCCAGGGTGTACATGCACATTTCCAGATATCCTCAGCAGTAAAACAATCAGGGCACGGCAGAGGACAGGGAGAGCTCTGCAGTGTTGATTTATGACATTTGAATGTGCATTAGGTGGCAACGTTGTACTACAATTTCATCAGGGTTGAGTGTTTCACTGAAGCCTCGATGAAGGTTAGAAGTTATAGTAGTTATACATTTAAGTGAAAGCTGATATGCCAAGATTCTTTTGTAATAAGTAGTGAACAGAGCCACAAAAGATTTTGTTTTTAAGTGCCACCATTCCCTGTGGACCTCCAACTCAGAACAAACCAAGAAAGATAACATATTTAAATTTAGCTTAAAAAAACGATATTTGTAATGCACCAGTCTTAGCTAGAGAACGAGCACACTCTTACTTAACAGATGTCAAATGAGTTTCCAGCTGTCCCCTGTATCAGCCCCGCAACCAAGTTGTTGTGTTCTGTGTAGCAGACATTTAAAGGAAAGAGAGAGAGAGGTGCAGAGAGAAAGAGAGTCCAGAGTAAGAGAGAGAGCCCAGAGAGAAGGTGAGAGATGAAAGTGCCCAGAGAGAGAGAGAGAGAGAGAGAGAGAGGGAGAGCGCATTTCTTTCTGGTCTGGCAGGAGTGCATTTTGAGAGAGAGAGAGAGAGGGGAAAGAACCCAGAGAGAGACCATAAAGAGAGAGAGATTAAAGACTCCAGAGCCCAGAGAGAGAGAGAGAGGAGCAAGGGAGAGGGACCTAAGATGGAGGTCTTCCTCCCAGGATGTGACAGGCTGTTGGCTGGAGGATGCTCAGGAAGGCCTTGGCAGGCCAACAAAAACAGCCCTTCAGCTCCAGGGTGTACTTTTTCAGGCCTCAGAATACCCTTTGGCAGCGGCGCAGAGAGCTCTGGCGTGCACAGGCCCCAGAGACGGACGGACGGGGAAGTATAGGCCTGCTCGCCTCGCTTTTATTTACTCAGGCTGATGAGGCCTGGGCATTTCTTGTCTGGGTGAAGTAGGGAAAAAACAGAGCCTCTCTCTCTCTCTCTCTCTTTCCTCTTAGGTCTCCTGGGGTTGAACGGTACTTTCCATCTGCCGTTGTTCACACACTTGTCTTGGCGGTGTGTGTGGGTGTGTGTTGGGGAGGGGGTTGTGTCTGTGTGGGTTACCTGAGCTCTTGTCCTCAAGTGCTACCACCATGGTGATATATGAAAAACATATAAAATATGCCTTGGTGATGATAGGGGCAGCAAAACATATAAAATATGCCTTGGTGATGATAGGGGCAGCAAAACATATAAAATATGCCTTGGTGATGATAGGGGCAGCAAAACATATAAAATATGCCTTGGTGATGATAGGGGCAGCAAAACATATAAAATATGCCTTGGTGATGATAGGGGCAGCAAAACATATAAAATATGCCTTGGTGATGATAGGGGCAGCAAAACATATAAAATATGCCTTGGTGATGATAGGGGCAGCAAAACATATAAAATATGTTGTATAGTGAACACAAGTTATCTCAGTAGTACTAGCTACGAGGGCTCAGTAACCACCTGTTTGCCAAAAGCCATATCAGTGCGTCTTTTGAATTGTACACCGACATCCTTTCAAAACAATGTCAAGTGTTAGTGGGAATAGCAACAGTTCAGAGAAAGCAGCGTAGATATCATTCAGAAGACATTAGGTTTCACAGGTATGATTAACAAACAGTAAAGTTCCTGGAATACTGTACTCACAGGTCCAATGTCAACACAGCTATAAGGTCTACATACATATATCATCAATTCACTTGTGTTAATCAACAATGTGGCACCATGGAGCATGTTAAGTCAATTAAGCATCTGACAGTTCAACTCAAATGATGGCCCACGTGTACCTTACTCATGACTCCCACTCCCCACTCTTGGGTTTGTATGTTAACTAATGTATGCAGCTCAATGTAATAAAGACATGATATAAATAATAGAGTCAACAAAGAAGGGAGGAGGCAGCCTTGACAGCATTGCAATGTCTGCCGGCGATGCCATCATCATTTAAGACAGGCGGAATTAGATTTTGCCTTGTATATATCTTGTTATATATGTGTTTGTTTGTTTTGGTCTCGTCTCCTAGCTAACATGCTTGACTATAAGGCATTGGTTAGGGTCAATCCTCTCTGCTCCGCTGTCTACTCCAACCCTGGGAGAGTGTGTGTGTGTGTGTGTGTGTGTGTGTGTGTGTGTGTGTGTGTGTGTGTGTGTGTGTGTGTGTGTGTGTGTGTGTGTGTGTGTGTGTGTGTGTGTGTGTGTGTGTGTGTGTGTGTGTGTGTGTGTGTGTGTGTGTGTGTGTGTGTGTGTGCATGCGCAGATCCTCCCACTCTGTGGGGGAGGGCATTCCACTGACTCACCCATCCTCCCTCAAAGCAGAATAAAACAACATGGATGAACTGGATAAAGAAAGTCAGTAGATGCTTTGGTTTTCTGCCTGCTCCTTGAGTGAGAGCTTGTGTAAAGTGGGCTGTGGGGGGCAGTGGGGGGGCAGGGGAATAACCTCCGACCCCATCTGTTTCCTGAAGATAGGCCCTGATGACGGCTGTAAGTGCTCAGTGATGGTATGTTATCCTGACGAAAGGCAGATCTCTCTCACCATCAAAAACAACAGAACGAGAGAGAGGGAGAGGGAGAGAGAGACTTACAGTATATGTCAGCTGAAAGATAACGTGGTGAAGGGGAAGGTTGGATGCTGGAATGATGGAGGCTTTATGCTTTTCCCCCAGCCGTCCCATAAATAAATAAGTAAAATAAATCTGTGCAGTTTCCTCTTGTTTTTCCCATTCCAATGCAAGTTTTGGCCTTTTGACTTGGGCTTTTTTTCTGAAGGGGTGAGATTACATGGTTTTATTCAAGTAAAGAAGTTCACAGCACTTAGAATTGGGCGGAGGGAAGAAGTGGTCCGTCACCTTTTGAACATCCTGGAAACTGGTGTTTATATCACACTGCTGTGTTACGCACCATTGCAATCTCAACGAATAACCAATTGTGATAACGATAAAAGCGAGGGCACATTGGCAGTTGTTCTGATGTCCCCAGGTCATTCACTGCACCTGCTTGTCCTTGGGTGAGGTATTTATCCTCCCCCACACTCCCCCCATCACTCTCTCTCTGACCTCACCTTAACCCTTCACAGTGCCCCCTGGCACACCTTATCTATCCAGCACCGGCTGCCTTATGTCTCGGTTTAGCCAACACTCAATCTGCTCAGCCAATATTCTATAATCTAATATCTAGAACAGATTAATGGTCAGAACAAACCGCGTTTCTCCTAAAAAGTTGCTCATTTTGCAGTCGAGACGAGAGTGTTGTTTTTGCATATTTATGTACAGTGTGTTTCAATTTCTGTCTTTGTTTCAAATCTCCCTTTTGACTTTTGTTTTCTTGTCTCCGTTGACGTAAGGTCATTTTAAAGCTTATTATTTCATAGAAACTATTCAGGTATTTGCTAAAGAATAATAAACATGTCCTAATTTACCTCATGTGGGGCATACATCTTGAAGCTCCCCATTGCCTTGTGTTGGGGTTTAAATGTCAGAGAGTTTGCATTGTGAGTCACGGTGGGCTAAGCCATTACATGGCCCCATACAAGGTTAATTGTGGTAAAAGCGTTTTCATTTTTCTTTCCTTACCTGTAATTATACTTTAAATAGCAGGTTGAAATGTACGATTTTAGATGAGGCATTGTTTCCTGTGAGAGGCAAGCATAATGCAGTAACAAGAGAAAAAATGTCAAAGTAACAAAGGAATGTAAACTCATACTTAGCTACCTTGCAATTACCATAATGACTAATGCCACAGCAGCCAACCTGTACTATTTAACAGAGCTGAGACAAATGAGTTCCTAATGCAATCTGACAAAACACCTCTCTCTCTCCTTCTTGTTCCCCACTTTCTCTTACCTCTCTCTCCCTCTCTCTCCCCCTCCACTCTCTCTCTCTCTTCTCTCTCTCTTCTCTCTCTATTTACCTGTATCTATGTACAGACGGTGTTGATCTCGATGATGACCCATCCTGTTCTTGGACTGCATCATCTCCATCCAGTAAAGACCAGACTTCCCCCGGCCACTGCGAAGACTATGATTTTGGCGAGGATGAAGGGGGCCCCGGCCTACCGTACCCGTGCCAGTTCTGCGACAAGTCCTTCAGCCGTTTGAGCTTCCTCAAGCGCCACGAGCAGAGCCACGGTGACAAGCTCCCCTTCAGTTGCACCTTCTGCAGCCGCCTGTTCAAGCACAAGCGCAGCCGCGACCGGCATGTCAAGCTGCACACCGGCGACAAGAAATATCATTGTGGCGAATGCGACTCGGCCTTCTCACGCAGCGACCACCTCAAGATCCATATGAAGACCCACGCCTCCAACAAGCCCCACAAGTGCCCTGTGTGCCGCCGGGGCTTCCTCTCCTCCAGCTCCCTCCACGGACACATGCAGGTCCACGAGCGGGGCAAAGACAGCAGCAGCAGGGGGTCAGGCAGTGGATTCTCCAAGGAGGAATGGAAGCTGAAGGAGACAAGGAAATGCAGCCGCTGCGAGGAGGGCTTTGACGTCCCTGAGGAGTTGCAGAGGCACATCGCTGAGTGCCACCCTGAGTGCTCTCCATCAGAGGACGGGGGCCTGGGCGGTGCCCTGCAGTGCATCTACTGCCACGAGCCCTTCAGCGATGAGGGCGTCCTGCTGACACACATTGACCAGGCCCACAGCCACGACCGCAAAGGTCACTGCTGCGCCGTCTGCTCCGAGCACTTCCTCTCCGTGGAGGACCTCTATGCCCACATGGACATCCACCAACTCCCTGAGTCCAGTAACCACAGCAACAGCCCTTCCCTACTCACTGTGGGCTACACCTCCGTCTCCAGCACCACCCCGGACTCCAACCTCTCCGTCGACAGCTCCACCATGGTGGAGGCCGCCCCGCCTGTGCCCAAGACCCGGGGGAGGAGGAAGAGGGCTGCCCAGCACACCTCACATGACGTCGGGGGACGCTCCTCCAAGCAGCCCAAGATCTCCTACAGCTGCATCTACTGCAACAAGCAGGTGTTCAATAGCCTGGCCGTACTTCAGATACACCTGCGGACCATGCACCTTGACAAACCTGAGCAGGCACACACCTGTCAGTTCTGCCTGGAGTTGCTGCCCTCCCTGTTCAACCTGAGCGAGCACCTAAAGCAGGTGCACAACGCCGAGGACCATGCCGCCCTGGTGGCCAGCCTGCCCGACGCCTTGCTCCAGTGTAACTTCTGCACTGAGGTGCTGAGCAACCTCAACGCTCTTCAAGAACACATCCGCTGCTCCCATAGCTTCCCCAGCCCCGTGGCCAAGGAGAGCAATGCCTTCTTCTGTCCCCAGTGCTTTATGGGGTTCCTGACCGAAGCCACGCTGGAGGAGCACGTCCGTCAGACCCACTGTGAGGCAGGCAGCCTGCGTTTCGACTCCCCCCTGGCGGTGACCCCCAAGGAGCCCGTCGTGGAGGTGTACTCCTGCTCCTACTGCACCAACTCGCCAATCTTCAACAGCGTTCTGAAGCTGAACAAGCACATCAAAGAAAACCACAAGAACATTCCGCTGGCGCTGAACTACATCAACAATGGGAAGAAGTCTCTGCGGACCCTCAGCCCTTCCTCACCCATATCGATTGATCAATCTTTCCTTCATGGTTCCTCCTCTCGTGGCAATCGTGGCATTAGCGAGTTCATCTGCAACCAGTGTGGGGCCAAGTACACCAGCCTGGACCTGTTCCAGACCCACCTGAAAACTCACCTGGACGGGATACAGCCCCAGCTCACCTGCCCCCAGTGCAGCAAGGACTTCCCCAACCAGGAGTCCCTGCTGAAGCATGTGACGGTCCACTTCACCATCACCTCTACCTACTACATCTGCGAGAGCTGCGACAAGCAGTTCACCTCAGTGGACGACCTGCAGAAACACCTGCTGGAAATGCACACGTTCGTGTTCTTCCGCTGCACTCTCTGCCAGGAAGTGTTTGACTCCAAGGTGTCCACTCAGCTCCACCTGGCCGTCAAGCACAGCAACGAGAAAAAGGTGTACCGCTGTACCTCATGTAACTGGGACTTCAGGCACGAGGCCGACCTGCAGCTGCATGTCAAGCACAGCCACCTGGAGAACCAGGGCCGGGCCCACCGCTGCATCTTCTGCGGGGAGTCCTTCGGCACGGAGGTGGAGCTGCAGTGCCACATCACCACCCACAGCAAGAAGTATAACTGCCGCTTCTGCAGCAAAGCATTCCAAGCCATCGTACTTCTGGAGAAGCACCTGAGGGAGAAGCACTGTGTGTTCGAGGGAAAGGCCCAGAACTGTGGCGCCAATGGATCCACCACCGGAGGAGTGGACCACCACCCAGCGGCCAAGGACGACGCAGAGCTACAGGGTCTGTTGACCAACAGCCATGGTGTAGGGGTGGCAGGATCAGGGGGCGTGTTGGAGTCCCCAAACAACCATGATGGGAGTGAGGAGGAAGTGGACACCGCTGACCCCTTGTTCGGGTGCGACATCTGCGGGGCATCGTACACAATGGACTCCCTCCTCACCAACCACCAACTCCGAGACCACAACATCCGCCCGGGTGAGAGCGCCATGGCGAAGAGGAAGTCCGACCTGATCAAGGGCACCCACAAGTGTAACGTTTGCCAACGCACCTTCTTCTCAGAGGCAGGTCTGAGGGAACACATGCAAACCCACCTGGGTCCCGTCAAGCACTACATGTGTCCCATCTGCGGAGAGCGTTTCCCCTCGCTGCTCACACTGACCGAGCACAAGGTCACCCACAGCAAGAGCCTAGACACAGGCAGCTGCCGAATCTGCAAGATGCCCCTGCAGAGCGAGGAGGACTTCATGGAGCACTGCCAGATGCACCCAGACCTGAGGAACTCCCTGACGGGCTTCCGCTGTGTGGTGTGCATGCAGACCGTCACCTCCACCCTGGAGCTCAAGATTCACGGCACCTTCCACATGCAGAAGACTGGCACAATGTCCACCAACCACCCCATCGGCCGCACCACCAATCTGGCTTCCCACAACCACCATCATCACCAACAACACCACCAGGTCAACCAGAAGCTCTTCAAGTGTGCCTCGTGCCTGAAGGAGTTCCGGTCCAAATCTGACCTGGTGAAGCTAGACATCAACGGGCTGCCGTACGGGCTGTGTGCCGCGTGTGTCAGCGCCGCTGGCTCAAAGAGCTCTAGCCCCAAGGTAATGAACGGAGGTAGGCAGCAGCAGGGAGGGGGAGGAGCCACGACCCCAGCCATGCCTGCAGCAGCATGGACCGCTCATATGGAGAGTCTCAGCCCCGGGGAGGGGAAAGGCAAGCTGGCCCATTCATCGTCATCGTCCTCCTCCTCTATCTCCTCAAGCGCCGCCAAGACTCGATGTACCAGCTGCAATGTGAAGTTTGAGTCAGAGGCGGAGCTGCAGAACCACGCCCAGACGGTGCACAGGGAACAGGCAGGGGACAGCAACAGCGGGCAGCTCAGGACCCCACAGATCTCCCCCATGCCCAGGGCAAGCCCCTCACAGACTGAGGAGGTAATGGACTTTAATATAATGTAAATAAACAAAAGGTGCCGGTTTCCCTGAGAGAGATTCAACCTAGTCCTACACTAAAAAGCTATTTTAATGGAGATTTTTTATTGACCATGCTTTTTATTCCTGGACTAGGCTTCATCTGTTTCAGGGAAACCGCCCCTATATGATAAAACGTATCTTATAAAATTACCAAATTAGAAAAGAATCAGAGTTTTTTGGTTGTCCAGTGAGCTTGTTAATTAATCACAGAGTATACACATTAGTTTCAGATTTGTAGCCATAGAACTGCTCAGAACTACTCAGAGTGCTCAGTAAGAATGTGACATTGACATAGTATAAAACCCTGTGTCCTTGTGTTGTCTTTTCCTCCTGGTCTTTTGCTCAGAAGAAGACCTACCAGTGCATCAAGTGTCAGATGGTCTTCTACAGCGAATGGGACATCCAGGTCCACGTGGCCAATCACATGCTAGGTAGGAGAGGTGACTCATTTCATATTTCTCTCCATGTTTATGGTCACTTGTTTTGAGGTACTGTCTAATGTAGTCATACAAAGGAATATCTGTTGATATATTGTTTAATTATTCAACATATTTCCCGAAGATATTCCATTTACATTCCATTTTGTTCATTTTGCAGACGCTCTTATCCAGAGCATATTGTTTCATATTTGGCTTTAAATCTTTCACATTCTCCCCAGATTGCAGTACACCCTTTGTAGTAACAAAAATAATTACTGTAAGCAGAACTATAGAATATAAAATCTTCTATTTTTATACCTTGTGAATTTGTGATGAAAGCCTCTGGGATGCACAAGCATGAACATTATGTGTGAGCCTGCTTTTGATTTTCAGACATTCTTGTCTGTCAACGCTGAAATGCCTGATCCTGTATGAAATGTAGGAAAACAATGTAGTACAATTTGATGCATGTAGACTAAGTTCATCAGACAAGATTCTAGATAATACCCTTCATTCAAATGTCATTCAACACATTCATATTCTGAATGCTTAATTAATACACAAAGAGCATACCCTCTCCTGTTCTATAATTCTCAAATGTCTTTACTTTTGGCTTTCATTTGTATGCAGGTAGAATCATTTGCAGAGAAAACACAATTCACTACCCAGGCTTCTTTCTTTCTTGCCTGCAGTAAGTAGGCGTCTGAATTCCAGTCTCACCTTCCTTTATTCATTCATTTATTCAACTCGTTTGGCGTCTCTTTCATTACACTGCATTATCTGTTGTCTTCAGTGGGAGAGAGACTCATTGATCTGGAACCAACCCGCCTCTCTGTTTGGGACGCGCTTCTAGGCGCAGGTGAATTTAAACACGGTGGGCAATTCTATAAGGACCGGTGGGCAATTCTATCAGGAACACACTGTTTGTGCATAAACAATCACAGGCATGTGATTTCTGATTTTGAGCTGTATGCTGTGTGTGTGTGTGTGTGTGTGTGAGAGAGAGAGAGAGAGAGAGAGAGAGAGAGAGAGAGAGAGAGAGAGAGAGAGAGAGAGAGAGAGAGAGAGAGAGAGAGAGAGAGAGAGAGAGAGAGAGAGAGAGAGAGAGAGAGAGAGAGAGAGAGAGAGAGAGAGAGAGAGAGAGAGAAAGTGTGTAGCTATGTGTGTGGCTGGTTTGTATTCATCTGATCTGCTCTCTCTACACTTTACTGGGGGTGCCTAATACATCACCATGCTAGCGCTAGTCCTCTCAAAACACCTCCCCCTACTGGTTACTTTAAGTCTTTTAGCCACACAGACAGGCATGCTATTCCCCCATAATGTTAGAATCCAAACAGTTTCAGAAAAACAAATCTGAAATTACTTTATTTGGAATAAATACAAATGTGCAATGGATCAAAATCAAATATTGATTGATCGAATGCATTTTGTTAAAGAACGTATATACTTCAAATAGATAAAAGAGAAATAGATATAATCAATAAAAAGTAATTGTCATTTTTTTGTAATTTTTGGTTAATTGCCTATAGTTATGTTATTACACAAACATTGTTCAGAGTTGACATTGGTTGGTTTTATATGCTGAGGCATTTCTCTTTCTGCTCTCCCTCACCGACAATGGGAGGGTTAAACCTGGAGCAGGCTGTAATTACCACAAACCCAATTTAGGCCCCCAAAAAACTGAAATACCCTCATTTGGAAAAAGCTCTAAATAACGTCTCTTTCTCCCTGAAAAAGGGACACTTTCTCACTTTAATGGCCATCTGCACAAGAGAGGGGAAACGGGGCTCGTGTCATCTCTGCTCAGCTCTCAGCGTTATTAGCCTAGGTAATGGAGCAGGAGCTGGATTCATAGGGGTGTTATTTTCAACCCATGCCCTGCTCCACTCATACCTCACTACCCACAGTGGTTTTGCTTAACACTGATAACTATATATAGTGATGTGGCGTGACATAACGCTGTCGCTAAGTGTATGGAACAAGTCATTTCTGACCGTAAACCAAGTGCACTCTGTCTCCCCTTCCTCCCCGCTTTCCTAACCAAAGAGCTAGCTAGCTTGTGGCCTTGTTTGTACGTTTGCCAGCACATTTTGATGCATGGATATTATGCTCGCATGACGACAGAAAGCACAGCTCTGGTGCATTGCTTCTCAACATTTAGCATGATCATTTGGAAGTGGAAGGGAGGGAGGGAAGGAGGGAGGTGGCTATGGGTGTGAATGAAGGAGGACAGTACACTGCATACCAGCCCTAGCCTGGTTGAACCAAACTCAACACTGTGTTCACAATGTTGACTCTGTGTTCAGTCTGGTTTAACCAGGCTAGACCAGCTCTGGCCAAGCACTGGAAACAGACCCAAGTGTCTTAAGATGGAGGCTGCAACCTGCTAGGGCCCAGATGGATCAGTACACATTTGCTGTACAGCTGGTCGCTCTGTTTGGGGACCTGGTGTGATACTCCTATGGAGAAAAAAATGATATTGCCACCATCCAAGGAGCAATTTAATAGCAGGCCAGAAGACAGCTGGCCACTCTTTGGTTTACAGTTTTTTTTGGCATGGCGCACTTACAGAATTGAGGGTGCCCGACAAAACAGATTTATATTGCTTTCAGTTGTTGTGGTTGTCGACTATCAAATCCCTAATTCGTGTCTTTCTTTGTGCAGGATGTTGATTAAGGCATTCTGAATTCTTCATCCTCCACACGGATACAACACATTTGTGTCAATCATCATCTGTTTGGGTTGTATGAGACAAGCACTCTAGATGAGGGATGGGTAACTGGCGGCCGGCGTGTGGCCCCCCTTTTGTAGGCCCGCAGTTAAAAAAAAATTATCCGCTGTCAAGAGGCCGATAAAATGTGTTGCTCAGGCCCCCCAAAAGGCTAGAGCCAGCTCTGACTACGTGTGTGTATGGATGTGGGTATGCAGACCTGCGAGACACCGCGGCCCTTCATGATGAGTTAAGATTTTTCTTGGGCCCCACCACCATCAGAATTGCCCATCCCTGCTCTAGATGGGTTGTTTGTTTGCTCATGTTATTGTTTGTTTTTAACTGTTTGCCTTTGAAGCTCCTTCATATGTCAGTTAAGCTTGTTGGGTTTAAACCAATGGGACATAACCTCTCCACAGCGTTTCACTTTGACCTCACCGTGAACTCATGGGGGGTGACTTTTGACCCATTTATCCTACTGTCTCAAATATCCCTCTGTGGATTTCAGTGACCAATGACACCTTTTAAAAGCATGGGCAGTGAGCATGATGCTTAAAAAGTGAAGAAGGGTCTCACATTTTCACAATTTTGGTGTCCACTCTGATCCTATATTTTTATACTAGTCCAGTCCAAGCTACTCCAGCCAAGGTGGCAAGGCTCAGAAGGACAATCATAAACAAATAAACCCTAGGCAGCAGGGCAGGACATTCCAGAAAGTGGTTTTGGGGTCACCTCTACCGTTTTTTGGGCTGGTGACAGGACAACGCTGAGCCTGCAGCCAATTCAGGGAGGAGCCTTCTCCCTCTCACAGAGCGGAGCCAGTGGCCTGGTCAGCTTGGGCGGGGGGGGGGGGGGGGGGCACAGGAGGGGTAGGGTACGAGGTTCGGGGCGGAGAGGGAAAGGCACATTTGGTGTACAGCTGGCCGCTCTGTGTGAAGCAGGTCACTGTGGGCCGTTACAGAGCTGGACAGAGGAGGGTGAGGAGCATGAGGCCTCTAGCCCTCCTCCAGATTCAACCTCTGTCTCTGTTATCTCTCCCTCCCTGACTCTCTCTGACACCGTTTTTCATACTAACCACCAATCTGGCAACCCTAACTGTGTTCCGCTTTTAGTGATGTAGTAAAGCAGGAAGAATAGCTGTTTTCAGAGGTTAAAAGGCTTGTTGTTTAGTTTTTTATATGAACCACCAATCTGGCAACCCTTACTGTGTTTGGGTTTTAGTGATGATAGAGTAAATAGAGAAGTATAGCTGTAGTTGAGGCTAAAATGCTCGTTTCATTGCCTTCTAAAGGGCTTCAAATTATCCCTTTCCTCCTGGTTGTGGGTCCCTGGAGCAGTTTGGACAACGGTGTGTTGATTAGGCCGTCTCTGTCATTCTCTTCACTAGTGGCGACACACTCACTCACTACTCCATTAAATAACATTTATTTTCGTGTTGCGTAAAGAAATTTGATGGTTCTAGTGTTTTGTTGTTACTACCACCAGACAGTATAACAATAACCTGTGCTCTGCAATGAATTCATCTCATTCATAAAGCACATACACATGTCATCTGTTAACAAACATAGTGGAACAGGCTTCTCATTTCAATCCTAGGGGGTTGGATCAGACTCTAAAACCCAATAGTCAACACAACATACCACAGCAACAGGAACTCGATTAAATGTTATGAAATAAATAAGAGAACAGACCAGCCTCACTCTGACCAGCCCAGATCAGCCATTGGAAACAAAAGGAAGCCATGCGTACTGTAGACTGAGTGCGATTTCTAGCCTGATTTGTATTAATTGGTGATTAATAATAACTCCTCTCGATTCGTTAGCGCAGTCACCTCCCGCGCAGTCGAGTGTGCTGCTGCTAATATGCAATTACGCTCACCTTCCTTCCCGTTACATTATACCTCTCTGCCTGACTAATGTGGAGTCCATGAGGAGAATAGAGAAACAGAGATGGGCTGCAAAGAAAAATACTATCTGTAGTTTCGACACATTCAATTGCACAGTTTTTACCTGACTGGATTCTAGCTTCTTCCTTAAAAAAAAAGTTAAAGTTCTCCTTTAACTCATAGACTGTCTCTATTAAAAGCTTTTACAGCATTGCGGTGAATGTACTCTTCTTGGAAAGGTATTTCTGTTATGATGGTCTGTTGCTAGGCCAGACAAGCTCAGTCTGATATGGTCCTTATATAGTGATTTTCTTGATATTTCCCCAAACCTCACAGACTAGGCCAACATGTGAGACAATATGTGATCCTCCCACAGTTCATACGGTGTGTTTGCACAAGGTTTTGAGCGAACAATGTCTGGACTCTGTTGTGATTGGTAGGCTGATGTCATGTGACCATGGTGATTTTATTTTGGCAAATCCTTTTGAGGAGATACTGTTGTAGTACTCTACCTAATGACGAATGTGTCTGTTGTAGCTCTAGCCCAGCTACCATGTCAGACTGCTTGGTTTCTCGGCAGACCTGGAATGAGCTTGAGGTAGAAGGCTAATCCTTCCTGTGCTCCAGTCCTGGCTCTTCTATGTTTTATTGATATACAGGAGGGATGTCTCCTTTAGAGTGTTAATGCCAACCCTTGTTCTGAATTGGCCTATAAATACTGTATGATCAGAATTAACCCTTCCATTCCTGTCCCTCCCCGGAGGTTCCTAGATGTCACGGAGGCCATCGGAGCATGCGCACCGCGGCCCGCCCCGGTCCGAGGGGGTTGCTAAGCAGTCAGGCGGGGAGGTGGCTTATGGGAGCAGTGCAAACAGACAGCTCTACCTTAGTAAAGGTCAATGCTGCAACCCACATCTCTCAAATCGCAGAACGACCTCTCATTGTGTGACCCAGACTGAGTGTGCCTGGAGAGAGATGCCTCCCTCTGCCCTGGGGAGAATTACAGGGCTAGCGTTGTGTTGTGGTAGACATGACGTGGCATGGCGGTGTGGTGTGGTAGACTGACGTGGCATGGTGGTGTGGTATGGTAGACTGATGTGGCATGGCGGTGTGGTGTGGTAGACTGATGTGGCATGGCGGTGTGGTGTGGTAGACTGACGTGGCATGGCGGTGTGGTAAACTGACGTGGCATGGCGGTGTGGTGTGGTAGACTGATGTGGCATGGCGGTGTGGTGTGGTAAACTGACGTGGCATGGCGGTGTGGTGTGGTAGACTGATGTGGCATGGCGGTGTGGTGTGGTAGACTGATGTGGCATGGCGGTGTGGTGTGGTAGACTGACGTGGCATGGCGGTGTGGTGTGGTAGACTGATGTGGCATGAAGGTGTGGTGTGGTAGACTGACGTGGCATGGCGGTGTGGTGTGGTAAACTGACGTGGCATGGCGGTGTGGTGTGGTAGACTGACGTAGCATGGCGGTGTGGTGTGGTAGACTGATGTGGCATGGCGGTGTGGTGTGGTAGACTGACGTGGCATGGTGGTGTGGTGTGGTAGACTGATGTGGCATGGCGGTGTGGTAGACTGACGTGTCGTGGCGGTGTGGTGTGGTAGACTGACATGGCGTGGCGGTGTGGTGTGGTAGACTGACGTGGCGTGGCAGACTGACACGGTGTGGTTGTGTGATAGACTGACGTGGCGTGGTGGTGTGATAGACTGACGTGGCGTGGTGTTCTGGCTTTAGAAGTTGTCACCTATATACAGTAGCTTCATTTGATGAAACTTTAGTCCTGACATAGTCCTTCCGTGTTGGTGTCAGCTGGGAGGAATTACAGCAGTACATCCGGTTGTGATATAAGACAACTATTCTACTTAAAAGCAATAAAGATTCCAGTGGCATAACTTATCATAAGCAGATTCTATGGCTATGAACCAACAACAAACAGCTAAAGAGATGTACCCAAGGATTGGAACACTCTAAATGGCGCACAATTGGTGTTTCCAAAGTGCTGTGTAACGATTGACTGTTCTCATCAACGCTCGGTGTGTGAACGACAGACATGGGAGGAGAAGGGAGGGGAGAAGAGAGGTGAGGGGGGTAGAGCGTGAGCCCCTCAAAAGGCCCCCCAGCGCCAAAGCCTTAATAATCATGTGAGCTGCACTGGACTTCATTACCCTCCTGTTCGAAAGGCGGAGTGCCAACCTGGATTGCTGGCTGGCTGCGGCAAGGTCAACGTCGGAGGAAAAAACAGTTACTGTGTTACTCCGGAGTGGGAGCAGAGAACGGGAGTGGAGGAGAGGGGCTGCCATCTGTCAGCTCGGGCCTGCCATACCCGCAGAGCAAATGGACACGGGCGGCCAGAGGAGAGGCCACAGACACCCATCGAGCTAAACCCACCGAGCATAACACTGAGGCTTGGACAGACAGAGAGCCAGCCAATGCAGAGCAGAGCACAGAGATGGACCTTGATGCTGCAGCTAAACACAGGGACAGTGCAGGGACAGTGGTGTGTACATAGATAGAGCTAGCTAGCGTGGTAAAGTTGGCATTGGGTTCTGTGTGCTTGTTTCTTAGTGTGAGTGCACTATTGGGGTCTGGCTGTTATGAGTCCAGATGGCAAAGTATTGAACACAAACATGATCTGTTAGAGTATGTTGTTAGATTAAAGTCATTCTTGACATTTTAGTTATATTTTGATAAAGACCTCCGTTTTCGTATTTCATTTTTATATTTTCAGAAGAGCTCTTCACGCTGTCCTTAGTTTCAAGTTTCATTAGTCATATGTAAGGGATACGCATGGTATACATCGTCCAACAAAATGCTTACTTGCAGGTTCCTTCTGGACAACAACAATAAGAAATAGTAAAAAATAAGAATACGAACATAAAGTAAATGGCAGTAGAATAGAATCAACATTTTAGCATAAGTACAATACAGGAAGGCTCAATTTATAATCCAATATTTATACGTGTATTGGGGAAGGAGGGGCTGGGGGGCAGTGTATGAACTGAGCAGTGTAATAAGAGTCCGGTAGCAGCAGTTGTGATGTGTGTAGCATGAATGTATATTTGTGTGTGTATGTCTGTGTGGGTGTGTGCATGAGTGAGTGAATGTTTGCTAAGGTGCGGAGAATCAGAGCAGGTGGTCAGTCCAGTTCAAGTGTTAATCAGTCTGATGGCCTGTAGATATAAACTGTCTCTGAGCCTGTTAGTATCAGACCTCATGCTCCAATACCGTCTGCCCAACAGTAAGGGAGAGAACAGCTCGTGGCTGGGGTGTGTGGGGTCCTTGATGATGCTGCGTGCTCAGGCACCGTTTTGAGTAGATGTCCTGGATGGGTGGTAGCACGATCCAAGTGATGTACTGGGCCATCTTCACCATCCACTGGAGGGCTGATGCGGTCGTGCACGGTCGTGCACAATTTCCGTTCCAGACCGTAATGCAACTAGTCAGGAAAGTCTCGATGGTGCAGCGGTAGTATCTGGAGAGGGTCTGGGGTGGCATGCTACATTTCTTCAGCCGCCTTAGGAAGTAGAGACGCTGTTGAACCCTCTTGACAAGAGTGGTGGTGTTGTTGGTCCATGAAAAGTCCTTGGTGATGTGGACAACGAGGAACTTAAAACTCGTGACTCTCTCTACTGCAGTCCTGTTCATGTGGATCAGGGCACGCTCCCTCCTCTACTTCCTGAAGTCAATAATCAACTCATTTGTCTTGCTGACGTTGAGGGAGAGGTTGTTGTCATGACACCACAATGCCAGTTCACTTACCTCCTCCATAGCTGACTTGTCGTTGTTGGTTATCAGGCCTACAACCGTGGTGTCATGAGCAAACTTGATGATGGAGTTGGTGTCGTGTAAAGCCATACAGTTGTGGGTGAACAGAGAGTACAGCAGAAGACTGAGGACACACCCCTCTGGGGCCCTTACACTGCTCTAGTAGTCATATTTCCCTTTGCCATGCTGTATTGCCCGACTTGAACACCAACAACAAGAGCCAGATTGTCTTAACTCTTGTTGGACATTTTAGAAGCCCTATCTATCCCTTCTCTCTCACGCAGTGGTGGTTGTATTGTTGTTTCAACTTGCCTGTCCCAGCTGTACAATACACTGGGTCTGTGGACGAAAAAACTACCGGGCATCTGATTTAGTGAGCAACCCTCTCAGTGAAGACCTTTATGATGCCCTCTGGCCAATGTGAAGCGGAGTGGAGGAACCCTGTGGAATGTTCTGAAGCGCTCTCTAATAGGTTTCAGGTGCTGTGGGCCACCGGCCAGCCCCCCCGTCCCGTCCCCGTCCCGTCCCGTGTGATAGCAGCACTGCCATTTCTCCTCTCAAGGAGACGGGCAGACACATGACAATGGACACCAGTCATTTCTAGAGGAAAATACTCAGTAAAAAATGAGTAATGTAGACCCCTCCCATTCCCCCAGTGTGGTATTCCTGTTGTTTGTCTCAGTGTAACATTTCTTTAGCTTTTTGTTTACTGTACTCAGAATTGTACTATAGGGTAAAAACAATTGCAATGTCCCTTTTAGATCAATAAAAAGACAGTAGACTCAGTAGACTCTCCTCACTTGACCTCTTAACCTTAACAAGATGAGGAGAAAACAGATCTGCACTTTATCCCTCCACCTCTCCACAACTCTTCCCGTCCTCATCTTAGAAAGTTACTGCTTGTTTTCCCTGTTCCATTCCGTGACTGCAGCCCCCTCTGGCTCCATCGTCAACACACTCCGGAACACTGGGAGAGGAGATGGTCCTGGGCGATTCTTCCTCATTAATGGAACTCCCACAGGAACTCCCAGGATGAAAGCTGCAGTACATACAGTATTACTCCCACAGGAACTCCCAGGATGAAAGCTACAGTACATATTAAGCATTAATGTTGATGTATCAGTGTTAATACAGTTCCTCGACTCTGCTGAGGTGGAATTGTCGGTGTGGCGCAGATCTAGTCTGTATCACGGTTTTAATTGAGAGGATCCATTTCAATCTTGTTATGTGGAGGATAATGTGAGTTATGTTGTTGTTTAATGTGTGTTATGTGGAGGATAATGTGTGTCCTGCATGCATCATCTGTTACCATTATTATACGTTGCATTTTGTTACAACATTATCCCCGCTACAGTAGGTGATGAGCATGACAAGACTGCTGGAGCGTACTGTATAGTGGTTTTGCCTAATCAACAGTAAAAGAAAGTAAAATACTGTACCAAATTCAGTGTTTTTTGGTTTATGAGCTTAGATGTATGGTTTTGTTCTAAAAATGTAATATAATTTATCGGGTATAGTTTTTGTTGCATTAACCATATTTAATTGACACATTTTCTATGCAGATTTTTTGAAAGACAATACATTTAACTCAGACATAGACAGGCATTAGTTTGGCGTTAGTGGTAGAATGTTCAGAGTTGTTCTTCTCTGTTCATTCCGTAAGGGTTCAGAGTGAACATTGTGGCGACGCAGCCCTTTGTCTTTCCATTTGTCCCACTGGAGACGCAAACCTTAAGCCACTCTCCCTCTGATTAATCTTTAACATTTATAATTACTAATTAAGTTAGTAAGAGACTTTTAATGTAGTCCTCCTTCAATGGGGAACAGAGAGGACAACATATCATTAGCTTCAATAATGAACGTGGATGAGACAGATAATAGCCTATGATAGGTGAACAGTGACAGTTATATTAAATGAGGTGGATGGAGGGTATATGGGAAAGACTGTGAGGATGTGGTAGCTTCATGGATTGGGAAGCTCTGGAAGATAGTACTTTGGTTGAGTGGTCCCACAAAGTCTAGTGTGGTGGATAAACAACACTGAAATGGAGGGGTTTGGAGAGAAAATGTGTTATTCTAGTTGGTAGACAAAATGTAGGCTGTGGTTGGTTGGCATTCCTTCGTGGTGTAATATATTCCATGTGTCTGTTGTTCATATACAGTGATAAATGTTGATCATAGATGTCAAGCGTTTTTCCGAGACTATGTTCTTAAAAAAAAATCACATTATCACTTAAGTGCTTTAGCGTTGGCTGTCATTATCATGGCGTCTGTGCTGTGAGATATACTGCTCATTATTTCATTTTTTTTTTTTACCTTAAAGACGACAATGATGCTAACCTGGCACTTCCCACAATCCGGCCCACTTTGGGGAAGGTGCTTATGCCATAATGATTATTATCATTAAGAAGATATTAATGTGCTTAGTGTTTGTGACCCAGCTGCTCATCATGCCCGGTCGCTGCCAAAACGGACCCTGCTCAGGGGCCATAGGGGCCGACCGCCCACCTGTCCAGGGGCTCTCTGGGTCACCAAAGGTGACGCCTACAACCCAGGCTTCTGATTGGACAAGTTTGGTTATTAGTCGAAACCTACTCTATCTAGCTACATTTCCAGTGCAGAGGTGTTGGGGAAAGTTATGGATTTGTGTTTACATAAAAAAAAGTTGTGTGTTTATACTGTATGTGGGTGTAATAAATAAAAAAGTAAACAAAAAAATTGGTTGAAAGATTACCAACGTCTATAATGAAACTAAGTGATTATTATAATAACCAACCCAATTCTTAAACATCTCCCTCTTATACAATATTGGCGTACATATTAATTCTAACTATGTTACTCCGATGCAAGGGGAAATGTATGTTTTCCCTTCAGAGATTTATTCCACATAATTATACAGTACATTTCCATGTTACTGTTAACACACGCTGTTCCAACAGTTGAGCAGTAATACTACATTTTGGGCGAAATTAGACTTTTTGTGCAAATAATTTGTTTAATTTCTTGTAATAGATTTAAAAACTAAAAAATCAGACAACGTGACAGTACCATATAATAGCTTTCTCTTTTACTCATTTCCACAATGACAGTTGTGACATCATAGTTACAGTAACCTAGGATTAGAAGAACATGTTCTATGACAACTGTGAGGCAGTCATGATTTACATATTGCTGTAGTTGGGGAGGTTGGAGGACTACTCTGTTAGAGTAGCTCAATACAGTGTGATGTGGTCGTCACGGAGACAGTGTGTGTGGAGCTAGCTATAGGCTGTCTGGCTCACTCTCCTCCTTTCCCAGTTTTCAAATTGCTGCTTCATTAGGACTTGGAAGAGGATCCTGTGGTTACATTTAATCAAACGAATCGCTATGGAAGACTCACACAATCAATCACAATCCTTATCCAATATGTTACATTCTGTAACTACCATGCTGGCTTGGAGAAAAGTCAATTACAACACTCTCCCCTTTCTCTTTCTGCTGTTCTCTTTCTGCAGCTTTTCTGTGATATTATGCATTTTTTTGCTGTTGTTACAGTTTGCATACGTTAGCATCTAGCTTATGTAGTTTCATAAACTGTCGAATCTTAACTGACCCATTTCGTCATAGGAGGAAGATAATCCTGCAGTAGGAGATTTTCCTCCTGGTCTAACGGTGTAAAATGGTGGTCTCTACCGTGGAAGACCCGGGTACACACCTGTACTGTACCTTATGTAGGCTACTTGCAGGCTACAGCATCGTGTGGATTCTTATGTGGATTGTATTTGTAGGGGGTATATGTATTTTTCATTCGGGGAAATATTTTTTTTTAGATCATTTGATTTATTATATGTTGAAGGCAAGCAATAGACAGAATCAATTATTGGTTACCTCAGTGCTTGTGTGGTCCAGCGGTTTACCCCGGCACACATATGCTACAGCCCTTTGACTCATGAATTAATGTATATTTTTGACGCATTCATTCCGCGTGGTTACTGGGTTCATTCTGCATGGTTACTGGGTTAAAACAGAAACAACTCCAATGTCAACAGTTTAGGCATTCATTCCGAGTGGTTAAGGTTATGGCTATGGTTTTGGGAAGGCTTAAAACGAAATACTTTAAAACAACGCGCCTGTGTATCATCAGTATTTCTAACATTCTTAGAGCTTGCATTGTAACCTGCCGTAGTGCAGTGGAGTCATGAGTTTGTGCCCAGTGCTGAGCGATCTAGTGACGAGCCTGAGCCTGCATTACGCCCACAAGTTAATTGCACTTATTTAAATGTTTTCAACAAGTAAAACAAATAGTCTGATAATTAACACATCAGAGAAAAGTGTCTCAGCTCAACGAAATCGTCTTTGGATTGGCTCAAATGCAGCTTGACAGCTTTATGAAATTAAATATTAAAGCCACACAATAGAGGCGTTCACTCTACACCAAAGACCATAACTAAATTGACAAATTATACATAGCTGAACAGTAAAACGTGGGCTAGCATCCACACTGGAGGAAAGTTTATCGTTATAAAGTAGGCCTACGTCTGTCAATATACTGATGGCCCAGATCAGCTCATCAACTCAGCTAGGAAAACATGAACACTGTTATCGGTTTTCACACCTTTTATTATGTGACAATGGATAGGCTAACGGGTATCCTACAGAATGTAGCTTATTGGAATATAATCAAATAACAAGGGGCCTACATTGTTGGCACTAGATTATCACCAGTTGATGTCTCGTTAAACCATCAATACGTGCTAAATTCACCCGCACAGCTGATCTTAATTACTGGTCATCTCATTACCGTGCCCTAAAAGATGGTGATGCGTGACATTACACATTCAATACCGCCTTGCACACTCTTGCCTGCATCTAGCTGATCTAGGGTGTTAATCATTAGTCCAGCAGTTGCAAACAAGAGTTTCTGTTGGACGAATTCAGGTATGATTATCCCCGTTTCGTTCGGTTTGCTTCTATTTAAGAAACGGCGGAATGAATACACCAATGATCACAGGCAAACACAGTTCACTTTCATAGCAGCCACATACAAACAGCATGATTATTTTGCTTGTTGTAGAATTCCTTCTCGCATCTACGCACTCTCTCACCTTTTCCCTTCGCTTGTGGACTTCAGTGCACAACACATCAGCTGTCTGTGACCAGGCGAAAAAACCTTTCCATGCCATACCTTCATATCATAACTGCTAACTGCTACAGAAAGCATACATCGTGGTCACCATATTAGCTAACGTCATAGCAAGTCAACATAGCTACTAGAATTAACACGTTAGTAAACTATAGTAAAATCATGAAGTAGAGTGTACAGTCAGCAAGCAGTTTAGCAGTTAAACCGGCCAGCCCGGTGGCAATAAATGTCTAAAACAAAAAGCTTACCTTGACTTGGAAGAGTTCCAGTGTTGGAAAGCCATAGCCAGCCATCTAACATAGCATCCCTCTCTGTTTGAGCTGGGTGTTTGAGTAGGCTAAACTAGCTAGCTGTATTCGCTATCTAAGTGAAAGTAAAAAAATATACGAAATCTCTCTCTCTCTCTCTCTCTTGCTTCTCCTTCATTAACAGTTCAAAACTGTTTAACTGTTGTCTTTCTCTCTCTTTAAGTCAACTACTCACCACATTTTATGCATGAATATGTTTAGTATGGTTTTATCTAAAAACGTTTATAATGTTTCACTATTTTTATGAATTTCACTGAGGAGGATGGTCCTCCCCTTCCTCCTCTGAGGAGCCTCCACTGTAATCAAGGGGATTGAGTTATTTGTACCGGAAGGAAATCAAACCCACACGGACACAATAGTCCTATATGGCCGCCAGTCCACCACAGGCCACGATTGAACTACATTTTGACAATTCATTCCTTAACCTCAGGATACACTTGACACTTGTACAGTTGAAGTCGGAAGTTAACATACACTTAGATTGGAGTCATTAAAACTTGTTTTTTAACCACTCCACAAATTTCTTCTAAACAAACTATAGTTCTGGCAAGTCGTTTAGGACATCTACTTTGTGCATGACACAAGTCATTTTTCCAACAATTGTTTATAGACAGATTATATCACTTAAAATTCACTGTTTCACAATTCCAGTGGGTCAGAAGTTTACATACACGAAGTTGACTGTGCCTTTAAACAGCTTGGAAAATTCCAGAAAATTAAGTCATGGCTTTAGAAGCTTCTGATAGGCATATTGACATCATTTGAGTCAATTGGAGGTGTACCTGTGGATGTATTTCAAGGCCTACCTTCAAATTCAGTGCCTCTTTGCTTGACATCATGGGGATATCAAAAGAAATCTGCCAAGACCTCAGAAAGAAATTGTAGACCTCCACAAGTCTGGTTCATCCTTGGGAGCAATTTCCAAATGCCTGAAAGTACCACGTTCAACAATAATACGCAAGTATAAACACAATGTGACCATGCAGCCGTCATACCGCTCAGGAAGGAGACGCGTTTTGTCTCCTAGAGATGAACGTACTTTGGTGCGAAAAGTGCATATCAATCCCAGAACAACAGCAAAGGACTCTGTGAAGATGCTGTTGGAAACAGGTACAAAAGTATATATATCCACAGTAAAACGAGTCCTATATCGACATAACCTGAAAGGCCGCTCAGCAAGGAAGAACCCACTGCTCCAAAACCGCTATAAAAAAGCCAGACTACGGTTTGCAACTGCACATGGGGACAAAGATCGTACTTTTTGGAGAAATGGTCTGATGAAACAAAAACATAACTATTTGGCCATAATGTCCATTGTCATGTTTGGAGGGAAATGGGGGAGTCTTGCAAGCCGAAGAACACCATCCCAACCGTGAAGCATGGGGATGGCAGCATCGTGTTGTGGGTGTGCTTTGCTGCAGTAGGGACTGGTGCACTTCACAAAATCGATGGCGTCATGAGGAAGGAAAAGTATGTGGATATATTGAAGCAACATCTCAAGACATCAGTCAGGAAGTTAAAGCTTGGTCACAAATGGGTCTTCCAAAGGGATAATGACCCCAAGCATACTTCCAAAGTTGTGGCAAAATGGCTTAAGGACAACAAAGTCAAGGTATTGGAGTGGCCATCACAAAGCCCTGACCTCAATCCCATAGAAAATTTGTGGGCAGAACTGAAAAAGTGTGTGCGAGCAAGGAGGGCTACAAACCTGATTCAGTTACACCTGCTCTGTCAGGAGGAATTGGTCAAAATTCACCCAACTTATTGTGGGAAGCTTGTGGAAGGCTACCTGAAACGTTTATTCTGACATTATTCTGACATTTCACATTCTTAAAATCAAGTGGTGATAATAACTGACCTATGACAGGGAATTTTTACCAGGATTAAATGTCAGGAATTGTGAAAAAACTGAGTTTAAATTTATTTGGCTAAGGTGTATGTAAACTTCCGACTTCAGCTGTATGTCGTAGCCTAGTGGAGACCAATATCTATATTATGTTAGTTTGATTGCAAGCTCTCATTCCAATGACTCAACTGCCCCCCACATGGAGAGAAAGAGAACTGCTCGTTTTAGGGACTCACAAGGCTCATGTGAATTTCCTGATGCAGCAGGAGAAGTTAAGATCCGACATCTGTATTGGTACCATGGTTATTGTATAATACACACACACTGACTTGTTGGAGGGTTTGATATGATATGCCCTACTTATAAGAATAAAATGAACTATTAATGGACATTTTCTAATTAACGTTTGTGCCACTCAATACAGTCAGTAGTGTGTCTCTGTCTCAGAGTAGTGGTGAATTCTAGGATCCTTCATATTTTCTCTCTTTATGATATTATTTGCTTTTTTAGTTTGTCTCCCTGGATGTTCTAGTCACCCTATAGCAGCCCTTTAGCACACACACACACACACACACACACACACACACACACACACACACACACACACACACACACACACACACACACACACACACACACACACACACACACACACACACACACACACACACACACACACACACACACACACACACACACACACACTAGGTTGGGTAGGGCCACGGCCGCTGTTCTTCCTTCCTCTCACGGTGCAGTGTAGAGCGGTGCGGTCCCAGAGTGGCTCCCTGGGCTCGGCTGCCGGTTGTTTGCCAGCGTCTCCGGGTGGAATTCATTCAAATTAAAGCGTCGGAATGAGGCCCGGGTCCCAGAATGCCTGGTCCCTCTCCTTCATCAGCATTCCGCCGATGAGAGTAATTAAAGCCAAAATTAATTCTGCTGTAAGCAGAGGAGCCACAGAATAACTGATATTAGAGGCTGGATGATGAATGCTTGGCATCAAGGGAGGTCTCAGGGGATAGAAGGGGGAAATTCACAGATCTCTCTTTCTTCCTCTCTCTCTTTCTTTCTTTCTCCCTTCTCTCTCTGTCTTGTTCTCTACCCTTTTTTCGATAGTTTCTCCCAATCGCTCTCTTTTTCCTACGTTTCCATTCCTATCTCTCTCTCTCTGTGTGTGTTGGCCCTGACTACTTTACTCTCCACTCTCTTCCTCTCTCTCTCTCTTTTCATCTCTGACTCTATGGGTTTCTGTGTTCATTCCCTCTCTTATTGTATTCCTTTCTCATTCTTCCCCTCTCCTTTTATCCTCTGGATCACTGTTTTGTCATGACAAGGCTATGCTAAAGATTGCTACATGCGTACTGCTACCCATAGAGCCCTCTTCATTAGGTTGCCTCTGCCTGCACTGATGAAAAATAAATGTCATGGAGAGTTTTCGTTTCCTGGTCTCTTGGCATTGTGACATGACATTGTACCCTCGTAGCATTTGTCACCTTGAATGTTAGTGTTAAGTGATGCTGCAAAGGCTGGCAGTTTGTAACAGGTGACACCAGGAGCCAAAATGGAGGATGTGTACTGGTAAGGCTGTAGCCATAATGTTATAAGTAGAGCCCAAATGGAGAATGTGCTCTACTTTATCATGTATCTGTTTTCTTCTTATTTGTACAACAATTATAATCCAGGTTAGGACTCTTTTTTTTATGATTAAAATTGTATTTGGAACAGTCCATAAATATAGAATAACAATATTTATACCGTAGAAAAATCCACCCTCTTCTTGAAGATCTTATTTTCGAGACACAGTTTGATATTGAAGACAGACGCTTTCCAGATGATGTGATATTCTAGCCAGTATGATTCAATGATCCCCCATGTCCCCTGATGCTTTATTCTTGGAATAGCACGTCTTTAGCAAGAGCAGTCACAAGACTGAAAGACAAACAACAACTCTACTCATGAAACACAGACACAGATTGGACGAGGCTGTCAGCTCAGCGTTGTGATTGTTTTTATAACTCTCTTAGAATCAAATGAATTTGAACGAAAGGTTAGCCCTTATGGGTATTATTTTAATGTGATATATATATATATATATATATATATATGATGCTGCCATGGAATTTGCCTATGCATGTCTTTGCAGTGTCTGACTCCGAGGGATGAGTGAATGGTGATGATGCTGACCTCTGCACTGTCTCTTAGTCCGCCCCAATGGGTATAGCACTTTAAAAAGAAGATAAACAATAGATACTATATCTGTATTGGATTTATGTTGTGCTGTCCTGTCTTAATTGTAACAGAATATTGGTATACATTGGAACACGTGTATGGATTGTGTGGCTTGTAGTGTTACTGCTACTGTAATTAATATGTTACTGGTTTTAATTGGTTCATTCAATAATTTTAAGGAATATTTATTGTAAATTAGAAAAGAAGCTCAACTTGAGAATTACTGACCACCATTAAGAATTAAAGGCCTGGTGTGGTTTGGCGGCAGGCAGTGGAAACCAGGAGTGAAAGATTAGAATCCATAAGGGGGCCAAATGCAGGGATGCGACTGGGGCCCCTAGAGACTGGCTGAACCCACACACATAGATGGGGGCCGGGGTGGGGGGAGTTGGAATGAAGCCTTCCCTGGCAATGCACTGTCCTGATTAGACTTAAAGGGGCAGTGGTCCTTTTATTTTTCTCATTTATGACTATTTTGTCACTCTGTTTGTCTTGTTAGACTGGCTCTAGTAGTTCCTGTATTTGTATTTGTTACAGTACTGTATGTGGCTTTTTAAGTTATATGGAGTGTGCTGGTTCCCCACTGGGCACAGACGTCAATTCAACGTCTATTCCACGTTGGTTCAACATAATTTATTTGAAATGACGTGGAAACAATGTTGATTCAACCAGTGTGTGCACAGTGGGTTGTGTGTGTTTTTCAATCTCTTAATCTTATCTCTTTCTCTCTCACAAATGCACAATTAAGGCTGGTTTATAGTTGGTCCATCTACATGTCTGTAGACAGTTGTCGCAGTGACATCATCAACATTCTATTGTCGTCCGACATCAACCTTCTTGTTGTAGTTATGGAAAGGACAGTCTCTGCATGATATCAGCAGCTCAGTGCTCCGAATAGCATATTTGCTCTATTTTAAAAGTGAATTTAGCCAGGCAGCTAAAAGCAACTTTATAAACAGTGTTTTGGTCCGTTGCTAGCTTGGTAGCTAGCTAACTAGCTGGCTAGATAGTTCAAATAATGACCAGAGTATAGCTGACAACGTCTTAACTTTAGCAACATTTTATTCATTATTACATGAAAAATAACCCACAGCAACATAGTTATTTACAAGGTAATGATGGCTAGCTTACAGAAAATAGGTTACGGTTGTGATTGTGACTAAATAAAAGTAGGTAATTCTATCTGAGAATTTTTAAAAATCCTGCACATCTGGTCACTGATGGATTTGGACTTGTTGCTGTAGCAGCCACGACAATGGATGTTGCGACAGTCGCAGACACATTAACTTTTTTCATGTCTGTGCAACAAGGAAACCACCAGTCACAGCGACGGTCTACAGGCATTTCACCAGAGTATAAATTACATTTTGAGCTGCTACACTTTTCGTATTCTAATTGTCTACAGACATGTCGTTAGACCAAGTATAAACTGATCTTTACCCACTTTCTCTATCTCTCTATTTTAAATGGTGCAGTAAAAGTAATGATAAAGGCATTTATATGAATTATTTAGTGATCTTGTATTTTTATAGTTCTGGGGTTTACCTATGCACCTTACTAAAAGCTTGGCCTTTAATGCTTGTTTTTAGCATGCAGGCCTACAAATATGGCCTAAAAATTGGGACTAAAATATGTTTGCTACTGTACAGGGAATTGTTATTTATCCCTTCAAATTATGTAGTGTTATCAACTTGGTATTTGTTATATAGATTCTGTATCAGTAGCAATAGTAGCTTTGTTTGTGTAACCACTTTGTTTTAAAGGCCGATTAAAAAAACACTCAAGATGAAACCTTGATGTAACAATGACCTTAAACGCAGTGATACTCTTTCCCATAACACTGTCCTATCCAAAAGTCCAGAACTCCCCCAAGAAACCTTACAGAGAGAGAGAGAGAGAGAGAGAGAGAGAGAGAGAGAGAGAGAGAGAGAGAGAGAGAGAGAGAGAGAGAGAGAGAGAGTAGTTTCCTCCCTCCACTGTCTCTGCCCTGGCTGAATTACTGAAACAAGATGCTGCACTTAGAGAAGTCTTTGGAGAGAGTGAAGATAGAGAGAGAAGTGAGGGAGAAGAGGGAAAGAGAAACACTTTTAGGGACATGGGTGCCATTTGGGCTAGGACCATCTCCTCACTAAAAGCAGTGTATGGTCGTCTTCCGGAGGGCCGTCCCTCAGAGGGCCTCAGTGGTTTAGTTTAGCCTGCTGGTGTGGTTAAGTGAATACAGAACAAACACTCAGGTTTGAGGTGAAGCCAAGATCATTAAAATGAGCATCCATTCCAACCCTCAAAGTATTGTGTTTTTACACATGGTACTGTACTGCGAAGAGTGAAATGTCAGGGGTCTTCATAGGCCAATATGTCCACCAGAGGAGGCTGGTGGGGTGAGCTATAGGAGGACAGGCTCATTGTAATGTCTGGAATAAATGGAACGGTATCACGTCCACGGCCATGCCTGCATTTTATTGTCTGATATTGTGTAGATAGAAAATGAATCGGGCTCGTTTGGTAGACACAACGTGGCGCTTAAGGGACCCAATCCCTGTAAGTGCCATTAGGTGGAAATTGCTGTTCACATATTCCAGTGGTTTGATTAATTACTTTCACTCTCATATGCTTCCGTAAAGGCACAATGAAATATGGTGAACAAATCCTGTTATGTAAAAGCAGTTTAATTATTGACACATGTTTCACCACCTGGCAGAGGGAGAGGGGATGGTTGGACATGAACAATATATATTATGACACTGGTATACAGATGTAGGATCTTATGGCCAGTATTGTCACAGCAAAATAATCCTACAGCAACAGGATTTGAACATTTAGTCCATTTACACTTCTCTGCCAATGTAATGTTTCTTGATTGGTGGTTAGGCTATTAGCTGGCCAACATTAGGCTATATGAAAAGTGCAATACTGGTTAATAAAACATGTGTTAATGCAGGTGAATTCATGTCAATTGTGCAGCGCAGGAAAATTCTCAGCGACAACAGAGTGATCAAATTAAGATCCCACACCTGTAGAGAGAGCTATAACTCTGGAGAGTCTAGAGCAGGGGTGTCAAACATAAGGCCCGCTAGCCAGATCAGGAGTCCAATTCGGCCCATGGGTGGTTTGAGTAAAAAAAATCTAAAATAATAATGAATTCCATCTCTCTCTCTCTCTCTCTCTCTCTCTCTCTCTCTCTCTCTCTCTCTCTCTCTCTCTCTCTCTCTCTCTCTCTCTCTCTCTCTCTCTCTCTCTCTCTCTCTCTCTCTCTCTCTCTCTCCCTGTGTTGGCCCTGACTAACTTTACTCTCCACTCTCTCTCTCTCTCTCTCTCTCTCTCTCTCTCTCTCTCTCTCTCTCTCTCTCTCTCTCTCTCTCTCTTTTCATTATCTGTGTCACATTTTCTTTCACTGTCTGTGCCATTCTTTGGATTCTAGTGCTGAATATAAGAGGTATAAGAGTGTGAATGAAACGATGGATATGTCACTCCTGTGAGTGATGTATTTTGAAGAGTGTATTGTATTTTTAACCCAATTTGATGACATACAGCAGGGCTGCTTTTTTGACAGTTGTAGTCTGATAAATATGTAGTTAAGATATTTTTCTGAAGGCTTTACACGCTCCTGGGGGGTTTAAAAGATCATTTGAAGCTTTGTGTGATATCTTAAGGTAGCTTTTTTTGATCAGAGAGCCGGCTTAGGCATTCAGCTGCTCTCTTTGACTGAGGAGGGGATTATGTACGGAGCCAACCAGCAAATCCTCGCTTTTCTGTGAACTGTCACTTTTCTAAAACCCAGGCATCAACGTTTCTTATTTTCCTCTCTCCTTTTAGTATTTATTTCCTCCTACCGTTGTGTGTTATGAGGATAGCACCCCCTTCTGCCAGGGAGACTTAATAGCATGAATATGCTCTATTCTGTATTCTATACTGTACAGTACCTATTCTACAGTGTATGCAAAGATAGCTATAATTCCATACCCTCATATGGCCATACTGAGCCTCACTCCCCTCCTCCCATGTCCCTGAGCTCTATATGAACAGCAGGTGATGCTTGGTTCCTCGTAGCTCCCTCCTGTTCTGTTTGCCCAAAACTATCCCATCCGATCTGGCCCTTGTTCCCCTTCCTGATCTAGTTGACTGGGCTGGGTAAGTTAGGTAGGCAGTCCCTCCCCTCCACCCCTCAATCCCATCCTCCCTCCCTCCCAATATCCACTTGGACCAGGGCTCAGGCTGCACCTTTTGTGTTCCACAGGGATAGGGGGGCCAGATGGAGGAATTTGATTAACCAGCAGTGGAGGACCAAATGTTTATTTGGATACAGAACCAGTTGGAGGGAGGGAGGGAGGGAGAGAGAGAGGGAGGGAGGCGGGTATAGAGAGGGAGAAATCTAAAATGGCTGGTGGTGGTGAGCGCCGGCCAACACTTTCCAAAGGGGAGCCGAAACAGGCACTGAGGTGTAGTAATGCAGAAGCCGTTTTCCAAGTACCAGCTGGGCCTTTTAGGATCCTCTATCCCCACAGCAGACACTCAGCAGCCTCCGAGCAGCTTGACTTTACCATATGTGGAACTTTTTTTATGCTCCACCTGGTTTTCCCTGGGGACCCGTGCCGCTGGGACGCCGGAGGCAGGTGAATTTCTCTTAATGCAAGGCACTGAATCACTGGGCCAACAACACGAGGGAGAGGGAGGGTGGCGCCTAGGGAGAGGAAATGGATTTGAAGAAAGAAAGACTGGCGCGACCTTGGAACCGGGCGCCCGTCATCCCGCTCACCCGCGTGCGGAACAGAAACGGGGCGGCGTGATGTGCCATTGTGCCTTCCACTCTAGATCTGCACGCCACTGCTACTTAAAAAATATCCACAGTCAACAGATTTGTTTTATGTAACAGTGTGTATAATTTTTCAAAATGCTTTTTAAAATGGAACTTAATCCATTTGTAAACTGGCTATGTCTGTCTTCCTCCTGTTCCATTTAGCTAGTTCCCCCTCCTCTGCTCTGCTGATGGTCAATTTCTGTCTTCCACTCCACGTATATCCTGGTTAGCATTTTAGCATAACTACTGTTAGTTCAGTGTTATATGTAGCAAATTGAAACAAATACCATCACCCGTATTACTTGCATCACACCTTGTTGGAACATTGGAATGTTCTGTATGGTAATAGTTTGGGGGTGTACAGTACCAATATCAGGAGCACGCTAGCTCTAGCCTGCGCCAGGGGTTACATTGACTCCTGTCTGAGATTGGGGAGGGTCTCTGTGCAGATAGGTCAGGCAAGCATAGTTTTAGGTTTTAGGCAAGACAGCGGGATAGAGTACAGCCAGTCGGCCACTCTTATGCCTGAACCTGTCTCACAGTGAGGAGGGGCTGGCAGAGGGCCAGAGGTCAGGGAGGTCAACAGTCACCACTGGGGACTGTTAAGGTCAAGAGGTTTAACACACTTTGATGGTCTCTGAACCATTCCTCTCTGAATCATCCCTACTCTACACTATGCAGTACACTATCACTATGAAGCCCCAGTGTGCTGTGCTTTACTTTTCTTCTCCTTCTTTTTCTAATCCTTCCAAATGGCTCGGACGGACTAAGACTCTGACAGACACACAGACACACAGCAGTGAGAGAAACTGTAGCTAGCTAACTGTGGGGTGTGTGTGGGGGGGCTATAAGCCATCAGCTGGAGATTTCACTTTGAAAAACAACCTGTTTCATTTTCTCTCTCTCCGTGCTGCCCGTTTAACCAATCAGGGCCACCGCCAGAGTCCAGGCACCCAGAGCAGCTGCCCTCTGACCCCACTAGCAGTTGTTGGGTTGTTTTGTTTGATGGTTTTAGTGAGGTGGGGTGAGAGGGCTGTATTTTGACAGGTCAGACAGCAGGAACTTGGATGAGGTCTTTAGCGGAGAGAGAGAGACAACCAGACAGTGAGAAAGAGAGAAACAGCCAGTAAGGGAGAGGAAGAGGGAGAGAGAGACAGCTAGGGAGGGAGAGAGAAACAGAGGGAGGGAGATGAACCGTCAGTGAGTTGGTTTCAGCAGTGGCAGAAACAAGGCACTAGCTACCCACTAGCTACCCTGTGTTTCAGATCCAGTGTTAACAGTCTGATTACTGCAAAGAAAAAAAGAGAAGCTGTCTGGATCGTTACACTCCCACTCATTAAGATGTGAAAAACGGCCCGTTTTGGTGGGAAAGTGGGGACATTCATGCAAAGTCCATTCCTTCAGTAGACATACATTCCTTGATACCCCTGTTTGCGCAGCTGTGCTCCACGATTAAATTACACCCGACCCTCTCTCTGCACCCCCCGGCTCCCATCTGCACCCCCTCACTCGTCCCCCCATACCTCCTCTGAGCGTGCTAGGAGCTGGGCTGTGTGGGATCCCAGTCGCTGGGGACAAAGGGAGAGGTGGGGAGAAAGGAGGGGGGAATGTAACCTGTGGCTCCCCCTACTGGCAGTCGTAATCGGGGTGAGGCCGTGGAGCCTCTATGGGTCAGAGGAGGGGCCTGTCATGTGAAGGGTGTGGACGGGGGCAGGGAGTAGCGAGAGGCAGAGGTTGTAGGCCTATGAGGCATGTCCCTGGAGATGAAGCAACTAACCGTCACGCTGTAGAGCGAGCTCTGACAGGCCGTGGGGGACGGGGCTGCCGGGGCCAACGGTCGGATAGAGCCTGTCAGCTGTTCCAGCAGCTAGCGCCCGCTGCTCTGCTTCGAGCTGAGCTGAGCCCCGACGATCGAGGAGCCCTCCGCCGGGACTGTATTACTGAAGGCTTTTCTTCTCTGCCTCTCTCTTAGTTTTTGGGCGGGGAGGGCTGGGGTTGTGTGTGTGTGTGTTGTGTGTGTGTGTGTGTTGTGTGTGTGCATGCACGTGAGGGGGTGTTGAGGGGTATAATTGAGAACACAGAGGGAGCTTCATCTCTCCATCTTATGATTTGCAGGTGAAGACAAGTGCCCGCGGGGGCCCCCTGTCAGAGCTTTTGGGCCCACTCGGCACAGGCTTCAATAAAAACACACAGAAAGTAATTCCCCCATAAGGGCGCCTGGCTGAATTGCTGACGCCAATGTAAAAGATTCAGTTTTCAGTTAATCATTTAGGGCACGATCCTGCCTGCGTTCTCTACACAACGTGACAACGACAGGTACCCCCCCATCCTTTCCTCCTTAAAACACAACAAACTCAGAATACTAAATTATATTTTCTCAGATACTATTTCACACATTGATCACATTCTCTCTCTCACTCTCACTCTCTCTCTCCCTCTCTCTCTCCCCCTCATCTTGTCATGACAAATGGCAAGTGTAGTGAGTGAGGAGTGTGTGATGTTTTTCTGGGTAACCAGAGCTTGCCAGAGTTGCCAAGTCGGTTGTACGGTGGTACAGTGGGACTACGAGACTGCTGCATGAGGAAGCAACACACACCACACCACATCACATCGGAGCCGCGGCATCAGACATGTTCTGAGAAAGTAACAGAAATGTTTGAAAGTGTTACAATCCCACAGGCTCCTGCTGTTGGTGTGCACCAGAGGGAGATGGCGCCTTCTCAGCCCTTTTGTCTCTCTCCTCCCTATTGTTATTCATCTAAACTCTGTTGGGGGGGTTATTATTTTGTGGGTTTTGACAGAGGGGTTGGTTCTCGGTTGGTGTTGTAGTCAGAGGTAAAATTGGACTAGTTGCCTTTTTGTGTGATTTAGAGAGCTGTCATCTTCCTAGAAGCTGTGCTGAGCCTGTCAGTCAGACACAGAGTGTTTTAATCTTCTCTGTCCCACCAAGGATGTGCTGATGGATAGACCAAGGGTTCCCTCCCCTGGACAATACCATTCTGTTACATTCTCATGCACTCTGATGTCACATGTAGCAACCGGTTAAGGAAAATGAAAAGTTTCTCTGTCGACTTCCTTAATCCTGCCGCAAAGCAATGGGGGAATCAAGCAATGGCTGCCAATGGGTTTTGAAGACATATCAGATATTATATCAGAAGTCTGTTTGAAGCTGTTTTGTGATCTTGTACAGTACATCTTCTGACAGCTGGAAGGAAATAGTAAAAAAGCTCAACCGAACTGATAGAATCATTGTAAATCCTCGACTTCATAGCAGTGTAATGAACAAGGGTACCCCCGTGCGTGATAACAATAGTGTTTTGTAATTCTATAGCCTTTCTAATAATACTCTAAGGAATTGAACACTAGCAAGAGATCCTTTGTAAACCAAAGCACGCTAGATAGTAAATGCTATTTCACAGAATGCAGTGTTACCCAATAGAGTCTGTTTATAGGAACTCTATGACTAGAGAACGATAGGAGATGGGCTTTTCCTCCAAGCAAAGTTATAGTAGCCAGACTATCTATCTGACTGAGATAAGCCAGAGAGCAGATTCAGCTTGACCCTGTGTACAGTATGGTTGGCTAGTAGCTTCTTATAGTGCTCCCCTCTCCTCTAACCCCCAGCAGCCCCAGACTGAGTGTGCTCTCTGAAGACCTCTTCAGAGATATGGCCTATTGTATTCAAGGAGCATCCTCTGACAGTCTTAATGGACAAGTGGTCTCTCTCCAAGGCTATGGACTGTCTCTCTGTCTCTCTTTGCTCTCTCACTCTCGCTGAAAAGACCACTCTGGGCATGTCTGGGATAAGAGCCGTTTCTCTCCTATCCTCTTATCCTCCTCTCAGGCCCTACCAAGGCTGTTGTGTTTACTGGGAGGAACTAAACAACGCGATCAGAGAACAGTGAACACAGAGAGCAAAGCTGAGGAGAAGAGGCTGGGGAGTGAACAAGAGGAGGTGTGGGGATAAGATGCTTGGCAGAGGTGCTGAACAGGGCTGAGGAGGTTGGATGAGGAGTGGACTAGGCTGGGGATGAGGAGAGGGGCTGGGGAGTAGAGTTAAGGGGATTGGATGGGGAGCTTGGATGAGGAGGTTGGACGAGGAGCAGGGCTGAGGAAGTTGGATGAGGAGCAGGGCTGAGGGGGTTGGATGAGGAGCAGGGCTGAGGAAGTTGGATGAGGAGCAGGGCTGAGGAGGTTGGACGAGGAGCGGGGCTGAGGAGGTTGGACGAGGAGCAGGGCTGAGGAGGTTGGACAAGGAGCAGGGCTGAGGAAGTTGGATGAGGAGCAGGGCTGATGAATGAGGAGTGTGGATGGGGAGGTTGGCTAGGGAGTATAGATGAGGAGGGTCTCTAGGCTCCTTTGGGCTCCTGATGGGAGGTCTCTTTCAGAATGGGTGGAAATGGTCAAGAGTAGAGCTTTCTTAAAGTATTATACTGAACATAGTGGTATGAGAGTGGATATAAAAAATGGCGATATTGAAATGTAGTGCACTGCGCCATATCATATATGCTGATCATAGGAATGCTTTTCATTGATCTTCAAAATGGATATAAACAACATGACCAAAGGTATGTGGACACCTGTTTGTCAAACATCTCATTCCAAAATCATGGACATTAATATGGAGTTGGTCCCACCATTGCTGCTTTAGTATAACAGCCTCCACTCTTCTGGGAAGGCCTTCCACTAGATGTTGGAATAATGCTGTGGGGACTTGTTTCCATTCAGCCGCAAGAGCATTAGTGAGGTTGAGCATTGATGTTTGGCGATTAGGCCTAGCTCACAGTTCCAATTCATCCCAAAGGTGTTCGATGGGGTTGAGGTCAGGGCTCTGTGCAGGCTAGTCAAGTTCTTCCACACTAATCTCGACAAACCATTTCTTTATGGACCTTGCTTTGTGCACGGGGCATTGTCATGCTGAAACAGGAAAGAGCTTTCCCCAAACTGTTGCCACAAAGTTGGAAGCACAGAATAGCCTAGAATGCCATTGTATGCTGTAGCGTTAAGATTTCCCTTCACTTGAACTAAGGGGCCTAGCCCGAACCATGAAAAACAGCCCCAGACCATTATTCCTCCTCCACCAAAGTTGACCATTGGCAATATGCATTGGGGCAGATAGCATTCTCCTGGCATCCACCAAACCCAGATTCGTCCGTCGGACTTCCAGATGGGGAAGCTTGATTCATCACTCCAGAGAACGCTTTTCCACTGTTCCAGAGTCCAATGGCGATGAGCTTTAGACCACTCCAGCCGACGCTTGGCATTTGTGCATGGTGATCTGAGGCTTGTGTGCGGCTGCTCGGCCATGGAAACCCATTTCATGAAGCTACCGACGAACAGTTCTTGTGCTAACGTTGCTTCCAGAGGCAGTTTGGAACTCGTTTGGGATTATTACAACAGAGGACAGACGATTTTTATATGCTACAGGCTTCTGCACTCGGCGGTCCCGTTCTGTGCGCTTGTGTGGCCTATCACTTCGAGGTTGAGCCATGGTTGCTCCTAGACATTTCCACTTCACAATAACAGCACTTACAGTTGGCAAACTGACTTATGACAGTGCCACGTTGAAAGCCACTGACCTCTTTAATAAGGCCATTCTACTGCCAATGTTTGTCTATGGAGATTGCATGGATGTGTGCTCGATTTTAGCACACAGCAACGGGTGTGGCTGAAATAGCCGAATCCACTAATTTGAAGGGGCGTCCACATACTTTTGTATATTTAGAATATCTTCATCTCAATAGGCACAAGCCATGAGCTTTAAACAAAATAACTTAGCACAACAAATATTCAGACAAACCCCCTAAGCAATTAGTCCACTGCCTCCTTTCTCTTTGTCCACATCACCATTGTGATCTTTTTAAAAGTCACTCCTCCCACCTCCACTTACTCCATACTTTTTCCTCTGAGACTCCAATGCAAGTCCAAGGTTTCTGAGTTGAACCCACAGTTGGTTTAAGTGTAATAAAATGTATGTCATGTCTGTGGCTCTGAGGCTCTCTGGCTCTCCCCCCCTGGCTTCGCTCACCCCCCTCACCCCATCACCCCTGGCCCTGAAAAAGCCCTGAGTCTGTTCTGACAAGAAGACCTCTGTGGCTTCCTCTGCAGTGATCTTTAGCCCCTCCGGGTCCTGTCAACTATTTCAGGACGTCTGTGTGATTTGAGAGCGGACTCAATCGTTTACAGCTCCACGTATGCTTCAGAGAATCGACCGAGGAGGAAAAATAGACAGAAATATGGTATGGGTATGGAGGGATGGAAGACTTGGACAGATAGACTAGTAGGCCTCTGGGAAATCCTACTCTGATGCCGGACTGGAGAGAAAAAAACAGGCCGGATCTGGTTTAATCATGTTTATTAATATATGGAGTCTCTTCATATGGAACAATGCTATGGTGCAACGGTGCTATTCTTGGGGTTATGACATCTAGTAGGCACCCTTTTATTTATTGGATTAGTGAGTCATCTTCTTGTGTGTCCTTTTCTGTCGTTTCATTTGATTCTGATGGGTTCAGATAATGGAAACTATGGCAACGGAAGTCAGGTGCAGTCAGTGGCTGCAGAGGAGACCAGAGGCACACGAGCTGAGCCGTGGCCCAGATGATGCACATTTGAATTTCAACATATATTGACTCAATTCCTGGTATCTGTTTGTTTATTATATATTCAATCTTTATGTAGATGAGTGAGAATATAAATTATGTGTGAAGTGCTTTCCTTCAATGGCTTGTCGACTTGTGTATGTGTGTCTGTGTGATTTTATGTGTGTGGGTGCATGAGTATGTGTGTTTGTGCGTGCACATGTTATTGCCACTCCGAGAGACTGTGTATTAGACAAGGGATGGCAAAGGGGGGTGCCCCAGCTCAGAGCTCTCGAGCTCTCCAGGGGCACAGCTTGGGGGAGGGAGACCTGGCAGGGGGGGGGGGCGTAGCGAGAGTAACTGCCATTCCAAGTGCCACATCTGCTTGACACCAGTCAACAGGCACAGTGATGACACAGTGGATGCCAGTCAGGCCCTACTGTCCTCATCCACGTCTCTTGTGTTGTGTTGATTCTGGTGAACTGCAGTGGTGGATGGTGTGTGTCAAACGCAACACAGGCTTATAGAACTGTATGATATTGTTGGGGTTTTGGGACAAAAGTGATGACACAGTGGATGCCAGTCAGGCCCTACTGGCCTCATCCACGTCTCTTCTGTTGTGTTGATTCTGGTGAACTGCAGTGGTGGATGGTGTGTGTCAAACGCAACACAGGCTTATAGAACTGTATGATATTGTTGGGGTTTTGGGACAAAATGTGACAGGATTCCACTTTCACCCAAAAACACAGACATAGTGGATATCAATTTTACTTCTCTATATCTCTCTCTCATGTGTACGTGGCCTTGTAGACTATTAGTTCATATTTGAACAAACCGACTGAGTCCACTGTCTGTTCTGTATTTGAGTGTCCGCCAACCAACCCAGCCATACTGTAGTCGTTCAGCCCCAGAGGCTCCAAGGTCTGTTGGGGAGACGGGACGTTTCAAACAGCATAACTCCCTCTCTCTTTACACCCTCTCTGCTCCCATTACTTCATTATATGCAGGTGTTTTCCTAACTCAAGTTCCTCTCTCAGGTTCTTGCTCTTGATCTAATAAAAATGTAAGTGTAAATGCATAAGGCAAGGTAGAAGGGGGGAGAGGGAAAAGGAAAGGAGGAGGAAACAGGAGGCTGGTAGGAGAAGCTATATGTGTGCAGGCTCATTGTAATGGCTGAAATGGAATCAATGGAACGGAGTCAAACACCTTGTTTCCATTTGTTTGATGTGTTTGGTACCATTCAATTGATTCCATTAGAGCTATTACAATGAGCCTGTCCTCCTATAGCTCCTTCCACCAGCCTCCTCTGACTAGGAAGTAGCTGAATATGCTGTCTGAAGCAAATTATGGGCCCCA
Organism: Salvelinus alpinus; assembly: GCF_045679555.1. NCBI lineage: Eukaryota > Metazoa > Chordata > Actinopteri > Salmoniformes > Salmonidae > Salvelinus > Salvelinus alpinus. The sequence goes on from NC_092108.1 coordinate 26,292,340, forward strand.
TGTAGATTCATCAGTCTTCCCGGCTGGATTAAGGTAGGGCCTTTCTAATGAAGTTCGCCCTGTCAAAATGAAGGGACTAATTCTGATTTAGCTGCGGTAATGAACTTCTCTTCTCCTAGTGAGATCAGCACCATGGGGTGAGAACGGGGGAGAGAGGGAGCAAGGGAGAGAGAGAGAGAAAAACAGGACAGGAGAGCGACGTGGAGAGGAGGGACAAGGAGAGACTAGAGAATAAACTGGACTACACTCTTAGAAAAAAGGTTTCCAAAAGGTGGCTGTCCCCATAAGAGAACCCTTTTGGGTTCCATGTTGAACCTTTTCTGGAGAGGGTTCTACATTGAACCCAAAAGGGTTCTACCGACAATCAAAAAGGGTTCTTGAAAGGGTTCTCCTATGAGGACAGCCGATAGCACCTTTTTTTCTAAGAGTGTATAGACAGGTAGGTATGTCGCTCACAGAAAATAATTAAAAACATTATGCAAAATGCCTGTCTCATATTTGCTGAGATGTATTAAATTTCCAGCGTGGCTGTGTTATATAAAATTATGCTAATGTCTGGCTGACCCGCTGCGAACGGTGGCTTGCTGGTCTTGAGCATGCGTGGCTGGCCACTACAAGGAGCGCGCTCAGTGGGACTCGGCTTTTCTATTAAGGAAAACCTCTAGATACCTGATGATGAATTCTCTCTCACCAAATGTTCCCCTCTCTTTTTTGTGTTGAAAATATGAGCGCTTTTATAAATGACTTTGGAGAGCCCGGCGTGGTGCTCGATGCTCCGTGGTCTGCGCTGAGCGGAGGGGTGTGGGGGGGGTGTGGGGGGGGGGGGGGTTGTATTGAAGGGAGGAGGTGGTGGGGTCCCTCTGCACCAGGCTAAGGGAGTCAATTAAAGAGAGCACTGATAATTATAAGCCAGCAGAACGCAGGGGCTGGCTAATTGTACAGTGCTCCATGCCGCGAGACCAGCCAAGGGACCTTTCTCCATCTCTCCCCGCTCTCCAGCCATCTATCCTCCCTCCTGCTTCTTTGTGTGGATGGGCTGCGGACAGACACCATAGAGCCATGCGATCCTCAGCCTGCACAACGCAGCTGCCACCATGTGAATAGCGAAGAAAGGCCCTTGCAAGTGTGTCATAATTAACTTTTTACATTTAGGCCACTTACTCTTTTCATGGGCAGAAAGACAGATTCTTGTTAGAGTTGTCCCTGCTCTACCTCCCTTACTTGTGCTTCTTTGCCTGTTAGCTTTTTTGTCTGATTCACTTCTGTCTTTTTCTCTCTTTCTTTCGGCCGCAGGTTGCATTGAGTGCCAGTCAGAGTCTTCTTGTGCTGTGAAATATCAGGGCTATAGTCATTTGACCTTTATTTTCCCCCAACAAGAAAAGGCCCCATTAGTTTAGAATGGGGCATGGATGAAGTAAATGAGAGCAGTTGACTGCAGAATTGTGTTTGTATGGCTGCAGGGGGTCTAATGCTCCAATACCATCCATCTCAGCAGCCAGCCTGCACTGTTTGGCCCCGATGGACCTCCATACCTGGCCTCAAGCTGCAGTGCCTACACATAATTCGTTAACAAGTCTTCTGCTCTGCTCTCCCCTTTGCTATGGTGGGGGTTTTGTGTGTGCATTTTGGTGAACTGCAGCCCCAAAGACCTACCAACTATTAATTTGAGTTATAACCAGTGTGTCTTCTTGCTTTAACTGTAGCTATTAAGCAACAAAATGGCAGACAGTCAGACGATCGTATACTACCTAAGTAGTGTGTAAACACCAGCTCTTCTCTGGTTTCACTGTTTGAGTGTAGTGCACACTTCCCTACAGCAGCATCCTTAACTTCAGCTGAGTACTGATTAGCTAGAGAGAAAAATGCCACGTCCATTGTTTTGATGTTCTTATTACTTACCTCATATTAGCCATCTTGATGGCAGACAGTGACTATTAGCTCATACTGTATGTATTTTACCATGTTGATAAGTTTGTCTTTTAGTGACTATTTAGCAACACTTTTTATGCATTGTATAGGTCTACTGTCTACTGTGCATAACCCATAAAGAGGCTATGAAATAGAACATACACCTTATAGCTCACAAATAACCCAGATATTACAGTGTGCTGTCCTCTTCAAGGTGTTCTAGTTGGCTACGCCTTTTATACTGTCTTCAGGCTTTACGCTTGTTTATCTCAATACCAGTTTGGCAGTTAGAAGGTGCCTGTGACCTAGCCAACCTGGCCGCTAGGGGATGGTGTGAGACGGATAATGCCGGCGGTGTAGAGAGAGAAAGAGAGAGAGAAAGTGGCTAGCATAAGACTAGCTGTGCTCTGATTAGCACTTACACCCTGAGCTGTGCACTGTGCACCACTGTGCGTCCAGGTTCAAGTTCAGCCATGCATCAGGCCTGACAATCTCCCAGAGACTTAGGCTGCGTCCCAAATCACACCCTATTCCCATTTGGGACGTAGAACTATATCCCGCCCACCCCCAGTCGCCAGTGGCAACTCGCTTGTAAGGTCGTCGCCACCACTGTCACCCGACAACCTCACCCCTTAGTTCAGTTCACTCTGGAGGTTTGAAGTAAAAGTCACACAGTCATGGCACAAGCATGGGACCCTGACATTGGGTTTTTTCTTTCTGTCTGTGGCACATTGGTTTTCACTTCCTGTTCTCTCCTTGTGATTGTCCCGATTCCCTTATACTCTCACTTCAAGTCATGTCTTCTCTCTGTTTTGACATGGGTACACTTCTCTGCTACACATCTCTCCTCTATTCTTCTTGTATATAGCTGCTATAAAGGTAGTTTTATCAGTCTTAATGAGGATATTAGCTAGCATTTGACCATACCTAAGCATCATTATCATCATACCTGTATAGTAATGAGGGTGATGTTCAGGATGTTTAAATTAAGTTTTATTCTCCAATGTTGTTCATAATGGCATGTCCTCCTCTTTAAACTGAGAAGGCAGGATATAAATATTAGGTATATTCCCCTCCAGGTGCCAGTTCTCCAATCAGCCTAGGTTCACGGGGAGCCAATCAGCCTTGGTCCAGGGGGAGCCTGGTCCCCGTGCGCTAGCTACAGTAGCTTCCATCTACCAGCTACATCCATATCCTGCCCCCTTTCTCTTCTCAGCGCACTAATGGGCCTTCTAGTATCTCTAAAATGAACCGAGTTCCACATGAGAAGTGGTTCTATATCTCCAGAGAACACACATACACACTCACTCCACCGCACGGAAATGTATTTGTATTCACCCATAATTCCCCGGGCCTTAATCACTCAGATTTTCCCCCATTATCTGTTAATGGATAGTTCCCATGGAGATGTAGAGCCAAGTAAACCCACCTACTGTTTACAGCCCCAGAGCTGTCTACTCAACTCTGCCACCGTACACACAACACCATAGCTTTACTCTATATACTAGTATGTCCTCTAAAAACCCAAATGATATCCTTCTCTCGCCTTCTCACAATTTCAAAAAGTATTGCAGTCACAAGTAGTATTTCAGAGAGTGTGTAAGTTGAAAGATGTCTGAATGCAGGATATGTAACCTAGTCTTTCAGAAACAGCTGTGGACTACTCTGGGTGTTTATGCCTGGCAATTTCCTCAGATGTTTCTTGGTGTGTTTTCTGTGACCTATAGTACACCATATTGCAGTCTGAAGCCTATCATCTTTAGACCTGATTGAGTACAAATAATACCTTGTTGAGAGACTGCATTCTGAGTGTGACCTCAACCTTGACTTGACCCCGATTGTAGTTTGTTTAGTCTACCGTGTTTCCAATTCCTTTTCTATGACTACTGTTTTCTAATTATTCTCACCTGATGAAAATGGCCTTCTTTAACGTCTTTGGTTGACATCTTTTGTTTTGTCTCCACAACTTTGTTAGAGGTTGCTGCCTGATTTTGAGAAGTGGGCGGACTTGGTTCCTTTAAGAGGGAGCTTGTGAGTAAGATTCACAGTGCGACAGAGAGAAGTGTAAATCTAACTATCAGATTACTATGAAGTGATCCTGAATTCCCCTTTTCACTGGACCTGCTCTGAAGCAGAATTGTTAATATAGGGTAGTGGATAGTATGTAAGGGGTAGGGGATGAGGAGGGGACTTGGCTAGGATACATATTTTAATTAAGCCCTGTAGTGCAACATACTTAATTTTGGTCAAATTTTTGAGAATACCCAATACCTGAGATTATTTGAGAAATATCAGTAGCGTCTTTCAGTAACTGTATTCACTGGTGTGCACTATAGCCACACTAAATCCTCACACATACTGTACTGCACACACACAGAGATTCACACTCTTACTCAAACCTACTCTACACACATACTCTACTATATACTGAGTTTACAAAACATTAAGAACACCTGCTCTTTCCATGACATAGACTGACCAGTGAAAGCTATGATCCCTTATTGATATCACTTGTTATATCCACTTCAGTCAGTGAAGGGAAGGAGACAGGAAAATAAGGAATTTTAAGCCTTGAGACAATTGAGACATGGATTGTGTATGTGTGTCATTCAGAGGGTGAATGGGCAAGACAAAAGATTTAAGTACCTTTGAACGGGGTATGGTAGTAGGTCCCAGGCACACCGGTTTGTGTGAAGAACTGCAACGCTTCTGGGTTTTTCACGTTTAACAGTTTCCTGTGTGTATCAAGAATGGTCCACCACCCAAAGGACATCCAGCCAACTTGACACAACAATGGGAAGCATTGGAGTCAACATTGGGCCAGCATCCCTGTGGAACGCTTTTGACACTTTGTAGAGCCCATGCCCTGACTAATTGAGGCTGTTCTGAGGGCAACTCAATATTAGGAAGATGTTATTAATGTTTTGTACTCTCAGTGTATACAAAGCTGTACTTGAACATCCAGACGAAACCGAAAGGAAAACAAACCCCAGTGTCCCAAACAACCTTCAACAGAACATTAACTTCAGCCTGGTTGCTGAAGAGTAAACACAAGAAGAAATAATAAAGGCTGTCCTTTTTAAAGAGTTTTCCTACTCGGTCTCTCCTTACACATGGGAAAGATATTAGATGTTTGTGTTTTTCAGGAGCTGTGAAATACATAAACCATGAACCTTAGGCGTGCCACCATGCCCTGTGGATATGCAGATGGACTTACTTTGCTGGTGTCAGGGACGCTTAGAGGGAGCAGGAACAGAAAAGCTCTCATCTAAAAGATTTCGCTTATGAGTGCAGGGGGACAGGGTGGTGGCAGTGGAGGCAGAACACTCACGAGTGTGGAGGGAGAAGGGAGGGTGAGGGGGGTGAGAGAGAAATATATATATAGAGAGAGAGAGCTTCCAGTCCCCAGTGGCTCTGTAACTATATCCAGAGTCTACTCCAGTCGGTGCAGAGCGGGCCAGGGTGGGGGCTCCTGAATGCTCTGTCCTGATTGGACAGCCCTGGGGGAGGCTGGGGGAACGACAGGAAGTGACCTCACCCCGATGAGGGAGCTATAGGGGCGCGCTGGCTGACTTCCTCCCTTGACTCTCACTAAGGAACAGGCTGCCAGTGTGATCCAACCCCTGCTCCCCTGCCGCTTACAAACCCGTCCCCCTATACACAGTTACATTACGGGGGCGGGCAGTGCCGAACAGACTCATGCACTCACACACTGAGTCATCCCACTTGCACTGTACTGTCTTACACACCCTCTTCATGCACACACATGCAGTAACAACCAATCACGTATCTTAGATTCACAGACATATGCAAACATCTCTCTCTCTCTCTCTCTCTCTCTCTCTCTCTCTCTCTCTCTCTCTCTCTCTCTCTCTCTCTCTCTCTCTCTCTCTCTCTCTCTCTCTCTCTCTCTCTCTCTCTCTCTCTCTCTCTCTCTCTCTCTCTCTCTCTCTCTCTCTCTCTCTCTCTCTCTCTCACACACAAATACACACACGCATGCACCCAAGGTCAGACGGTTGGGCAGGTGCAGAGTTATCTGCATAATGAAGCAGGTCAGGTCTCTGAAGGAACAGGAGTGTGCTCCAGGGTCAAACAAGGGCTGCACATATGGGCAAAGGCATGGAGTGCTCTGAACACACACACACACACACACACACACAGACGGCCAGGTTGAATGGGGATCAAAGAACTCTGTCGCTATCTTACACACATGCACTAATTATGCACACACATATGCACGCACACACGTGCACACACACCATGTCTCATCTTTCAAAGGGGAATGCACAATTACAGGCGACACAATCAACTCCTCTGGTTTCTGTGATAAAATTGTTTTTTAAATCTTTCCATCCATACCTAAGCCACTAAGCCAGACACACACAGTAAGACAATAGCTTGTCATGTGAGCTCATTCAGACACGACCAGCTTTAAATGTTTGTTTTGAGGTCGTAGTAGAGGTTTCTCCTTGACAGGGTTATAAGGAGAAGAGGGCTGGCCATATGGTGATATAGAGCATAAACATGCTCTGTATATAATAAATGAATAGACTCACTATGCTGTGTAACACGTTTCCCATTGCCCTCCTAGAACAGCCCAGGTCGTTGGGTTGTATTGTCACTTTATATCGTATTACATGATATACAGTGGATAGTCTCCATTATACTGTAGGCAGCTAGTCACCAAAACAGGTACAGATACCTCTAATTGTTTTATTACTATACTGTACTGTTACTGTACTATACTGTAGCACATCTTATTAAGTGACTACACTTCCCTTGTAAAGATTTAAACCAATAACATTTAACTTGGTATTAAAATGCTTTATTAACATTATTTTGCAAAGATTGTTGTAATCGGCTGCCGGTTTCAGAAATTACCCATTTTTTATAACGTTGCCAAATGTTGTTAGTGGAGCGATCCAGCCCATGTTGTTTAATATGTGCTTTGAGCAGCGGAACAACAATTGACCATAAAAGTACAAATGGGAAAGTCACTGGCAGTGTGTGGGCTGGGGTTTTAAAACACTGGCATCTAGTTGGATCTGGGACGAATCTGTCCCGTTCATCTCAGGCCATTGTTGTTAAGATGAGTTGCGTTGCCAGATCTGTGAGTTGCGTTGCCAGATTTGCCCAAGGCCCATCCGGTAACCCCCCACTCTGATCCTCCAGGGCTTTGGATGGCCACAGCTGGTTAGGTGGATTGTGTGTTTCCGCGTCTGGTACCCTGGGCCCATGTTGTGGGCATTGGGCTGTAGAGACTGAAGGATGGGCCCTGGCCCTGGATAGGCACCCAGGGACCCTCCTTCCATCCCCCTTCACCCCCCTCTCGCTGGCCCCATGCCTGGACCCATGCTTCACGGGACAAGGGGATTTTGACAGAGTACAGGCCCAACTGCATGGATAGCAGAGTGCACTGGGTTTTTATTGGCGTGTAGTTCAGGAGATGGGCAGCTCGGTTCTGTGGAATGCTGAGTCAGCGGATCGTTGTGCAGCAAATGAGCATTAGGGAAGGTTCAGTGTCTGAACCAATGCCATTTATTTCAGCTATCAAGGTCTGAAATATCGGTCCGTCAGGGAGAGACGTGTCATACATTCTAATGTGACAGGGGAATGGATGCAGACTCACAGTTGTTTTGGCCATTGCCATGAGCAATATCTCATTTCATGTATTAATTATAACTTATGTATTAGTAATAACATGAAAATATGGGTATTCATCTTGGTTGAAAACCATGAGATTGAATTCAACAGTTGTGTTAAAGAGAGCAGTTAAAATGCCATGGTGATAAAGAAGGGAAGTGTGTAAACGTTGAGATGTTGAAACATCTATAATATTCTCACTTGCTCATATTGTTTATTATTAAATGTTGATTATAAAATTAATATGTTCCCACGCTTGGCTACATGTTTTTTATGCATTACATCTTTCCCTTTATCAAGCTACAGTAGCACTGCACCCTACAGCCATTTGCCCACACCAAGTCGCCCACAGAAATTAATTTGCGTGTTAGCCAATCAAAAAGAGCGATGCTTGCCATGTTCAAAGTGCAAGACCTCGCCTGTGCAATTAGGCCCCACCCCACACATCCAATTTATGCCTGATGGGTCTAGATCACACATTGTATTACTGTTGTATGAGCCACGAAAATTACAGGCAGGAGCCTTTGACACAAATGTGTTGGAGCTCAATTAAATGGGGAAGGAGGAGAAAATAAATAATATATACTACCATTCAAAAGTTTGGGGTCACTTAGAAATGTCCTTGTTTTTGAAAGAAAAGCACATTTTTGGTCCATTAAAATAACATCAAATTGATCAGAAATACAGTGTAGACATTGTTAATGTTGTAAATGACTATTGTAGCTGGAAACGGCAGATTTTTTATGGAATATCTCCGTAGGTGTACAGAGACCCATTATCAGCAACCATCACTCCTGTGTTCCAATGGCACGTTGTGTTAGCTAATCCAAGTTTATAATTTTAAAAGGCTAATTGAACATCAGAAAACCCTTTTGCAATTATGTTAGCACTGCTGAAAACTTGTTCTGATTAAAGAAGAAATGAAACTGGCCTTCTTTAGACTAGTTGAGTGTCTGGAGCATAATAATTTGTAGGTTCGATTACAGGCTCAGAATGGCCAGAAACAAAGTACTTTCTTCTGAAACTCGTCAGTCTATTCTTGTTCTGATAAATGAAGGCTATTCCATAACTTGGATTAGCTAACACAACGTGCCATTGGAACACAGGAGTGATGGTTGCTGATATTGGGCCTCTTTATGCCTGTGTAGATATTCCATAAAAGCATCAGCCGTTTCCAGCTACAATAGTCATTTACAACATTAACAATGTCTACACAGTATTTCTGATCAATTTGATGTTATTTTAATGGACAAAAAATGTGCTTTTCTTTCAAAAACAAGGACATTTCTAAGTGACCCAAAACTTTTGAACGATAGTGTATATTCTGGATCCCTCTCTGCTATTTGTACTCAGATTATTCACCCTTCTAACTATGCTGTTTTGTGTGTTGTGTGGTCTCTTTCTCCTTAGAAGAGGGCCTGAACCATGAGTGTAAGCTCTGCAGTCAGTCGTTCGACTCGCCAGCCAAACTCCAATGCCACTTGATCGAGCACAGCTTCGAGGGCATGGGCGGCACCTTCAAGTGTCCTGTCTGCTTCACAGGTGAGTGTCTGCGTGCATGTGTGTGTTTGCACGTGTGTCCTCAGAGAGCCCCACCCACAAAATTGCATTACAATGCAAAGCAATTTTCAGAAACCTCATTGTTTGTCTAAAATGGCAAATGGTTTTCTAAATGAGTATGAAAAGGTCAGAAAGGCAGGTCAGCCAAAGCTGAAAGCAGTTCGTTGCGTGCATCTTAATATTTACTAAAATTGCCTCTAAATCAAGACCTGTCATGAGCAGAGGGATAGAGGGTAGAAGAGGGCAGAGAGAGAATGGGAGAGAGAGCGAGAGAGAGAAAGAGAGATGCGGAAGAGGGAGGGTATATAGAGAGGGAGAGAGTGTGCTAGAGTGGAATAAAGAGGAAGGGGGGATGAAGGGAGTGAAGGAGGGAGAGTGAAGTGCTAATTGTGGATGTCGGTGGTGCTGATAGCTGTAATGATCTCATCTGTCTGTGTGTGTGGAGGTGGAAGGACCATGCAGGACTCCTCCGGAGAGGATAACGCCCTCCTTCAGTGTCAACAGGGTTAACTATCTCTATAATGAAATCTGCAAAGTCGTTAACTTCTCCTCATTCTTTCTTTTCCCCCTCTCTCAGCTCTTTAGCTATACTCGTTATTTTTCACTCTTTTCCATCCCTCAGCTGTTTACTCACTTCACTCGTTTTTATCTCAGTGTTTTTTCATCAGTTAATATTTAGAATTGATCAGGTCTCATCATTTTACTCTCATATTTTCACTCCTCCACTCTTCTCCTCTTCATGTTCACAGATGCTCACTCATTTGGCTTGTTTCTCTCGCTTTTTCTCAGTATTCACCCCTTCTCTCATACCCATCTCCTCTCATTGCTGTTTGGCCTTATCTCGCTTTTAGCAGCAGCTTATTGATATTTCCCCCCCTCCCCCCCCCCCCCCCCTCCCCCTGCCGGGGTCAGGCCGTTTAATATACAGAGCATGCTTTCTTCATCTGAGCCTTCATTTTCTACAGGCTGCTTTGACAGACAGGTCCCCCTTCTCCCTCTGCATCCATATCGATCACGGCGGCAGGCGCAGGAGAGAGAGAGATGCAGAGAGGGAGAGAGAGAGAGGAGAGCGAGAGAGAGGATGAGAATGTGAGCGAGAGAGAGAGAGAGAGAGAGCACCCTCAGGACAGTGGTGGTAGAGCAGACACACAGAGGCGGGGGACGGGGGGATGGATGGAAGTGGTGGACCATGGGGAGTATGGATGGAGAGACTGAAAGGCCTGCTACTGTTGAGAAAGGAGGGAGGGGACAGGCTGAGACTCAGATCACACTAGCCTCCTCAGGCATTTTCTGGATAGGGAGAAATGGGTTGGGGGCAGTTGTCTGTGAGACCCAGTCTGTCCTTGAAAACATTTATACCCATTAAGATGGACTCAGTGATACAAGTCTGTATCCAAATTATCCAGTTTACCCGGAGAGGCATGTCTGTGTCGGAGGGGCAAAATTACTTGCAGTTATTCATTTGAGTTATTCACCACCTGCATTCGGTCTTATGTAGTAAAATTTGATTTATTTTTTATTTTTACATTGGATAAAAGTAGAGACTCAGAGCTACAAAATGGTATATCATACACTTCATTTTTGAGGAACAATGGGAAAGTAATTCTGCTTTGAAAGTTGATACACTTGTAAACTCAGTTTTGAGAAAAGGGCCTTTGAGTGATATGGTACCTAATGGAGAGCTCTCCTTTGACTACACCCATTCAGCATTGTTCACACCCTCTTAAGCCAGCCCCACACATCTCTTTAAGGATTCACATGAAGTCATGTGCTAAACAGTGAGTAGTGTAGTAAAGTTAAGACTAATACTGGTAGTAGCCTACAATAAGGGAAAATTCCAGGTAAACAGAGTGTCCAGATATTTTATAATTATTAGATAACGGTTACCCAGACACACTTATCTAAATTGATGGGTCATGTGAAAGAAATGCTATAACCCCCAGGCACATCCAGTGGTGGAAAAAGTACTAAATTGTCATACTTAAGAATAAATCATTTCAAATTCCTTATATTAAACCAGACAGCTGTATCCAGTCCAGGTGGTGCTCATACAGGCAGACCATCTATGGGAGAAATAATGTCAGTGTTGCGCAGCAGCTGAAACCTGGTCCCGACAGTCAGAACGCTTCTTGGCGACAACAACACCAGGCTCCAGAGCATCGAGGCTGTAAAACAGGGAATAACAACAACAAAAAATTGGAAAACATTACAACCCTGCACAATGTCAATTCACCTCCCAAGTTTAGATAAGAAGAATAACCTCATACAATGTAATGAAACAATTATTTTCACCTGAAGTGCTGGTACTGCTTGATCTGTGGCAGCGGCCTGAAGTACGGAGTCAGGTGTTTTTCCCAGCCATAGCTTTCCACCAGCACCGTACGTTCCTCCAGTCCAACCAGCTGTGGGATGTTGACCCCTGTCACAGTGCTGTCCTTCACAACACCAGCAATCTCAGACAAAGTGTTCACTCTGGTCTTTCTGAAGCGCTGCTTGATGAGACCGAATAACCAGTCGTGGGCAAACTTGGTGTGACCTGGGATCAGGAAGTGAAGGTACCAGAGCACAAACTTGTTCTTGTTTTGGTCACTGCAGTTATCACAATTCAGGTCCACACGTGTTTCCCCAACTCTGTACTTGGTGAAGAAATGGAGCATGTAGGTGATGACTCCGCTGCTACCTTTGCTTGCTTGGGCCAGCTCTCTTTTTGATGGGAGGCATTAGACCATTCTCCTTGTATGACTGGTGGAGGAGAGTCAGGCGTGTTCTACTGATGCTGAAAGAAAAGTTCCAGATACAAATATTTTAGCATTATTATACAATAGATGCGAAATGGCATTCTGAGAAAACATCACTAACATTACACACAATTCAATCATACACGTTACTAGCAATACAAACCGATTGTCATAACTAAAGTTAACCAAATAAATTAGGTTCAACATTAACGTTAGCTAGCAAGCTAGCCATCTAACCTCAGCTAACTTTAGCTAGCTAACAGCAAGTTTTAACTTTGGGTCTTTTGTTTAGACATGTCACGTTAATGTTAGCTACTGTAGCTAAAAAATGAACTATAATCCCAATCCATAGAGTAACATTACTAGCAATACAAACCGATTGTCATAGCTGAAGTTATTCAAATAAATTAGGTTCAACGTTAATGTTAGCTAGCAAGCCAGCAATCGAACTCCAGCTGGCTAGCGAATCATACACGTAAATTAATGTTAGCTAGCAAGCCAGCCATCTAACCTCAGCTAATGTTAGCTAGCTAACAGCAAGCTTTAACTTAGGGTCTTTTGTTTAGACATGTCATGTTAACGTTAGCTAGCTAAATAAGAAACTATAATGCCAATCCATAGAGTAACGTTACTAGCAATACAAACCGATTGTCATAGCTAAAGTTAAACAAAAAAGTTAGCTAGTAAGCCAGCCATCGAACTCCAGCTGGCTAGCTAACAGCAAGCCTTAACTTGCAACGAAAACAACTTTCTGACAAAATTAGAAACGTATAATATCTGAAACTGTAGCTAGATTCTTACCCATATACATGGATGAAAGCTTCACGGCAGACTGCAACCCCTTTCATTAAATAAGACGTCCTGTGTCGTTTCCGTTTAGTTTGCACAGCTTGTTTAGCCCGTTGTGTTCCACTGATTTCAAAACTAGGTCAACTTCTTCCGTGACAACAATACTGTTGATCACCGTTTCTTCCCCATTAATGGCATCAGAAGACTCTACAATGTCTTCTTCAATTAAAATGTTTTTACCTAAATCAGGGATTTCCTCATCGTCTGATTCGTTTTCAGACTCAGAGAGAGTCAGCATGGCACGATCGTCCTCCAGAAAGTAGTCCATCACAACTTTTTCCCACTGATCTTTGTCGATAGCGCCTGATAAATTCAAGGCAGCAATGTTATTGAGAGCAGTAGCAACATATCTGCAGTTCTCCATGGCTAACATTATATCTTTAGAAAAAACTGCAGTAGAAAGGATTATCTACGCATAACGAAAAGCTCATTTTAATGACACAAGATGCTACACTGCAGATCAATCTGAAACTCATCTCTCGGCATGTCCAGCCCACACATTATCATGGCTAGTGGGAAGGTTCCTTACTTTTTTTCTTTGGCTAAACCAACTAGGCTCGTAATTTAAGAACTTAATTCGTATTTAATGATGGAATAAAAGTTTGTTATTAACCTTTCTAGGACACGCGTTCCGCTAGCGGAACCCCCCCCAACATTCCGCTGAAAAGGCAGCGCGCAAAATTCAAAAATATAATTTTTAAATATTTAACTTTCACACATTAAGTCCAATACAGCAAATGAAAGATAAACATCTTGTTAATCTACCCTTCGTGTACGATTTTTTACATGTTTTACAGCGAAAACACAACATATATTTATGTTAGCTCACCACCAAATCCAAAAAACAGAGCCATTTTTTCCAGCCAAAGATAGCTTTCACAAAACCCAGAAATAGAGAGAAAATTAATCACTAACCTTTGAACATCTTCATCAGATGACACTTATATGACATCATGTTACACAATACATTTATGTTTTGTTCGATAATGTGCATATTTATATCCACAAATCTCGGTTTACATTGGCGCCATGTTCAGAAATGCCTCCAAAATATCCAGATAATTTTTTCTTTGGCTAAACCAACTAGGCTCGTAATTTAATAACTTAATTCGTATTTAATGATGAAATAAAAGTTTGTTATTAAGGCACATGAAAGTTCACATATTCGAGAAGGCATTTCTGCCAAAAAACGTCTCTCCTGTGAAGTCGTGACTTGCGACATACGCCTAGTTTCCTGAATCAGGTCACAATTACACTCTAGTCTGGTAGAGGTAGATCCCATTTACAAAACCAGGAGAATGGACAGACATAGGACCTGGTAATGAAAAACATAGGTAATATAGTAAAGGAAGAAGAAGAAGACAACTTTGGGGAAAGCTACAGTACAGCTCTGCAAATCGCAAGTTGTGAATGTAAGATGAAAGGATGGAGAGAGGGAGGAGAAGGGGAAGAAAGCTGGGGAACGGAAGGAGGGTAAATGGGAGTGGAAGCGAGGAGAGGAGATGAGAGGAGAGGAGAGCAAAGAGGTCCATAAGCCCCTGGATGATGAGATAGAGTGAGGCTGACTCTCCCAGGACAGCTTTGACAGGTTTCAGAAGTGGGGGAGCCTGCAGCTAGAAGTGTCTGCTCTTCCCGCACCCTTAGGAGTGGCTGCGAGGGGCTGCCAGGGAAAATGTGATTGGGAATATTAAGACAAACAAAACAGGAGAAAGTGTTGTGGGTGTTCCCCCATTATGTCACAGTAGGCGAATGAAAGTCACAAAACTCCAAGATGTTCTTTGTCTTTTATTGGAAATAGAAAGTGATTTCTGTAGTCCATCCTTTCATTCCTTCCATGAACTGCCAGTCTCTTCCGTTGTTGTATCAAACAAAAGTTTTAAAAAAGCATCTTAAAATTAACCTTATTACTAACAATGAAATTACATCAATCTGAGAGTACTGACTCACGTTGCCGGAAAATCTATAGCTGTCCTATCATGAACTCCTGGGTGTGAAACACAAGTAAATAAAACAGATAAATAAATACATAAAAAAGATGAAAGGGAGAATAAAAGCAGGATCAACTTTTCTCCCACAAATAGCTTAGTATTGGTGATGTATGTTCAGAGAGAGTGAGAAAGAGAGACAGCCTGCAGAGAGCACCATCCACCCTGCCAAAATAAAGATGAGTTGGGGCCCGTGCTGGGGCCCGTAGTAAAGGAGACGTCTGCCATGGCGGAGGCCCCTGAGATCTAATCAGAGGGCTTAATATCCCAGACAGCCAGGAGACCTTGGCCCCTCTGCCCCGCCGCCTCAGCTCAGACCAGCCCCAGACCTGCTCACTCATTCGGCCTCTACTCACACAGCCAGAAAAGTCCACAAAGTCGTATTCCTCGCTCTCTCTCACACTCGCTCGCTCTCTTTCGAACGCACTCGTTTTCTCACTCTCTCTCTCTCCCTCTATTCCCCGTCTTTCTTTCTCGCTTTTTCCCTCTCCCTCTCTTTCCTTGTCTCTCTCTCCCTCTCTTTCCCTTTCTTTCCCTGTCTCTCTCCCTCTCTTTCCATGCCTCTCTGCCTCTCGGTTTCTTGCTCTGTATCTTGCTTCCTCTCTCTGCTATTACTATGGCCCTGTGTAGCCATTGATAGGGATAGTTCTAAACGCGATGTGCCAAAACTCAGTGTCATAAAAAAATGCGCCCACTTCCCCAATGTTAAAAATATTTTCGCACAACCCTCGCCTTGTATTGTAAAACATTTTTGCACACCCTCCCCCTCATAAAATTAACTCAAATTAATGTTTCCGACCACAAATAACAATAACTTTAGTGACGCTGTGTTTATAAATGTGGATATCGGCTTTGCCACTTCGGCATGCTTTTGTGGCACAGTCGATTACACACAAGGCTATGGGCCAGAAGATTGAGGGTTCGCCGACCACCACAGCTCTCCCGGCCTGTTTCATTAGACCCACACTACGATCAGAGCCAGCTGTAGACAATGATCAGCTAGGTGGAAATCAGATTTTCAACATTTTGATGTTATATTTATAATTATATGTGCAACAAATTTTCCACCAACAGTTTCTGTGCCAACGCACCACAACCAATAAGCAAATCATACTGACTTTGGGTGCTTCAACATCATGGTTTGCGTTTTTAACACCACAATCTGGACAGGTTGGATGCCTGAATTATATTTTGAACTAACGTGCGCATGTAGCCTACAGGAGACTTTTGAAGTAGCTTAATCAGATTAAAACATTGTGTTTATGGAAAGGGGATACCTAGTCAGTTGCACAACTGAATGCATTCAACTGAATTTAACCCAACCCCTCTGAATCAGAGAAGTGAAGGGGGCTGCCTTAATCGACATCCATGTCATTAGCGTCTGGGGAGCAGGTGTTGTTGTAGGTTAACTGCCTTGCTCAAGGGCAGAAATGCAGATTTTTCCACCTTGCCGGCTCAGGGATTCAAACCAGCGACCTTTTGGTTACTGGCCCAACGCTCTTAACGTTATGCTACCTGTCTCCCCTAAAAGGTAATACATTTTAAAAGATAAATGACAAATATTTAGGCTATATTGAAGTGTTAGGTTCTAGGTGCGCGAGGAATAGCTGCTCGGATCGGAGAGGAGGCAGAGCACGCATGCTGCTTTCCTGAACAACTGGGCCTGCTGGGAGCATATGTGACCACATTATTATAGCACGACTTAGGAGAATGATGATCCGCAACAGACAGCGCATCTCAGGTCTTAAAATACAGCCAGACTGGCCTGGTATTGTGCCTTTATATGCCTTATAAACTGTCCAGAGTAGACCCACAACTGATACAAATTTAATTAATGGAATGAAATATTCAAATCACAGGGCTTTTGTACCGTTATTCAAATGACAATTTCACTGCAGTTTACAGCCTAGAATAGAATGTGGTACTCACTTGAAAACAATAAGGCAATTACTCATTGCTATGTAGTGTTGTAGGCTAGTCTAGGTAAGATAATTGTCCCTAAACAACATCAATAGGGGAGCTTTTGGAGCTGCCTCTCCGCTTTTACTGAACATTGTTGCAGCTTTGAATGATTTTACGTGTGGTATCATTGTTAGTTAGCATATTGCAGATCTGGACAAACTATCAACCTACCACTATTGTCATTATGAAAGGTGGATAGAAGGCAGGATAGACAGTTAGACTGGTAGACTATATTGGCATGTGGTATAGTTAGTGTGTGGAAAAGTGCAGTGCATAATGGAACCTCCACAACACCTTGATATAGGGGAGGTGCAGATGAGGACATTTGTCTAGAATGGAAGAAATTATATAGTAAAACCTGCAAATAGGTGAATGTAAACCTGGGGGAAAATGCATTATAAAAGCTAAATAAAAAGTTAGACAACACTCCCCTATTAGCCCACTGGGTGTTTTTACTCATAGTGTTACATTTTCTGATGATCAAGCTGTGAATGCATATTTGCCAGGGATATGTTTCAAGGATTGGTACAAACGTACCAATGACTTCAACCCACTGAATATTGATGTATGAACAAGGTCTGTAGACATGTTAACATCATGATATGAGGAGCTCACCTGACACCTCTCTTGTGTACTGTATTGTAGGTAGGCAGGTGTGGGATCTGCAACCCAACCCCCAGATGAAAGTGTTTATTTATAACTAGGGAAGTCATTGAAGAACAAATTCTTATTTACAATGACGGCCTACTTGTAAAGTCCCCTAACCCGTACGACGCTGGGCCAATTGTGCGCCGGCCTATGGGACTCCCGATCACGGCCGGTTGTGATACAGCCCGGGATTAAACCTGGGTCTGTAGTGATGCCTCCCAGTCTTGAAGCTTTTTTTTGTCGTAGGGATTTCTCTGCCTCCCAGTCCAAGACTGATAACTCACTGTTGTTGGTTTGACCTGTTTCTATGCAGAGCAGACAGACAAAACCATGGCTTTAAAAAACAGCTATTGTCTGCTAGCCTATTTTCAGTTTGAAAAAATATGTCAAAAACACAATCAAAGCCACAATCATTGTAGCCTTTTAGAACAAAGTAGTTGTATAGTTAAAGCGTTGGATATTCTCATGTTGTAGTTAACCTTGGGATAAAACAAGGCTGTTGTGAATAGAACATCCAGCAAGCTGTCTCTATCTCTGTCTTTTTGTCCTTGTGTTTTTAAAAGTGTGCCATAACTCATAACCATAACCATAGCTGTAGCATTGTTTGTTGGTTCATTAGAGTGACTTTGTTCATATCAGTGTTCAACACGGTGTTTAGTTTAGTCGTGTAGCACAGACAGCTGTCACTGAGAAATTAGTAGCCAGGCAGTGTCTGTCACTCTGGATGTAAATCGCTAGCTGGAGATATATAAACGTTTATTTAAAAAAGGAAATTCAGGACTGTAGGTGGCGGCCATCCTGGTGTCTGTTTGCCAGAGCTAAGTGAGCCTCAGGCATATACAGCTCAATAATTAATATCAGCTCTCCCTGGTGCACTCAAATTGGGACATGTTGATGTTGCGAGCTCCGCCATGCGCCCGTGCGCTGCAGTGTGGCTCCCATCAGGGGCAAATGGGCTGAAGCGACCCCAAAGTGCTCTCAAATAGACACCTCACCTTTAGCGGCTGCTTTTCATTCACCTCCCTGTGGGCCTCAGCCCCTCAGCCCAGGCGGTGCATGCATTAAGAGAAAAGTTATTTTGAGCCGTTAAGAAATTCAAATGAAGCCTGGCCCCACATGGTAACTTTTCGGAAGCAGCCAAACCTTAGAGAGTAGACAGCCGGTACGTACTTCCTTAAAGCACAGGGGTCTGGGATAACAAACGCCATGTTTGAAGTGCCCCTCTGAGAACACAGAAGAGACACACACTCACACTCACACACTCACAAACACACACACAGACACACAAATTACACGGACAAGCACACACGCATACACCCATCTCCCTAGTCTACTGTAGCAACGTGGACTATCTATGGCTTAATTAAAGCACAACTGCATAGTATATATTTATATATTTTAAGTGCTAGGCAAGTTGTATGCGTGTATGTGTTTATATCATAGTGACTGTAGTCTTAGTCTGCATAAATAAATAGTGCATCTGCATGAATATTTATATTGTCAATATCATTAGCGATGTAGAGTAATGGAGGCCATGTTTTTCACGAAGCAATGCCAATTTCTTCTGTGGTTGTTTATTTTCTAGTTTGTTGTCCCCACAGTATTTCTAAATAAAGATCATCATTATTCTCATAACATTATGTCCTAGCTCACTGTACTGTAGCAGCACAGCCGGGTATGACCACTCTGTTCAAAGATTGTCAGATAGGCCTATCAAAGTTCACTTATTTTTTTCTTAATTACTGACATAATGTCCTTTATTGTCCGTACAACATATTCAGGCGCCCGGATTTAGTGCGTTTTCCTAGCTATTGTCGACGCATATATATATTGGCTTTACAATCATTTGTTTCTCTTTTTTGTTTCTGTTTCATTTAGCCTATGTCATTGTGGTTAATTTTGCATTTGCCATTATTTCCTGATAGCTGTATTTGTTTTGTTAGCAACATTTTCAATATTTTACTATGATTTCAAAAAAGAAACTCATTTTTGTTTTCCCTCTCTCCCTCTCTCTCTTTCCCTTTCTCTCTCTCTCCCTCCCTCTCCCTCTCTCCCTCTCTCTCTCTCCCTCTCTCTCTCTCTCTTTCTCTCTCTCTCTCTTTCCCTCTCTCTCTCCCTCTCTCTCTCTCCCTCTCTCTCTCTCCCTCTCTCTCTCTCTCTCTCTCTCCCTCTCTCTCTCCTTCCCTCTCTCTCTCTCCCTCTCCCTCTCTCCCTCACTCCCTCACTCCCTCACTCCCTCACTCTGTCTATAGTATTTGTCCAGGCCAGCAAGCTCCAGCAACACATCTTCTCAGCCCATGGCCAGGAGGATAAGATATACGACTGCTCCCCGTGCCCACAGAAGTTCTTCTTCCAGACCGAGCTACAGGTAAACCCAAACTTAGCCCTGGTAGTGGTCACCAACACCAAGCACTCACTCACTCACTCACTCACTCACTCACACACACACACACACACACACACACACACTCACTCACACACTCACACACTCACACACTCACACACACACACACTCACACACTCACACACTCACACACTCACACACTCACACACACTCACACACTCACACACTCACACACTCACACACACACACACACACACATACATACATATGCAAGCAGGAGTACACACACATACACACATTACACTTTGCCTTCTCTCTGTCCCGGTTGAGACTGGGAGACTCAGACAGAATTACTCCAGTTGGTTTCCAAACTAATTTGTGATCAACAGATACAGAATGATTTGATTTGCTTCTTAGACCTTACATATCTGGAATTAGAAGGATTAGGAGAATGTGCTTTTTGGGGAGTATTAACTATACTGTACAGAGAAAAAAACACAGTTCAGTCAATAATATGCCAGCAACTCCCAGCCTCGTAATCACAGAGGAGGCACTCATAGCTAAATATGATCTGTCACTGTAGGGATGCCATATCTGCCCTTCAACAAAGTTAGAAATTGGACTCTTTGAAACTTTCAACGTTGTAGAGATAATCCATTTGCAAGCCATCTCTTCCCACTATCCTCAGAGTACTTAAACAAAATTAAATCATTTCAGTCGTCATCTTGTTGTTTTTAAGCAGCTCGATCATATTTGGGGGAATTGTACCCTGGCAGGGCATGCCACATCTTTCCTAGTTCCTTGTACAAATCTTTTATTTTCTATCAGTACTTCTTGTATCTCTCATAGTTGAGAACTAAGGACCCTAACATAAATGAATATAGCCATCTGAGTAGAGATGTTCATATGTCCAAGCACCTTGTGAAACCCGCTAGTACACTCGTAGAGAAAGGGTTCCAAAAGGGTTCTGCGGCTGTCCTCATAGGAGAATCTTTTTTGGTTCCAGATAGAAGCCGTTTTGATTCCAGGGAGAACTATTTTGGGTTCCATGTAGAACCCTCTGTGGATAGGGTTCTAAATGGAACCCAAAAGAGTTCTACCTGGAACCAAAAGCGGTTACTCAAAGGGTTATCCTATGGGGACAGCCAAAGAATCCTTTACGGTTCTAGATAGCACCTTTTTTTCTAAGAGTCTACCGAACGTCATACTACTGACCTCTAACCCCAACCTCCACTTACACAGATTGGTGGCGCTAGCTCAGTATTAGCATCTAGCCAGCAGATGGAAGGGTGAATCCAAGGTTTTAGCTTAGCATTGATCAGACAGTTCATATTGAGATTCAGCCAGTAAACACATATCCATGGTGTGCCAGGAGGAAGGTGAATGTGATTATTATCTACCGGTCAGTTGAGTCTACAGAACAGACCAGCATGAATAAAAGAAGTGTTGATGCACCACCCACCAACATACAGGTTCCTCATGGAGGACAAGGTTATTAGTAACTAAAAAGTATTGTGTTTAACTAACACGTCTTGTGTGTGTTCTCTATCTCTCTACACAACATGGCAAACAGCATCTGATTTATCCCACTTCATCTCTCATTGGAACGAGTGTTGAGTGTTTTCGCTATAGCCAGGGTTGTTACAAGTACCTGTAAACAATCTCAAATAACCTGGGGATTTTTTTCCTACTTTTTACTCTGACATGTTTTGGGATCCAGCTCCCGGAGGTGTTGTTTCATGCTTATATTGTTTTACACCCTTTGTGAAGAGACGGAGAGCAAACATGAAAGATCTATGGCACTTTGTTGTGGAGCAGAGGGTTATGAAAGGAGAGCATGTATTGAGCATAGGGGATAAGATGATCATCAAATTCAACCTGTGCCATGGCATGCTCTTGAAGCAACCCCAAGTGGGTGCATACGCACATAGACACACACACACGTGTGCACACATGCTCACACACACACACACACACACACACACACACACACACACACACACACACACACACACACACACACACACACACACACACACACACACACACACACACACACACACACACACACACACACACACACACACACACACACACACACACACACACACAGGCTTATCACACTTAAACATACATTCAGAACACAGCATTGCATACATTATATAAGATACACAAGCAGTTTGTTAACACCAAGACCATCCATTGACTCCGCCTGGAGTTCCTTATTTTTAAAATCATTTTCTGGAATTTTGCAAGCTCTTTATAGGCACAGTCAACTTAGTGTATGTAAATTTCTGACCCACTGGAATTGTGATACAGTGAATTATAAGTGAAATAATCTGTCTGTAAACAATTGTTGGAAAAATTACTTGTGTCATGCACAAAGTAGATGTCCTAACCGACTTGCCAAAACTATAGTTTGTTAACAGGAAATGTGTGGAGTGGTTGAAAAACGAGTTTTAATGACTCCAACCTAAGTGTATGTAGACTTCCGACTTCAACTGTAGATGTCTCTTTTCTACTGGATCCATACTGCGGCATAATGCTAGTCAAAGTTTATGTACCGTATACGAGTTGTTTGTTTCGGGATGTTGTTTTTTATATCACTACTCAAAAATGTCTCCCTAACATGGTGAAGTAATTTGTCAATCTCTTTGTAGTGAAGCTGTCATCCAGCGATGAGGAGATAGATGTTGCTTCTCTCTCTGCCTGGTCTGCCTGGTCTACCTGGAGTTTTGAGTTTCTCTCTCCTCCTACACCCTGACACTCTGGCCCACTCTCTGGCTACCTCGACTCCTCATCTCTCACTGTAGTCAGAGAGGTCAGGGGGTTATTGCAGGCATGGGGGAGAGAGGATAGGGGAAGCAGGCAGGGGGGAGAGAGGAGAGGAGAGGGAGAGCTGTCTGCCATGGTAGGCAGGTAAAGGGAAGCAGCAATGATATTTTATTAATTTGCTGCTGAGATTCCCTGAAACAGACCAAAGGCTGTGACAGGTATGCAGGGCCACCCCCCTCTCCCCCACCGCCTCCCCCCTTCTCCCCCACCGTCCTCCCATCCTCCCACACCGCCTCCCCCTGTGAACTCTACCCTGCGAGGGGTAGACAATTTTTGCCGGCCTGTCGAGATGGATGATGGGAGAGCTTCCGTCTAATCAGCCCTCCCAGGACCCCCGCCCGGCCATCCCCTCGGACCGGACAGATTGACTGACTCCTGGGCCTCGGTGACCCAGAATCCACAATCCAGAAGAGACTCTGCTCTCTCCTAGACCACCATTGTTTCCAGAATCCTCCTGAGACCCACCCCCACCCTCCACACACCACCTCTCCCCTTCCCCCATCCCATTAAAATATGGAGTGGAGATATTGCATGAGGTACTGATGGGGAGGGCCTATGGTTCAGTGTTAGTGCTATCAGGGCTAGCTGTGGTGTGGTCTCCGGTATGGTCTCCCTGCTCTCTCTCACTCGCTCTCTCTGTCTCTCTCTTTCTCTCTCTCTTTCATTCTCTCTCTCTCTCATTCTCTCTCTCTCTCTCTCTCTCCCACTACCCCCTACAGTCCACCACCCATGCACCCATAGGGGTAGGAGACACATCCTCTTCTAGTCTCTCCTCCAATCTACTGTACTCTTACTTCCTCCCATGCCCTTACCCTGGTTTGGACAAGCCAGGGGTTTGTGGGTACTCAGGACTGACGTTTTTTTTGTTCTCCCCTTTCCTCAGTATTATATTCAATGGATGTGTCTCTTCCTTATTACATAAGGCACTGAGTCACTGACAATACTCTACTATTCCACTGGGTTAATGAGGCAGATATATTAACTGATGGTGGTGGCAGTGAATTAGCCACAGCTTAAATCTTTCTATAAGTGGAAGTTCATTTTGCGGTTCCACTTACATTTTTACATTTTTTCTGGGACGAGATTCCCCCTCGTTCCTCTTGGCTGGGGCTCTTTTTTATACTACACTTTCATTATCATTCCTTGGAAGTCATGTATGTCCTGCTCCAATTGACAGATGAGAGGAGAGGAGAGGAGGGGAGTGAGTGAGTGAGTGGGTACTCAATTGGTACACTAGGACTTCTCCTTCTCCCTCTTTCCTTAGATACCCGCAGGACATACCTTAATTGGAGTGTCTTTTAAAAGGATTCCTTCAAAGACGCCGATGCTCGGTCCAAAGATCCAGCTCTGTAATGAGTGCTAGAAGTCACAAGAACACGTCTGTATCATGTTGTACTTCTTCTCACAAATTACATCCTCCTTTTTCCTCTGTGTGTGATAGCCATTATTGCCAAGCTGTAACCGATTTTTCTGTTTTAAATTAAGGAAATGTATTAACTGGCGTGTCGCCGTGTTAGTGTAAACAGCGATGCATGTCGTGACATCCATCATTTCTGGGGAAAATACCCCCAATTAAAAATTGGGGTAAAGATTATATCTTGGAAATAGAGCAGAAATAATCACCATGGTTTGCTGTATTACTAATGATATTATTGCATGAGCATATGTAATAGCATAGCCGCTTCTACTGTAGATCGGATAACAATTTTAGGGTAATTTCTCAAAGTCTGCGAGAGCCAAATATACGCAGTCATCACACAAAATATTATTTAAACAATATTACATTATATTATTTAGTGTTAAGTTTGTCAGTGTTTTTTGGAGTGTGATGTTTATCTGTGTTTTTGGGTCTCTCGCCGACTTTGAGAAACTGAAACGAGGCAAAGCATTATTCTGACACGGTACATTGGGACTATAATTCCCATGAAGATTGATTTTAGAATGTGCCCATTTGGAATATGCCCCCACCTTGAGTGCACCATGTCCCTAACACTTTCCACTCTGAGGCCGATCTACATTTCACTTTTTGAGAATACACTATCTTCATTTGCCAAGTGTGACAGCTTCACATGCGTTTGAACTTCTGTTTTTATCATTTTAAATGACAAGCCGTTCTTCTCTTCATCACCCCAGGTGCTCACAATGCTGTCACCATTTCAAAGAGTTGAGCAGCAAAATAAAAGTGAATAAAAGGGCACAACTGTGTGTTTGTGATGCGCTATAATTAATATTTGAATGTATGTATAATGATGTACAAACACGCTGTACAAACAGTCGTCAGCCCTGTAAAAGGGGATGTAAACATTGTGAGATGAATGGCGACGACGTAACACAGTCGTGGCATTCTACTTTCCTACTGTAGGTGGATCAGAATTAGACAGCATGACAAACCTAATGATCCTAGGAGGAGTTTCTCACTGCAGTGTGTATGTGTGTGTGTGTTTGTGTATGTGTGTATGTTTGTGCGTGTGTGTGTATGTAGAGTATGTGTCTCTGTTTCTTCCTCCAAGGGTGGATCTGATGTGTACATGCGAACACAGTGTCTGGAGGGAAACATGACAAAAACTCCCAGAAGCCTTTGAGGCATTCTCTTTTTCTACTTCCTCTCGCTCACTGTACTACAGGGAAAAGTTAAAACCAAACAGAGGGAGGGATGCTCGGATCTGTACGCTAACACACACACATTTGTATTTCTATTTCACTTTATGACACTTTCATGAAGCTTGTCATTAACGCTGCATGAGAAATATATTCCAGGTTTCATTTACCTGTTTAAAGAGATTCACTTTGCAAATGTCTGATTCTAAACGTGTTTTACAAAACCCTGTTGAGGCTAGCTGGTCCTCATAGCATCAGATTAAACAGTTCCTCACAGATACGTTTTCAAACATGTACAATAATTATTAGACAGTTCAATTTTGTACAAATGTTACATGACGCCAATTGTGTGGCTATTAAAAGTGAATATTCTGACTGACTCTCTCCAAACAAGTGGGTAAATGTGAGAGTGTATTTGTTCTTTGTCGGCGTCACAGTTTCAACTCAAATCTAACAGTAGCCTCAAATGTACTCCTAAAATTCACTCTGTCACTGAAGTAGCTATAGCAGCGAGAGGAAAGGAGAGAGAGACAGAGAACAGAGAGAGGAGTATTGTATGAGTGAGTTTGCTGTGCTGTGCTGTAGCATCATCGCTACACCACTCAAACTCTTGTCCGTAAGTGAAGCAGTTAAATGTGAGAGTAATTTTGTTTCTGAGACTGTGGAGCTCCATGGACCCCATCTCCCTCCCAGTGACAGGCTTGGATCTCACATCCTCTACCCCCCTTCCACCCCCTGCCTCAGTCTAATTAGTGTGTGTAGCCCAGGGCTCACGTCCCACCAAGACTCATCCCCCCCCATCTCCCTCCCAAGATGGCTCCCCTAAGAAAGATCCTTAATTGGGTTCTTTAGTCATAGTCTCCATTTTAAGTGTGGAAAGGCATCTGTGTTTGTAGCTATCACCTCAGAAATCAGCGCAGATTTTTCTCTTTCTCTCGCTCACTGCTTTCTTTATCTCTCTCTTTTCACTCTCATTCTCCCCATCTCCCTCCCTCTCCATCTGCTCTCTCTCAATTCCTGTATGTATCTCTCTCACCATCTCTCTCTCTCTCTCTTACTTTCTCCCCATCTCCCTCCCTCTCCCTCTGCCTTCTCTCAATTCCTGTATATATCTCTCTCACCATTGATCTCTCTTGCTTTCTCTCCATATCCCTTCCCTTCCTATTTCTATCTCCCCTCCCTCTTTACATCCCTCCCTCTCTCTGTTCTCTCTCTCCTTCACTCTTTGCCGCTCTGTAGTCGCTTCACTTAATGAGGCTCTATAATAACCCAGTGGTTGTGCAGTTGTTTTGCGACCTCAGTCAAACATCACTGCAGAGTGGGTTTCTAGCACCATTCACTTGTCTACATAGACAGGGTAATGATTATCATTTGGTGGAACAAAGCACACTAGCGCTCCAATAAGGGATCTGTCTTCTCCCGTTGCACCTCAAAAAGTATCACGACTCAGGTATGACCCAGATGCAGACACAGGAGGTGGATGGTTCGGTACTCAGAATATTTATTATCACAAAGGGTCAGGCTAAAGGACAGGTCGAGAGCAAGCAGAGGTTCATAATCCAAGGCAGAGTCAACAAGTGACAGAACGGCAGGCGGGCTCAGGGTCAGGGCAGCTAGAAAGGTCAGAACAGGGAAGACTAGAAAACAAAACTAGAGAGTAACACAGGTAACACATGGAAAACATGCTGGGACGACTTGACCAGACAAGACGAACTGGCAACAGACAAACAGAAAACGCAGGTATAAATACAGTAGAGTATTTGTGTCATCAAGGCAAAGGGTGGCTACTTTGAAGAATCTAAAATCTAAAATATATTGTGATAGTTTTACACTTTTTTGGTTACTACATGATTCCATATGTGTTATTTCATAGTTTTGATGTCTTCACTATTATTCTACAATGTAGAAAATAGTAAAAATAAAGAAAAACCCTTGAATGAGTAGGTGTGTCCAAACTTTTCAATGGTACTGTATACGGAGGGTACGGGGCAACAGAAGATGAACAGCAGAGGGGCTAAGGACTTTAGAGATGGGGAATGGACCAATAAAATGGGGGGAAAGTTTTCGAGACTCCGCCCGGAGGGGCATATCACGGGTGGACAGCCATACCCTCTGCCCGGGTTGATAGTGTGGAGCCGGGTCCGGGGGCGATCCGCTTCTCGCCGATACATGGAGGAGATCTAAAGAAGAGCGGGCCAAGCTCTCTTCCAGGTACGCCGACATCTGGGCCGAGGGTATTCTGACCTCTTGCTCGGGGAAGAGGGGCTGGTAACCGAAGGAACACTCTAAGGTTGAGAGTCCAGTGGCTGAGCAGGGAAGGGAGTTACGGGCGTACTCCACGCACACAAGTTGCTGGCTCCAGGTAGTGGGGTTGGCAGAGACGAGGCAGCGAAAAGTAGTTTCCAGGTCATGATTGGCTCGCTCCGATTGGCCGTTGGACTGGGGATGAAACCTGGAGCACAGGCTGGCCGATGAACCATTGAGGGTGCAGAATGCTTTCCAGAACCTGGACGAGAACTCAGGACCCCAATCAGAGACCATGTTGACCGGAAGTCCATGGATCCGGAAGACCGGAAGTCCATGGATCCGGAAGACGTGCTGCACCATAAGTTGGGCCGTCTTCTTGGCTGAGGGTAACTTGGGAAGGGGAATGAAATGTGCAGTTTTGGAAAACCTATCCACCACAGTAAGGATGGTGGTGTTGCCATCTGACGGAGGGAGACCGGTGACAAAGTCCACGGATATATGGGACCAAGGGCGATGAGGAACAGGGAGTGGTTGAAGGAGGCCAGCTGGAGCTTGCCGCAGAGTTTTGTTCTGTGCGCACACAGTGCAGGTGGTGACAAATGAGGAGATGTCCGGAACCATGGTGGGCCACCAAAAATGTTGGCGGATGAAAGCCAATGTCCGACGGAAGCCGGGATGACAGGTGAGTTTGGAGGAATGGGCCCATTCCAGGACCGGGGACCTGGCCGAATCTGGTATGAACATCCGGTGTCCGGCTGGGAACGCTGCGCCTTGCAGACCCGGCTCTCAATACCTCAGACTAGTGTAGCTGCTAGACCGGAGGTAGGGAGGATGGTCTCAGGGTCAGATGGCGTAGCAGCGGAACTATACAAGCGGGAGAGGGTGTCAGTCTTCACATTCTTGGACCCAAGGTGGTAGGCGATGGTAAAAATTGAATCGAATGAATAACAGGGGGGAATGGCCCTTGCCTGGGTATCCTGGAAGGTTATTGACCTCATCCCGTCAGTAGAGGATGCCTGGTCGTTCTTTAAAAGTAATTTCCTCACCATCTTAAATAAGCATGCCCCTTTCAAAAAATGTAGAACTAAGAACAGATATAGCCCTTGGTTCACTCCAGATCTGACTGCCCTCGACCAGCACAAAAACGTCCTGTGGCGGACTGCACTAGCATCGAAAATAGTCCCCGCGATATGCAAGGGAAGTCAGGAACCAATACACGCAGTCGGTTAGGAAAGCAAAGGCTAGCTTTTTCAAACAGAAATTTGCATCCTGTAGCTCTAATTCCAAAAAGTTTTGTGACACTGTAAATTCCATGGAGAAGAAGAGCACCTCCTCCCTGCTGCCCACTGCACTGAGGCTAGGAAACACTGTCACTACCGATAAATCCACGATAATCGAGAATTTCAATAAGGCCCGGGCTCAGTGGCTTCTTCCTTGCTGAGCGGCATTTCAGGTTATGTCGATATAGGACTCATTTTACTGTAGATGTAGATACTTTTGTACCTGTTTCCTCCAGCATCTTCACAAGGTCCTTTGCTGTTGTTCTGGGATTGATTTGCACTTTTCGCACCAAAGTACGTTCATCTCTAGGAGACAGAACGCATCTCCTTCCTGAGCGTATGACGGCTGCGTGGTCCCATGATGTTTATACTTGCGTACTATTGTTTGTACAGATGAACGTGGTACCTTCAGGCATTTGGATATTGCTCCCAAGGATGAACCAGACTTGTGGAAGTCTACAATTGTTTTTCTGAGGTCTTGGCTGATTTCTTTTGATTTTCCCATGATGTCAAGCAAAGAGGTACTGAGTTTGAAGGTAGGCCTTGAAATACATCCAAAGGTACACCTCAAATTGACTCAAAGGATGTCAATTAGCCTATCAGAAGCTTCTAAAGCCATGACATAATCTTCTGGAATTTTGCAAGCTCTTTATAGGCACAGTCAACTTACTGTATGTAAACTTCTGACCCACTGGAATTGTGATACAGTGAATTATAAGTGAAATAATCTGTCTGTATACAATTATTGGAAAAATGACTTGTGTCATGCACAAAGTAGATGTCCTAACCGGCTTGCTAAAACTATAGTTTGTTAACAATACATTTGTGGAGTGGTTGAAAAACGAGTTTTAATGACTCCAACCTAAGTGTATGTAAACTTCCGACTTCAACTGTATGGTCACGGCGTTCTTCCAAGGTATGGAGTCCCTCCATAAGATTCTGAAGTAGCTCCTTGTGTCTTCCAATGGTGGCTCCTTGCAGGGAGAGCTGGTCTGAGTCTGCTGGATTGAGGGCAAGCAGAGGTTTGTAATCCAAGGCAGAGTCATCAAGGGACAGAATGGCAGGCAGGCTCAGGCTCAGGGTCAGGGGAGGCATAAAGGTCAGAACCTTGAAGACTAGAAAACTGAACTAGAGAGAAGGTAACACACGTAAAAGACATTGGGATGACTTGACGAGACAAAACGAACTGCCTAACAGACAAACAGAAAACGCAGGTATAAATACACAGGGGATAATGGAGAAAAATGTGAGACACCTGGTGGGGGGTGGCGAGAAGCAAAAGACAGGTGAAATGGATCATGGTGTGATAAAGAGATGGCTATTTTGTCTATCCAGCCAGACTATTCCAGCTATTACTCATTTATTACATGGCTATTATACACACAACTACATGCCAGAGGCTAGACACAATAAGACACACACCAAAGTCT
This sequence comes from Salvelinus alpinus, assembly GCF_045679555.1. NCBI lineage: Eukaryota > Metazoa > Chordata > Actinopteri > Salmoniformes > Salmonidae > Salvelinus > Salvelinus alpinus. The sequence goes on from NC_092108.1 coordinate 26,322,367, forward strand.
CCCCACTCCACCCTAGCCCCAGAGCTGTACTGAATGTCCACGTTTCCCCAGACACCACACTTCAAACAAGACGGTTGGTTTCCAAGGAGACCATGGCGGTGGTGGCCAAACAGCGAACAAGGTCAGCCCTCCCTACGCCCAAATAAATCAAATCAAATTGTATTGGTCACATACACATATTTATCAGATGTTATTGCGGGTTTAGCAAAATGCTTGTGTTCCGAGCTCCAACAGTGCAGTGGCTTCTAAAAACAATTCACAATAATGCACACAAATCTAAAAGTAAAAGAATGGAATTAAGAAATATATAAATATTAGATTGAGCAATGTCATAGTGGCATTGACTAAAATACAGTAGAATAGAATACAGTATATACTAATACAGTCAATAAGTGTTGACTGTGGAGAGTGCCAGCTGCTAGTTTTATTAGTTGTATTTATTTATTTGATTGTATTCTTCATAAGCCTGGCCTGAGGCCAAACAGGAAGAGATTGCACCCCTAGTGGTCATGCCAACAGTGTGGAATGGAGATCACTGCAAGCAAAGGGGGACTGAGTCAATACTGGCCTGTGTTCAAATAAACCCGCAATCACTGCTCAGACAGAACCCAGGGAATGTAGCACTGGGACTGCATGGGCCTTCTCTGTCTGGTCATAGGGGTGAACTTCACGTATACAGGTTAGGTATGATCAGTCTTTTTACAGTAGCTGGTGAAAACACCATAGAAACAATGGCTATTTAGAGCGGTGTGGAATGAAATAGCATTTGTCCAGTGCTTTGTGTTAGTAGTTCGGATACAGCATGACCCATATGTGTCTCTTAAAGCAGCCCAATGTTCCTGTTTAACCTGTGATCTGTTCTGAGGCCTGTGAGTTCTTAGCTCAGCTTATCTGAGCAGCAGCGTGGTCTGCTCTTATGCCTTAATTAAACTTCTGACTGATGACTAGCAGTGTGCTGTGGCTGGATCTCTGTGGTTTGTCGCTCCGCTTGCTCCCTGTGCTCCAGATCCAGCTACTGTATGTTAGCAGACTTATGTCCACTACGAGCAGAGAGGTAGTTTCAGCACACACTCAGTAGACATGGGGCCACTACTGTTTAGACCTGGGGGGCATAGCCACTACTGTTTAGACCTGGGGGGCATAGCCACTACTGTTTAGACATGGGGGGGATAGCCACCACTGTTTAGACATGGGGGGGGATAGCCACTACTGTTTAGACATAGGGGGATAACCACTACTGTTTAGTCATGGGGGGGATAGCCACTACTGTTTAGACATAGGGGGATAACCACTACTGTTTAGTCATGGGGGGGATAGCCACTACTGTTTAGTCATGGGGGGCATAGCTACTACTGTTTGACATGTGGGGCACAGCCACTACTGTTTAGACATGGGGGGGATAGCCACCACTGTTTAGATATGGGGGGGATAGCCACTACTGTTAAGACATGGGGGGGATAGCCACTACTGTTAAGACATGGGGGGGATAGCCACCACTGTTTAGACATGGGGGGATAGCCACTACTGTTAAGACATGGGGGGGATAGCCACCACTGTTTAGACATGGGGGGATAGCCACTACTGTTTAGACATGGGGGGATAACCACTACTGTTTAGACATGGGGGGATAGCCACTACTGCTTAGACATAGGGGGATAACCACTACTGTTTAGACATAGGGGGATAACCACTACTGTTTAGACATGGGGGGATAGCCACTACTGTTTAGACATAGGGGGATAACCACTACTGTTTAGACATGGGGGGATAGCCACTACTGTTTAGACATAGGGGGATAACCACTACTGTTTAGACATGGGAGGGATAGCCACTACTGTTTAGACATGGGGGGATAGCCACTACTGTTTGAGATGGGGGGCATAGCCACTACTGTTTAGACATGGGGGGGATAGCCACTACTGTTTAGACATGGGGGGGATAGCCACTACTGTTTAGACACGGGGGGCATAGCCACTACTGTTTGGTCATGGGGGACATAGCCACTACTGTTTAGACATGGGGGGGATAGCCACTACTGTTTAGACATGGGAGGGATAACCACTACTGTTTAGACATGGGGGGATAGTCACTACTGTTTGACATGGGGGGATAGCCACTACTGTTTAGTCATGGGGGGGGATAGCCACTACTGTTTGACATAGGAGGATAGCCACTACTGTTTGACATAGGGGGATAGTCACTACTGTTTAGACATGGAGGGAAATCCACTACTGTTTAGACATGGGGGGGGTAGCCACTACTGTTAAGACATGGAGGGAGAGCCACTACTGTTTGACATGGGGGGATAGCCACTACTGTTTAGACATGGGAGGGATAACCACTACTGTTTAGACATGGGGGGATAGTCACTACTGTTTGACATGGGGGGATAGTCACTACTGTTTGACATGGGGGGATAGCCACTACTGTTTAGTCATGGGGGGGATAGCCACTACTGTTTGACATAGGGGGATAGCCACTACTGTTTGACATAGGGGGATAGTCACTACTGTTTAGACATGGAGGGATAGTCACTACTGTTTAGACATGGGAGGGATAGCCACTACTGTTTAGACATGGGGGGATAGCCACTACTGTTTAGACATGGAGGGATAGCCACTACTGTTTAGACATGGGGGGATAGTCACTACTGTTTAGACATGGGAGGGATAGCCACTACTGTTTAGACATGGAGGGATAGCCACTACTGTTTAGACATGGGGGGATAGTCACTACTGTTTAGACATGGGAGGGATAGCCACTACTGTTTAGACATGGGGGGATAGCCACTACTGCTTAGACATAGGGGGATAGCCGCTGCTAGGGCTGTGAGTTGTATGACAATAAAAACAATTGTGCATGTCTTGGATGGATACAGGTAGCAGAAGTAAGGGGAGTTAGTGCTGGAATCGCTATAAGTTCTTGTTGATGTGAATCTATGAGTTAGAAGAAAGTTTCCATTGCATAGATGCATCTCAAGTTAGGATTCAAAATAAAATAGATTGTTTTGGCGTTTTTCTGTCTTTCAATGTCAGTTGAAATGTCACAAATCAAAATTACCTGACAAGTACCTAAATTGTTCTTTAGCAAATGATTCAATCATTGTTGTGAATTGGTGCGCATAAAACGTGTCAACAAATGTTTACCATTTCAATTATGTCTCTTTGAGGCCTAATGAGAATCTGATGTTTTTCACCTGGCCTGGTCTGTGCTCTCTGTTGTCTGGCATCACGCTTGTATAATATAATGTCTCCTCGACTTTCCCCCAGTTTGAGGGGTCCGCCGAGACCCAAGCTTAGAGACTAATTATTGTTCATTCCATCAGCTTTCTGAACACTCTATAAAGTCACAGCTATAGTTTTGCCTAGTTTGTAGATTAGGGACTGATGCATGCCAGATTTTACAACTCCTAGATAGGTATTTTAAGTATCAGCTAACCACATCATATGTTATAGCAATCTGTCAGTCGATGACACAGTCGATAATGTGGCACACAACCATTGGTTGATGTATGCAACGTCTGAGCAGGGGAACGCGACCTAGGAGTAAACGAGAGGTTTAAAATGGCAGCTGATCTGTTTGGCTTTTTCCTCTGCAGGGCTGATGTAACAGGTACACCTCTGTTGCCTTGCTGCACTGGAGCCCAGACCACCGGTGCTATTGATGGAGACCAGAGGAATTGGAAACTACATAAAGAATGATTAGTTAATAAATCAACTCCCCAGCCTGCATGCACTTTCCCTGTCTCTCTCCTCCCTCTCTCTATCTCTCTTCCTCTCCTCCTTCTCTGTTAAATTCTTTAAGACATTTGCATGGTTTTTCATAGGTACACAGGACCCCTGCCGGGCGTTCTCCCTCCCTCCGTTCCCTCTCACCCCCCGAGGGCGTTCCAGCAATATGATGTAATCTGATGAAAGAAGGCGGATGGAGGGTTAATGGTGGCAGAGAGCCAGTCGATGGAGGAGACAGAGGAGGTAGAAGAGCCTTCTCAGGCACAGGCTTTATTCGGGAGAGAAAGCAGAGCAAAACTTTATTTAGTGGAGAATTGACAGGGTTTTGCTGGTAACTGGGACCTGCAGTATAGCAGCGTGGTGTATGTAGCCCAGCGGGTGGTCGGGAAGAAGAACCATGGGGAATAAGGGAGAGTGTGGGTAAGAGAGGGGGAGATTGAGGATAAGATAGGGGGAGATGCGGGGTAAGTGAGGGTGAGATTGGGGGTTAGGAAGAAAGAAGATGGGGTAGCAGGGAGATTGGTGGTAATGGGTTTAGTGGTTGGGGTCAGTCAATCTGTTATGAATTGACATGATTGATTTAGGTGACATTGGTGGGCTGAGGCTAGGAGCTGAGGCAGTGTATTTGCTGTATTTCACTGTGTGAATGGTTGCACACATTGGCCTTCAAGAATTTCATAAAATGATGGAGTCGAAATTGAATGATGGAGTTCTTATTTTCTCTCCCTCTTTATCACTCTCTCCCTCCCCCCGTTCTCCACTGATATACAGAACAGTATCTATCTTCCACTCTGTGGAGTTCAATATCCACAGAGGTAAAGGTATCATTTTCCTTTTACCTTTTTTTCTCTCTTTCTTTCTTTTCTTTCTATTTCCCTCCAGCCTGCATGGCTGCCACGGCCACTGAAGTCGTTTAGCACCGTCCTTGAAAAAGCCCTCAGTGAGAAAACTACTGGCATGTTTAAGGAAAAGGTAGAATGCAGTGTGTGTCAGACAAAGCTGGGATGTGCAAGGGGTAGGGTGGTGGAGATGGAGGGGGGGTACTCCCCAGGGGGGGTATTTTCCCCTCTAATAGCTGTTACGAGCCCTACATTATATCCAAGGAGCTACATTCCTTTGGGGTCCAGACACACACACATACACATACACACATACACACACACGCACACACACGCAGGCACACTCTCTCTCCCCCTCTCTCTCCCTCTCTCTCCCTCTAACACACACAGACACATAGAAAAAAGCACACACACTCTCTCCCGGCCGCTTTGCTCGCTCCGTGTCAATATCCTGCCATTTGAAGTCACGTACTGCAGGGGCTTCTGGGAGTCACCGAGGAGCCAGGCTGACGGGTAATGGGCCGCATTCATTAATAAGGTTGCCGTGCTCCTGTCCCTCCCCGGCAATGCCACGGATGTCTTCACCGGGGGGATGCGAGGTGGGGGGGGCCGTCCCGTGGGGAGTCTCCTCCCAGACTCACTTAAAGGAGCTTTATTTCATCGAGAGAAGAGAGGAAAGAGAGAGAGAGGCGAGGGAAGCAGAGGAGAGAAGAGAAGCCGGGGCCGGCTCTTTAAAATGAAGTGCGGGGGCCCAGATGGGGCCCCAGGCAAGCCGAGGCTAACCCTTCTAGGGGTCAAACTCCCTCCTGCCCCCGTCAAACAGCTTATTACCCCACCTGTCGGAAAGTAATCGCCCCGGCTGAAAGGAAAGCTGTCGAGGTGTTTAAATGCTTTATATGGAGGCACTTGAAAGGGTAAAGAGGGAGGGGATGGAGGGGAGGGGAGTAATGGACGTGGCCTAGCCTGCCTTAGGGATTCTGCTATGTTGATAAGACTGAAGGTGACTGCAGTCAGTGCATTGGTAAACTCACCTTTATGACTCAGGCTCGCTGAAGGAGTCACAACCTTTTGTGGTTCAGGGTCTTTCCATGTTGTTTATTCAAAGAGAATTCAAACCTACCCAGAGTAGGAGTTGCGTACGTGTGAGGGTGTGTTTAAACTGTATGTCACTGTTCTTCTTTGTGTGTGTAATCAGCGTACTGATGAGTGTTTGACAGGTGTGCCTAGTCCGTGGAAGTGTAGCGAGTCCAAGGCCATGTTTTTAACAGAGCGCAGCAAGTGGGGCATGTGGTTTGCATTAAAGGGATTAGCAGTCACTTCAAAAGATGACCTGGATTCGGCCCACCAGGGACACCAGTTACACACCCCCTGGTCCACACACACACACACACACACACACACACACACACACACACACACACACACACACACACACACACACACACACACACACACACACACACACACACATTCCCTCCTTTAAAGAACCTAGCTGGCGCAGCTGCCCCCACTACAACCACTCTCCCTCACTGCACCACACCCCACTGGTGTGTGTGTGAGTGTTTGTGTGTGTGTGCAGGGTTGCGTAGGTTACTTTCTAAATGTAATCCATTACAGTTACTAGTTACCTGTCCAAAATTGTAAACGAAAGTTTTGGATTACCCAAACTCAGTAACGTAATCTGATTACATTCCGTTACTTTTAGATTACTTTCCCCTTAGGAGGCATTAGAAGAAGACAGAAATGTATGTTACCAATTGATCGACATCTATTGCAGGATAAATCAATGTTAAAGTTTAAATAGCTGGCCATATATTGATGTTAAATGTTACTTTATGGGTTGGTTATGTAGGCTTCTTCTAACCCATCGCTTTCTACGACATATAATAATACGATTAAATTAAACTCAGCAAAAAAAGAAACATTCCTTTTTCAGGACCCTGTCTTTCAAAGATAATTCGTAAAAATCCAAATAACTTCACAGATCTTCATTGTAAAGGTTTAAACACTCTTTCCCATGTTCAATGAACTATAAACAATTAATGAACATGCACCAGTGGAGTGGTTGTTAAGACACTAACAGCTTACAGACGGTAGGCAATTAAGGTCACAGTTATGTAAACTTAGGACACTAAAGAGGCCTTTCTACTGACTCTGAAAAACACTAAAAGAAAGATGCCCAGGGTCCCTGTTCAACTGTGTGAACATGCCTTAGGCATTCTGCAAGGAGGCATGAGGGCTGCAGATGTGGCCAGGGCAATAAATTGCAATAAATTGCAAATTGCAAGCTCGACAGGGAGACAGAATGGACAGCTAATCGTGTTCGCAGTTGCAGACCACGTGCAACAACACCTGCACAGGATCGGTACATCCGAACATCACAGCTGCGGGACAGGTACAGGATGGCAACAACAACTGCCCGAGTTACACCAGGAATGCACAATCCCTCCATCAAGGCTCAGACTGTCCGCAATAGGCTGAGAGAGGCTGGACTGAGGGCTTGTAGACCTGTTGTAAGGTAGGTCATCACCAGACATCACCGGCAACAACGTCGCCTATGGACACAAACCTACCGTCGCTGAACCAGACAGGACTGGCAAAAAGTGCTCTTCACTGACGAGTCGTGGTTTTGTCTCACCAGGGGTGATAGTCGGATTCACATTTATTGTCAAAGGAATGAGCGTTACACCGAGGCCTGTACTCTGGAGGGGGATCGATTTGGAGGTGGAGGGTCCGTCATGGTCTGGGGCGGTGTGTCACAGCATCATCGGACTGAGCTTGTCATTGCAGGCAATCTCAACACTGTGCGTTTCAGGGAAGACATCCTCCTCCCTCATGTGGTACCCTTCCTGCAGGCTCATCCTGACATGACCCTCCAGCATGACAATGCCACCAGCCATACTGCTCATTCTGTGTGTGATTTCCGGCAAGACAGGAATGTCAGTGTCCTGCCATGACCAGGGAAGAGCCCAGATCTCAATCCAATTGAGCACTTCTGGGACCTGTTGGATCGGAGGGTGAGGGCTAGGGCCATTCCCCCCAGAAATGTATGGGAACTTGCAGGTGCCTTGGTGGAAGAGTGGGGTAACATCTCACAGCAAGAACTGGAAAATCTGGTGCAGTCCATGAGGAGGAGATGCACTGCAGTACTTAATGCAGCTGGTGGCCACACCAGATACCGACTGTTACTTTTGATTTTGACCCCCCCTTTGTTCAGGGATACATTATTCCATTTCTGTTAGTCACATGTCTGTGGAACTTGTTCAGTTTGTCTCAGTTGTTGATTCTTGTTATGTTCGTACAAATATTTGCACATGTTAAGTTTGCTGAAAATAAACACAGTTGACAGTGAGGACGTTTCTTTTTCTGCTGAGTTTATATCTTTACATTAAAAACCAAAGTCTATCAGAATTACAGTCATTCCAATAAATGTTATACCCCTTGATCTTCAGGAATAGGACTTGGAAATATGGAAGTATAGATTAGCCAAGTTAAGAATTTATTAGCCAGCCCTACTTTTGTTGTCATGGAGGACTGATTGGGCTCATTGATTTGAGTTGAAAAATAAATGCTGCGCTCATGGAATGGCATGCTTTGAGCACTACTGAAAAGTGGTATTTACAAAAGTAATCCTCAAAGTAATAATCTAGTTTTTCAAAAGAATCTGTAATCTGATTACAATATTTTTGCTGGTAATTTAACGGATTACAGTTACCATGTTTTTGTAATCCCTTACATGTAATCCCTTATACTCCCCAACCCTGTGTGTGTGTTAATATATTCCATCACAGATATTACATGGTAACTGTTGTTTCCATGGCCACAGCCATTGATCTGATGTTGGTATTGATGGTTGGGGATTGAGATGTTGTAGGGAGGGAGATGTAGTAGGGAGGGAGATGTTTTAGGGAGGGAGATGTTGTAGGGAGGGAGATGTTGTAGGGAGGGAGATGTAGTAGGGAGGGAGGGAGGGAGGGAGATGCTGTAGGGAGGGAGATGTTGTAGGGAGGGAGATGTTGTAGGGAGGGAGATGTTGGATGGAGGGAGATGTTGTCAGCTCAATGGTGGCGTGTCAGTGTGTCAGGAGAGGACTTAACCATGTTTAATCCCTTGGAGGACCAGAACATATGGCTCCACATAACCATTTACTGCTGCTCGGGTTGATTGGACATACATCCTGACATTCACCACTCACAACACTACATTATGTCAATCACTAACTCTCTGAAAAACCAATGGTGAATTCATTATTTGGTATTAGGAATATGCCTTAATATTAATGAGAAGAAATTCAGTGTTCAAATTCAAACTTTCTAAATGGAGTAAATGTTGAATGAAATTAAATATCCTTGTGTTGAATTTGATCTTGATTCAGTCGTTTCATTCCTCTCTCTCTCTCTCCCTCTCTGTTCTTCCTCCTGTCCAGAACCACACGCTGACTCAGCACAGCAGCTAACCAGGCAGATCATCACTTGGCCTGAGGAGCAGAGGAGAACCATACGGCGAGGAGGAGAATCATGTCTGACCCAGTCAGTCCTCCAACCACCGTCAGTGCAATAGCCCACTGGCTCTTTTGCACTGAACTTTGGATTCACTTCACATCAGGAAGGACCATGTCACACAAAAAGAAAAGGACAGATGAAAGACAGAGGTGTGAAAAAAAGACAGAAAAACATCTCTAATCTTTGTCTGGTCGTCATGTCAACAAAACTGGACAACTATCTTTGTAAATAGAAGTACTTCTTCATGTGTTGCTTAATAACTCCAGCTAAATTGTAGTCTTATACAGTACAGTATTTGCTAATGTACAGTTCAGAACCAGTTTTCCCCAAAAAATAAAGAGAGAAAAAAAGCTAAACAGAGAATGCCACTGTCAATCAGAAGATGTGGAACTCATCCACAATATGTTGGCGAAACAGGGTGCCAATGTGGGGTATAATTATATAGGGAACAGGAAGTTGTGGTATGGTCAGTAAGGACCCTTTTCATCAGCGCACATTTCCTGTATGTGACACTATCCTGACCTGGTCACTTATGACAGAAGGGTGTAGCAGGATGCTCAATCACCAGCAGAGCCTGACATTACATCACAGGTCTCATTCCATCATGGCTGCCATTCCAGTTGATCAGCTGAGGACTAAGTTGTGCATTTCATCTGGTCCGCCTGCCTAACTGCACATGGACAAGTTCAAATGAGACGAAGATAAAAACATTTTTGGGGAAAAACAGGACAGGGTTCTGATATATGCAAATGCAGTGACACAGATTTGAAAAGGCCAGCTAGAAACTCTGGTTGGCACGGTAACAGAGACATCGTCAACCCCCCTGTGTCTCCTAGAGCATCATGGGAAATCTCCAGCCCACTGACTCAAACCTGTACGTTTCTGTTATTAATGTTTACTGCTCGTTCAAGCCTGGAGATTACTGGAAAAATTATGTCATTTTTCTTAGCTCTTTGTATTACATTTTTTTTGCAATGGGGAATAAATCCATTTTGATTTGGGGTCGTGGGGGAGACTACATGTATTCGGTCTCTCTGGGGGATGTGCTTAAACTTATGTCCTGGGCTCTCCTTGAGAGCTCCCAACTTCTCCTCTTCCTTCCCTGTTTCCTGCGGTATCCTATTGCTCTGCTCTCTGCTCAAGCTGGAAGCCATTGTGGCATTATAATACACCAATATAAATCATTCTGTAATGTAAATGTTTTTGCATTCATTGAACCTGAGATGCACTTTTGTATGAAACTTTAATGTTTTAATCTTTTGATTGAGAATTGTTCGTACTCAGTTTACAGGAAATTAACCACCATCTCCTGCTTCAGCAAAAGGACAGTTATCTTGTCTGTTATTCAAATGTTATTGTACAAATATGGAGTTCTGTATTTGGCAGACCTCATTTTTTTTGGTGTTGCACATGTGATGGAAATATTAAAACTGTATGAAAAATGGCTTCTATGTGTGCGTGTGTGTGTGTGTGTGTGTGTGTGTGTGTGTGTGTGTGTGTGTGTGTGTGTGTGTGTGTGTGTGTGTGTGTGTGTGTGTGTGTGTGTGTGTGTGTGTGTGTGTGTGTGTGTGTTTATGCATGCATGCATGTGTGCGTGTGCATACAGTATGTGTGTGGATCAATTAATTTGATTAAGTAGCAAAATGGGCCCTTGGCAGCATAAACATTATCATCTTCAAAAGCTTACTTTGCATTTTTGGATTTAAATCAAATTCCATCCTTTTCGCTGGTTCCCTTGTGGCTCTGCCTAACGAACATCTGAGCATCTTAAGGGAGGTCTGCGTTATTAATGACTCCATTACCCATCACCCTGTGCGGTCCCATTCCACACACCCTCGCACCAGGCCTATTAGGGAGCCTGCAGCACTCCAGGGGACCAATGGAAAGGAAGGATGTCTGTGCCGAATGGGACAAAGGGCCAACTAGTAACATCTGTCTGTCTTTACAGATGATTCCTCACAGCAATGAGATGAAAAACACAAAGTCCAAAATAACTGTTATGACAAGGGACATGAGTATGTCATGGAAAAGCATATATTTAACAAAGACAACAAATTGAATAAGATTATACAATACTTTTTCATGTTTTAATAAAATTATGCCACTTTTTTTCTAAACAAAATTAAGATTAGAAATAAATTAAATCAGCAGGGAGTATTCATTTGTACATATAGTATTATGATTCACCAACCTACCGTCTTAATACATCAATACAAGAAAATATGCCTGTAGGATGATTGGCTGGTAACAGACCCAATCATGTGTCCAGACAGATTATTGACCATGACGAGCCAGCACCACGACCATGGGGAAATAAAGTCACTTTATCTGTGACATGTGTCAACAACAATTACTTTACTGTATTCTCCTTTACTGTATCCTAATGAACACATATAATGATAAGCTGATCAGGTATCTGTTTTGTACTATCTGATGTACAGGTTTTATCTGCCATTTTGACTCCTCTTCATTATGCTTTTCTGACTGTGACAATCTTTCTCAATTGAAATGGAATGCCACCACATTCCAAATTCAGAAATGGAATGGAATAGATGGCTCATCTCACCAGTGTTCCAGCTTTAACTGTCAAGCAGAATGCAAGCTGGGCAGCCATTAAACAACTTTGCTAGCATCTCCCCGTGCCAGACACTTTTAATAAGCTTCAAGGGCATTCTGAACGGGTCCAGAACTTTGTGTTGCCAGAGATGGACTGGCCCACATCATCCATTACGTTAAATTGGGTGGCGGCCTCCAGCTCATATTTATGATTTAATTAAATTAACTTGTGAGAACCACCGAGGCCTCCCTTTCGCCCGCCAGCCTCAGCAATGAAAAGCACACACACAAAAACACACATGCGCACACAGGCATGCACACACACATACGCCCATGTATACACTCTCACACACAAACACACAGATGCATATGCCTCCAAATTCCTCCTGACCAAGAGTGAGACTGTGGGCGCTTTGGCAAGGGGACTCTCAGAGGCTCAATTAAAGGAATATAAATACACAGACCCCAGTCATCTCCGACAGCGAGCGATGGACCACATGGCCTGCACGGCATCTATAGAGATATCATTCCTGGGCTGATCCACCATAATATGGCTGCACACACATACTGTACTTTCAGTGCAAGAAGAATGATGTTCCTGGGTTGGTTGAACCGGGGTTTGGACATTTCACGCACTGGTAGTCTTTGCCTGTGGATCTTCTTTTAACAGCATAGGGTGGGTCAACTCCCACTGTGCATTGTAGGCCTGGATTATCCTGCGGTATGAGCCTCTTTCCTGGTGAGGGGGCCTCCCTGTCATCCTACCCTTAACTGAGTTAGCAATGGAGCCCTGACACTTTATCATGGTCCCCTCTCTTGGTCTATCCCTGCTTGCCACAGAGGTTAGCTCACTCCTTCATACTGTTAACACTTCATGGGTAGTTTGTGACACGGTATGCTATGCGTCAGAGGGGGCAATCCAATATGAATTTTTTCCCGCTCTGCTCTATTTTCGTGTGGCCCGCCTCTTACTGCGTGTTATCTCGCAGTTCACGCAGGATACGTTCAGCCACGGGGTTAAACTATTTTTATATGCATGGCATAATCTCAAACACTCCTGCTAGCGGCTGGTCTTCCCTTTATAGTTGATTTGATAACACAACTTCAGGGGTGAGTCACACTTGCCATGTCCCGGGTATAGGGTTTCAGCTAAAACAAATTAATTCTCAGCCTAAAGCAGGGGTTCGGCACTTAGTCTGAGTAAGGACAAACTATAGACACTCAGTAGTCCTTTTGTGTGATTTTTACACAGTTACCCGCAAGCTCCCCTGTGGTTTCCTGCTCAAGCCCACAATATGGTATGGCCGCGGGACACCTAAGGTGAACCCCCTGAGCCTAAATTTGTTATAATGCAACGTTTTTTCTTCAGCACTTTATTTAACAAATAGTGTAATTTAACTAGTTAATGAAAACCAGTAACACTTCTCTTTTTGTTCCACAGCTTCACAACTGATGGGTTTTCCCGTTTTTTTATATAGCAATTACAATGCAGTAGCTTCTAACAATAGTAATTAAGTTCTGTTCTTACCTTACCCCACAAATTATTCTAACTTCTAATACAAGGCTGCCCAACCCTCTTCCTGGAGATCTACTGTCCTGTAGGTTTTCAGTCCAACCCTAATGTAGCGTATCTGATTCAGCTAGTTAAGGTCTTGTTGAGCAGCTAATTAGTAGAATCAGGTGTGTTAAATTAGGGTTGGACTGAAAACCCACAAGACGGTAGATCTCCAGGACGAGGGTTGGGCAGCCCTGTTCTAATACATCAATCAGCTCCTGAAGCCCATGCCTCCTTTGACTACAGCCACACAACACACCCCCTCCCACCTACACGTGATATTTAAGGAAAATTACATACCACATTGTCTCCTTTACACGTGATGTCTACACAGAGACAGGTAACAAATTGATTCCTTCGTAGGTGACGACAACCCGTGGTGTCATCTGCTTCATGGCCACGTTCCATCAGGCAACTCTACCAACTCCATCCGAGGGCCGAGGTTTGACGGGGGTGTCGTCAAATAAGATGAACCTCCACCGTCCGGCAGAGGATCATCTACATACAGTCCACCCGCACCCATAATTTCCTCTCTGCCTTTGACTGGGTCTTGCTGCTCTTAAGCTACTTGTGGTCCTTCTTCCGTTCTTCTTGTCCCTTCCTAGTTTCAGTTACCAGATTTCTGTCTGGGGACTGGAGGAGTCATCAGTTCATACTGACTAGGCTCATTCACGACAACATGAAGCTAGGGTTAGGGTTAGGGTAATGGAGAGGATTAGAGTTGAACCAGGAGGTGGACATGAAGCTAGGGTTAGGGTTTGTGGAGAGGATTAGAGTCGATCCAGGAGGTTGACATGAAGCTAGGGTTAGGGTTAGGGTAATGGAGAGGATTAGAGTCGAACCAGGAGGTGGACATGAAGCTAGGGTTAGGGTTAGGGTAATGGAGAGGATTAGAGTCGAACCAGGAGGTGGACATGAAGCTAGGGTTAGGGTTAGGGTTAGGGTAATGGATAGGATTAGAGTGGAGCCAGGAGGTTGACATGAAGCTAGGGTTAGGATAATGGAGAGGATTAGAGTTGAGCCAGGAGGTGGACATGAAGCTAGGGTTAGGGTAATGGATATGATTAGAGTTGAGCCAGGAGGTGGACATGAAGCTAGGGTTAGGGTTAGGGTTAGGGTAATGGATATGATTAGAGTTGAGCCAGGAGGTGGACATGAAGCTAGGGTTAGGGTTAGGGTAATGGAGAGGATTAGAGTCGAACCAGGAGGTGGACATGGATTAGAGTTGAGCCAGGAGGTTGACATGAAGCTAGGGTTAGGGTTAGGGTTAGGGTAATGGATAGGATTAGAGTGGAGCCAGGAGGTTGACATGAAGCTAGGGTTAGGGTTAGGGTTAGGGTAATGGAGAGGATTAGAGTTGAGCCAGGAGGTGGACATGAAGCTAGAGTTAGGGTTAGGGTTAGGGTAATGGAGATGATTAGAGTTGAGCCAGGAGGTGGACATGAAGCTAGGGTTAGGGTTAGGGTTAGGGCATTGGAGAGGATTAGAGTCGAACCAGGAGGTGGACATGAAGCTAGGGTTAGGGTTAGGGTTAGGCATGAAGGACCACGTAGGGTGAGGCGGCAATCAGCAGGAGAAGCAATCAGCAGGAGAAGCTCTCTGGTCTGTTGACCTCTCCTACCAGAGGCATACTGTACTGTATGATTCATGAAAGAATAATGAAAACCTACTGGGGTATTCAGCATGCTGAAAAAGCATTATTTTTGCACTGCAAAAAAACACAAACACCAAAAAACTCCTTCTTCGCTTCTTTTTGCTCCCTTAGCTTCTCCTTACTGACATTTATTTTTCTTTTGTGGATTTTTTTTAACTGACCAGGGTTTAGGCTGAGCATTCCTCCCACTGAAGGGGACCTGGGAGACCTCTTATGGCATTCAATATGTGCGCCCAAGCATGAGATCCAGATCCATTTAGCCGGGGGATCCGTGGGGACTGTCTGGGGTAACCCAATCTCTCACACCACCTCGCCCATAGAATTAGGAATTAGAATACTAGAATGGATATGAACCTTCTTATGATGAGATAAAGGTCAGCCATTTTGGTCAGGGAGTTGGTTAACCTTGGTTTGCCAGTGCTGTGATAAGATATTGTGTAAAATAATGAATATGCCAACATTCCATTCAAAAGATGCAGTCAATCCACAGCAATACACTGTCTGAAATCAGCTGATGATAGAACTTAGACAAGTTGTAAATGCAACAAGTACAGATAATGCATCATATAATAACACTCACAGCTTTTCAAGAAAACAAACATTTAGACATTTATGGTCTGTTTGCATATATTTTAGAGGCTATTTATATAGAAAATTGGTATAAAACCTGTATAAACTGTATTTATGATTATAAAATATATACTAACGTATGTGGACACCCCTTCAAATTAGTGGATTCAGACATTTCAGCCACACCCGTTGCTGACAGGTGTATAGAAATTGAGCACACAGCCATGCAATCTCCATTGAAAAACATTGTCAAGAAAAGAGCTCAGTGACTTTCAACGTGACACCGTGATAGGATGCCACCTATCCAACAAGTCAGTACGTCAAAATTCTGCCCTGCTAGAGCTGCCCTGGTCAACTGTAGGTGCTGTTATTATGAAGTGGAAACGTCTAGGAGCAACATCGTCTCAGCCGCGAAGTGGTAGCCAACACCAGCTCACAGAATGGGACCGCCGAGCGCTTAAGCGCTTAGCTCATAAAAATTGTCTGTCCTCGGTTGCAACACTCACTACCAAATTCCAAACTGCCTCTGGAAGCAACGTCAGCACAATAACTGTTGGAAATGGGTTTCCATGGCCGAGCAGCAGCACAAAAGCCTAAGATCACCATGTGCAATGCCAAGTGTCAGCTGGAGTGGTGTAAAGCTCGCCTCCATTGGACAGTGTGATGGTTTATGACATATCCCTTCTAATAATTTAATAGGATCTCTATGACCACACCGTCCCCTCTCCTCTCTCTCGCCCAGAGAGACATCTTTTCAAAACTGTGTCAGCAAAATGGACATTGTTGCCTCTCCATGGCTAATCGAATCTGTGTGAAAAGGGGCCGCCTTGAGTATTTTTTTCAATTCACTGTATTTTCCATTTTAACAGACGCTTTTATCCAGAGTGACTTACAGGAGCAATTAGGGTTAAATGCCTTACTCAAGGAGACATCGGCAGATTTTTTCACCTAGTCGGCTCGGTGACGCGAACCAGCGACCTTTCCGTTACACTCTTAACCACTAGGTTACCTGTAGCCCTCATCGCCTCTTATTTCGCTGATGAATGTTTTGTGTCAAACTTGATCATTGTGATGCGTAGTAATCAGCTCTACTGTAACTCATAGGCTCTTTGTAAAAATCCATCTTTATAGAAGACCTTAAGAGAAAGAAATACTTATCACAGCGACTTCAAAACTAACATACAGAGAATTAAGAGCTATAGAGGTGTGGATGGCAAGAAAAAAAACATCTCAGGTGATAATTGGAGAAAAAAGTGTGTAGCTGTGAATATCGCCTTCGGATCTTGGAGGAGCCACAGAAGCTTGGCAACAGTGAATCACCCGCCCCCATGCAACACCACAAATCCTCTCTTCCTCTAATACATCTGACAACACAGGTACTACGATACGTCACTACAACACTACTACTACAGTAGAACAAACATGACCTCAACTGTTTGTAATACAACGATGCGTCATAATGTTAAATTAACTGAATGTATTGAAGATACCATTGGAGCTTTGCCTATGTGATCTAGATCTTAACTTACTCTTGAGCTGTGTACTTCCCACTTACACAGTTAGCTGCAGTAGCTGTATGTACACTGCATTATTTATATACACAGTACTATCTCTCTCTCTCAGATTTTCAACCTTCCCTTCCCATCACACTGGCATGCAGGAGCCAAGAGTCTTCCTGTGGGTTTGACCACACATAGTCTATATTTCATTACTTGGTGTTTAATTCATTTTAGAGAATACAAAAATAATCCCCCTGTTTTAAGTGTTTTGCTGTCTTGATGGGTATGCTAGGGCATGGAAGATGATGGCTAGAGGGAGAGACTCACCTTCAGCCTCTCCCAGTTCAGGACGCAGGGGGGATCATTATCCATCAGGGCCGCAGGAGGGAGGAGTGAGTGGGGGATGGACAGAGGAAGAGCCGAGCTCACATGGCCTCTGCTCTAAGTCTGAGTGTGTGGGGGTGTAGGAGAGGGCAGAGTAAGAAAATAGCTACTTCTCGGAGATGGGCAGGGATAGATAGAGAATGAAAGACAGAGAAACACAGCCATACTGAATTTAGTTGATTTAGTTGTATTTGGGCTAATTAGACTTGAGTCATCATTCCATGGTTTTATATGATATGTTTGATTGAATGCTTTACTGGCAGAGGAGGCCTAACACATTGCAATGGAGGTGTCTTTTTGTGAAGTCTTATTTTTGTCTGTTTGTTTTGCCTTATGGAGGCTGGGAGGAAGGGGAGCTAATTGTATTGCCTCATAATGCCAGTTAGTTTGTCATTTGTTTTCCTACATGTGCTTATTGGTGAACTAGGAAATGCTCTATAATGGTGCCTCGTGGGAGATAAAGGCCTCATTCTCCCTGCTTTTGTCTCTCTTTTTCTCTCGCTATCCCTGTATTACCTACTTTCTCTCACCCTCGTTTTATTTACTGCTACCTCTTTTCCCGCTCTCCTGAACTCTTTTATTTCCCTCTGTCTCTCTCCCCCTTTCCCTCCCCTCTCTCTCCCACCGTCCCTCTCCTCTCTTGCATATCTTGTATTGTAAACAGCTCACAAAAGTGTGACAAGGTCTCCTCGTGTTCCCCCCTCTTTACTCTCCCTTCTCCCAGCTGTTTGTTATTGTCTCCTCCGCTATCGTGTGTTTGTCTCTATCACACTTTTCTTTATTCCTCTCTCTCTCTTTTTTTCTCTCCGCCGCGTCAGAAAAGAAAAAGTTAATTAAATATGGAACGAGACGGAGCAGCATCTCTTTAAACCATCATGTCATTAAAATGGCATCCCTGGGAGATCAGCTTAAAAGGAGTCGGAGCACAATGTCTTCTCAGTCAGATATTTATGGGCCTGGTTATGTAAACATGCTCTCTTTATTCTCTATGTATATTTCATGTAATTATCACTTTTTGTAGCGCCTGTCCCCCGAGACATGTAGAGGCAAGGAGTTACTGGGGGAATGTCATTAGAAGAGACTATTGTTACAGAGCCGTTATGATACTGCTGTTGAGTATGCTGTATGCTACATTCCCAGACTCACTGAGGAAGGCTTTTATCTATATTTGAGATGTATCATCCATAAATCATAATTGTATGTATTCATATATGCTTTTGAATCTGACTCATATCTCTGTCTCTCTGTCTGGTACGGGACTCAAGCTTAATTCAATCATCTGTACATTTACAACAATAGACCTTGTATTCAATTCACTCAATTATTTCTCCATCTGAAAGCAATGGATAAATGTCCTACAAAGTACTGATCAACTGATCAAATACAAACAGTGGACCCTTCACCTCACCCAAGATATATTCCCATCTATAAAGAATAGGGATCTAGTGCAGTGTGAACTCGCTTCTCCAACAAAACTTGGAGAAGCCACTGCCAGCTGACGGAAGCTGCTAATTAAGAGGGCTGGAGAGCCAGCAGGGGCGTCTTATGAAACACTACAGGCACCGGGGATGAACTAGAGTAGAGAAGGCTGGGCCTGGACCTCTATCACAACCCACAACAATGGTGCTGTGGAGGGGAGACGAGTGACAAGGGAGACACTATAGTAGAGGAGGATGGGACCTCTTTTGAACTCAATGGTGCTGTGGAGGGGAGAAATTGGAGAGGGGAGAGAGGGAGACAGGAAGGAGGGGAAACAGGGGAGGGGGGAGAGAGGGGAGAGGGGAGACAGGTTAGAGGGGAGAGATGCAAGAGGGGAAACAGGGGAGAGGGGAGATATGAGACAGTAGAGAGGGGAGACAGGGGAGAGGAGAGGGGAGAGAGGAGACAGTAGAGAGGGGAGACAGGGGAGAGTGAGGGGAGATGGGAGACATTAGAGAGTGGAGACAGGGGAGTCAGAGGAGAGGGGTGATAGGAGACAGTAGAGAAGGAAGACAGGGAAGAGGGGAGATAGGACACAGTAGAGAGGGGAGACGGTAGTGAGGGGAGACAGGGGAGAGAGGAGTCAGAGGAGAGGGGAGATAGGAGACAGTAGAGAGGAGAGGCAGGGGAGAGGGGAGAGAGGGGAGAGAGGGGAGAGGGGAGACATGGGAGAGGGGAGACAGAAGGGGAGGGGAGATAGGAGACAGTAGAGAAGGAAGACAGAGAAGAGGGGAGGTAGGACACAGTAGAGAGGGGAGATGGTAGAGAGGGGAGACAGGGGAGAGCGGAGTCGGAGGAGAGGGGAGATAGGAGACAGTAGAGAGGAGAGACAGGGGAGAGGGGAGACAGAGAAGAAGGGAGATGGGAAACAGAGGGGAGACTTTCCTAAATTAATTTTGTCCTCTCCTCTCCTCCCTGTTCCTGTCCTCACCTCTTTTTTGAAGAGCTGAGGTTCCTTCTCCTCCAATGCTTCCATCTGCAACTTCCCTATCAAGGAATAGACTTTTGAGATATACCCAAGGAGACAGTAGAGACAGGATATACAGAGCAGACTGCTCTATGCCACACACATTCACTCATGCATGATGTCATGTCAAATATGATTCACAAATCAAAAGTTCTTTCCTTGTTTTCCATAGATGCAGAAAAACGTGATTGCATGGTATGATGGAACAGCTTGTCAAGGTGCATCAATCCAAACACAGACACACAAACATGCCTATATTATAATGGGCACACACACGCAATTATTGCCACTAACTATTGTTCATTTGAATCTACTGTGCCATGGAGTCAAAGTGTCTCTGTGTAATTTAACAATGTCTGATTAGGGACAGGACAGTGCATGCAGGTCTACTGACTGTGAAGCTGTAATTTCTCCTCTGGTTATCAGGACCAGAAATCCCTCGTCTCGTCCCTCTCGCCCACCAGTGAACCTGCCATAATGCCATCCAATCTGACCCCTCACATCACCCTGCCACATCACCATGCAGTAAACCTATGTGAACTGCAGTGTTCTAAAGTTGTCTGCAATAACCACAGCAGAATTGCTTTTAATCAACGTCTGAAATGAGGGTGACTGGAAGCGTCGCCCCATGCTGATTAAATGTAATTGTTTAATTGCCAAGTGCTGGGAACCCATCCTAAGAGGATTCCAATGGAATTATTTAAGCTCAAGTCAGGAAACGCTGTGTCCCGGAAAAGCGGAAGGAAGGAGGGAAAACGGAAAGGGGGAAAAATTGCACACAAAAAAAAAATAAAATAAAAAATATTCTGTCTATGAAATATTGAGTGTGGTTTACCTTTCAGTTGGGTGATAAGTGAACAGCCTGGGGCCACATTGAACAGCAACGACCCTGGTCAATCACCATCTCAAAGGAGGTCAGGTCACATTCAAGCCCTGTGTGGGTTGAAGGAGGATGGCCTCACCTCCCTCCTGTTTGATTTCCCCTGTGGACCTATGGATCTATTCTCAAGGTGCTTTATATCTACTGAAATACCCCCGAGACAATGACTTTGTGACAAGGTCTGTGTAC
Organism: Salvelinus alpinus; assembly: GCF_045679555.1. Classification (NCBI taxonomy): domain Eukaryota; kingdom Metazoa; phylum Chordata; class Actinopteri; order Salmoniformes; family Salmonidae; genus Salvelinus; species Salvelinus alpinus. The sequence continues at coordinate 26,343,172 of NC_092108.1, forward strand.
TGAAATACCCTGCGACAATGACTTTGTGACAAGGTCTGTGTACTGAAATACCCCGCGACAATGACTTTGTGACAAGGTCTGTGTACTGAAATATCCCGCGACAATGACTTTGTGACAAGGTCTGTGTACTGAAATACCCCGCGACAATGACTTTGGGACAAGGTTTGTGTACTGAAATACCCCGCGACAATGACTTTGTGACAAGGTCTGTGTACTGAAATACCCCGCGACAATGACTTTGTGACAAGGTCTGTGTACTGAAACACCCCGCGACAATGACTTTGTGACAAGGTCTGTGTACTGAAATACCCCGCGACAATGACTTTGTGACAAGGTCTGTGTACTGAAATTCCCTGCGACAATGACTTTGTGACAAGGTCTGTGTACTGAAATACCCCGCGACAATGACTTTGTGACAAGGTCTGTGTACTGAAACACCCCGCGACAATGACTTTGTACTGAAATACCCTGTGAAAATGACTTTGTGACAACGTCTGTGTACTGAAATGTCTGTGAGGGGTTTCACTGTTCTTCATCATGTAACAGTAAAGCACAGCAAGTCTTTTTCAGTGTCAAGACTGAAGATTAGTTAGTCATTGGTCTTAGAGAACCTAAACAGTGGTTTTCAGCATGAAGTCATTGTATCCGGCCCTATACATGAAGGACTCCTGGAAGGTTCTCATGAATGGGGTTATATAGGCCCCCTTCGCCATCTGAAAACCACTTTGTTTATCCGATAATGGGCTCTATAAACTTAAGGGGCACAGGTGCACTCCATTTAAGGTCGCAGAATTTAGTCACAGATGTTCAAATGTCTTCCTACACAGACACAAACACACGCACACGCGCGCGCACGCGCACGCACACACACACACACACACACACACACACACACACACACACACACACACACACACACACACACACACACACACACACACACACACACACACACACACACACACACACACACACACACACACACACACACACACACACACACACACACACGTGCTCAAAGCCACACACAGTTAACATGTTAGGAACACCTTCCTAATATTGAGTTGCACACCCTTTTGCCCTCAAAACAGCCTCAATTGGTAGGGGCATGGTGTTGAAAGCATTCCACAGGGTTGCTGGCCCATGTTGACTCCAAAGCTTCCCACAGTTGTGTCAAGTTGGCTGGATGTCCTTTGGGTGGTGGACCATTCTTGATACACACGGGAAACTGTTAAGCGTGAAAAACCCAGCAGCGTGGCACCTACTACCATACCCTGTTCAAAGGCACTTAAATATTTTGTCTTGCCCATTCCCCCTCTGAATGGCACACATACACAATCCATGTCTCAATTGTCTCAAGGCTTAAAAATCATTCTTTAACCTGTATGCTCCGCTTCATCTACACTGATTGGCCACATTTAAAAACATATTTCCACAAACCCCATGACATTTTAATCTATCAATCACACTTTCCTAACCTCACTGACCTAGTGTAGAATAGATGCCCGTCAGTGGAGCTTGTTTTAGCATTTATAAACATGCAGGAAGAACTGAGGTTTGGTGTTTTGATGATGAGTGCAGTAATCCATCCCTACCGTAGGGAAATGCTCTTCCTACTGCTACTGCTGCATCCCGTGCCTCTAGGCACAAGTGTGTCTCTGTCTCCCAGACCTGGGTTCAAATAGTATCTGCAATCTTTCAAATACTTTGAACATTTGTTTGAACCTACCTGGAGTGACGTATAGTAGGGGTTTGCACTTTATTAATTATTCTGTGCCAGGCAAGCTCAGTAAAGCGCAGTTATAGCATTTGAAAGATTTGGAATACTATTTTAACCCAGGTCTGTCTGTTATCCCTCACCACCATACAGGGGAGGGAGAGGAGCTTTGCACCCTGCAGCTGTGGCCTTATTCCCAGGTAGGCAGCCAACACCTGACCATGCAAGGCCAGCTGGCCCAGATGTGCACACAGACAATGGCAACACTTTGAGCAATGCAGTCCCCTCTGGGACCCCAGGCACCTGCAAACCAAAGGCCCTTCTCACTATCTAACATCATGTTGCAATTATACATCTAATAACTCACCATCACCCTGAGAGAACCACACTAATCTATAACATAACACAGGAGTGACTCTCCACAATTTATTTTGGAGCATCATACTAAACAAGTGTGGTCTGTAGAAGATTTAGTACTACTGTAGATGACCCAGAAGCTTTTTCCACAGCAGTGGCCCAATTTGCGGAACTTACCTGCAGGTTTTGGTCTGGAAAGTTCACTAAAAACAACAGATATCTTGTCAATCTTGTCAAGCACTGTGTCTCATTGAAGCCAAGCACTCAAAACAAGGCTGCATCTCAGTGTCTTATCCTTTCTAATAGACCAATGTTGATGACATCTTTTTTAAATCAATGACAAAACACTGCATAAAATTCTCAAAATGACAGGTTTAAACATTTTACACGTGGATTGCTTGAGTGAAGAAAGCGTAACTGAAGCCTAAGAAAACAAAGGCCTCAAATGAATAATTTGATCTGTGCTTATTTTTAATCTAAATCAATCGAGGTTATTGATGCAGTCAGTAACTAAGTATTAAGCATCAGCTGTCAGAGCAGCTTACCGATCACTGTACATGTACACAGCCAATCTGTAAATAGCACACCCAACTACCTCATCCCCCCATATTGTTACTTACCCTCTTGCTCTTTTTCACCCCAGTATCTCTATTCTCTACTTGCACATCAATCACTCCAGTGTTAATGCTACATTGTAATTATTTCACCTCCATGGCCTATTTATTGCCTTACCTCCCTACTCTTCTACATTTGCACACACTGTACATAGATTTTTCTATTGTGTTATTGATTGTACGTTTGTTTATGTGTAACTCTGTGTTGTTGTTTTGCCGTCCTGCTTTGCTTTATCTTGGCCAGGTCGCAGTTGTAAATGAGAACTTGTTCTCAACTGGCCTACCTGGTTAAATGAAGGTGAAATGAAGTAAACATAAAATAAACTATGGGTACAGAGGGCGTTGAAACAAACAAAAGCTAGAAGATGTACAGTGACATCTAGTGGCGAATTTCCTCCTGTACACCAAGGTCATTATCCAATACGGTACAAAAGAAACAAATACTTTGATTTACCATCTGTTTGTCATACAATAAAATGCCTTCTTGTATAAAGCAATTTAATCTGTCCAATATGGTAATTCAGCCTAATAAATGTTAACATATCAGTTCATGTTGGCCAATGTTTGATGACAAAGAAATATTTTCTATAGAGGTCAGTAGTGGCATAATTCTGACAGCAGAGGAAGGTAGTGGCCTGTTTCTGAAAATAAAAAGAAACATGACACTTCTGTTGCTTTCTCCATTATTTTATTTCTGTGACCAAAGGTAGAGAGAGGTGGGCCAGAATTAACCTGCTTTGTTCCAGTATAATACAAAAGGTACTACATTAAAACCTTTGAGGTTTGATATCAAAGTTAAACATGAATGTTTTTTATTCATACACCAAATATTGGTCTTATGATAATGATGACAAGCATGAATTCACATGGGCCACATAGTACCTTGGTGCCATATAATTTGATGAATACTGTACATTTGCACAAAATTTTGACTTCACAGAAAACGAACATTGCCATACACATGCTCATAATACATTCAAATCTACTCTTCAAATACACTTTTGTAAACAGCAGTCAATATGACAATCTGTTTTATTATATCCAATATTTTCATTGGTAAAATATCAGATTTGGTCATTACCCCTGGGAACACAATGTAATTTCAACGTGGATAATTGGGTAGTGTAATATTTGGTTAAGACGTGGATCAATGAGATTACAACCTATAGTCCTATCCACCCACTCAAAAAGACAGCCCAAAGTTAGTTGGATTTTCATCATGTTATCATTATGCTTTGAACCATCTAAAAGAACAACCAAGTTCCAATGGAATAGCAAAGCCAGATGTTTTGTTTAATAACCTAGCACTGCTTTTAAGAAAACACAGCAAATTTCAAATGAGAAAACAATGTCTGAGATTTTGCTTAGGTATACAACAGATTAACGTGTTATCACTGTGCTTCATCTAATAGCAGAAACAAATGACCTGGATTGCAGTTGAGATTTCATTAAAAGTACATGGTGCAAGTGATCAATGCAGTCAACACAACCAAATATCAACATTTTAAGGAGATTTATCTTCTGCTTTCGGAGAGATAACATTAATAATATGCATGTAAATCTCTCATGGCTCAAAGTGGAGTAGAGATTGACTTCATCACTACTTGCTTTTGTAAGAAGTGTTGACATGCTGAATATATCGAGCTGTCTGTTTAAACTACTATCACACAGCTCAGACATGCATACCCCACAAGACATGCCACCAAAAGGTATTTTCACAATCCCAAGTCAAGAACAGACTATGGGAGGCGCACAGTACTACATAGAGCCATGGCTACATGGAACTCTATTCCACATCAGGTAACTGATGCAAGCAGGACAATCAGATAAAAAAAAAATACATATTTAAAAAATACACCTTATGGAACAGGGGACTGTGAAGAGATGACACACACTCTACACACACGTACACATGGATGTTGTATTGTAAATATGTGATAGTAGAGTAGTGGCCTGAAGGAAGTGTTATGAAATGTAATGTCATGTAATATTTTAAATTGTATATAATTGCCTTAATGTTGCTGGACCCCAGGAAGAGTAGCTGCTGCCCTGGAGGCAGCTAATGGTGATCCTTAATAAATACAAAATACAAAGTTCCAACTGTACGACTGACTTAGTCTGGCTTCAATTCCAGTTATTCTACAAATAATGTATATGTTAGATTCACGTCTCCATCTCCATCCTATTCTTTAACTTCGATTTTTGGTTGAGATGGAGACGTGAATCAAACATAGAAATGATTAATGAAGTCAGTGGCACAGACGGAACATGGTCAGAAAGAAGACACAACTCCTTCAAATGTTGATATCTGGTTGCGTTGACAACCAGACACAATTCAATATCACTACATATCATTACATTTCAAATCAACCAGTTTGAAAGCCTAGGCCTGCTAAACTGAAACAATAGCTGGTGATGACTTTACAGATTCTACTGTATATAGGCCTAAATAGCATCATTGATGATACAGTACATGAGTGATAAAGTATGGTCTCTTTTCATTTGCTACGTTAAACCTACTTTTTTGGAATGACTTTAAGAGCAACAGCGAATCTATTTAGTTATTAAGTGGAGAACTCGCAAAAATCATTCTCATGATAGCACACTGGTAAGAGTCAGTGACAAATATCATAGCTAAGCAGGGCTTGGTTAAAACCCTGGGAAGGAGACCAAAGGGTATCTGTACAGAAATACATTCTCCAGTAGGAGGTGCTGCCCAGCCTATTGTTTTTTTTCTTATTTTGGTAGCGGATATGACATTGAAGATCTTTTAAAGATGTTTTAAAAGGTACATATTTTATACAAGGTTTGTCTATGTTGAAATTTGGTTACGATGACGACATAATCCTGTGGTAGAAATTGCACCCTCAAAACAACAGTTGATGACTTTTTGTATTTTCCACTTAGAATCCACGTCACAAGACGTTGACAAATTACGTTGAAACAACGTTGATTCAACCAGTTTGTGCCAGTGGGTAGTATCAGTAGTATCACCTTTGAGTCTATGTAAAGTGCTTCTCTTACAATCATTTTGGCTTTCGAGATTCACCTCACTTCTCTGGCCACTGGCCTATCACATGTAAGACAATCTGTTTTGTTCCATTAAAAATGTTCATTGCTAAAGTATCAGTTTTAGTCTTGATTATCTCCTTTGGGTCTATGTACAGTAAAGTGTTTCGTGTGTGTATCACCACCTCTCTGGCTACTGGCCTATCCATCACATGATACAGTAGAGGGCCTTAAGTGATTGGCCATACTGCAGGTCAGTTGGTGGCCAGCTGAGTTGTTCTCCGTCTGGGACACAGGATCCTGCCGAAGGCCCTGCGGAAGCTGCTGTGACAGAGCGGGTAGAGGAAAGGGTTAATGGCCGAGTTGAGCCACAGCAGCCAGAAGGTGACCTCATACCAGTGGTGCTGGACGCAGCGTCCCTTACAGGCGGCTCTGATGATCATCAGGAGGGTGTAGGGCGCCCAGCACACAGCAAACACACACACGATGACAGCCAGCGACTTGGCAATCTTCTTGTCCCTTGACAGGCAGCTGCGCTGGGTGCCCCTAGTGGAGGTGTCCTGCCGCTCCAACGGGGGATGCAAGATCTGGGAGTGGAAGGACCCCGAGCCTGATCCCCTCTCCTGGACCGTCACAGTGCTAGACAGCTTCTTAACCACTACCGAGTTCCGGGAGAAGAGGGAAGTGAGGCGGAGGCATTCCCCTCTCCCCAGGGGAGGGGGCTGTCCATCGGGCACGTGGGCCTGTCCACTCGTCTCATCTCTGTTCCGGAGCCTCCTCCGACGTATGTTGAGGTAGATGCTGAGGTTGAAGAAGGTTACGGAGATTAAGGGGGAGACGAACTCCAACATGGAGGCACTGAGGAGGAAGTACCAGGTGTAGTAGAACTCAGCGTAGCACTCATCCTCCGGGACACGGCTCTTCCCCACCACCAGCTCCCAGAAGATGATGGCAGGGCCATAGAGGACAAAGGCCAGGACCCAGACTGCTATCATCTTCATGATGGCTTGGTGGGTCATGCCCTGTCTGGCACGGTAGCTCACCTGGCGGAAACAAGAGACAAAGATGATGGACATGATTGATGATTTTGGGCTTTGTTGTGTTATGACTCATTCTGTCTAGATGTTGGTTTGTAAAGGGCAATTCCACGATAACTGAATTGCACTGAGACTCAGATTTTTTTCTTACAATGTATGCCAAACAAAAACCATTGATTTCAAAGTTCAATAAACCATACAACTGTAATGATGTGCGCTGAGAGTCGGGAAGCAAGTTCAGGGAGTGCGTGTTTTAATAAATAAAACATAATACAAAACAAGAAACAGAAAAAACGCACAGACAGGAAACTGAAACAGAAACAATGACGCCTGGGGAAGGAACCAAAGGGAGTGACATATATAGGGAAGGTAATCAAGGAGGTGATGGAGTCCAGGTGAGTGTCATAATGCGCTGATGCACGTAACAATGGTGACAGGTGTGCGCCATAACGAGCAGCCTGGTAACCTAGATGCCAAAGAGGGAGCACACGTGACAACAACTTTTTGCACAATGACTACTTTCAGCAATTTACACAGTACATTTTACAAAAACACATCTACTGGAAGAACTGCACAGATGCAAAGTTTGGTAACGTTTGTAAACGTCCACGTTTTCAAAAACCCTTAAATATCTGCTCCAAATTAACATTCAAGATATCTGCAGAAAGAATGGGATGTCAGCTATGACACCTATTTTGGTTATTGAACTGCATAATAATAATATTAATAATATACATCCGATAACATAATTAAGTTAATGGAATTTCATCATGGGTCCCTGATCTATAATACAAAGAAATGTATAATTATTGATATGAATGTTATTCTCTTCATGGTTATGTATCCTAAATGGGTACACAAAAGGTAGAAATATGCAATATCTCCCTTTACATATTTGGGTTATTATTCTACACACTGGCATATTTTGGTTTTGGTGACATTTGGAAAGTTTACAGACAAATGTGCTGTTTCCATCAGGCCTGTCGTGAGAATTTTCATCCGACATGTACTTTACCTGCATAAAAAGGTTGGATGGAAACCTGGTTGTGAGGATGAAACTTAGTGTGTAATATATGTACACAATATATGTAAACTTACAGTGTGTAATATATGTACACAGTCCACCCTTCAACTTGCTAATACTAGGGAGTGACCAGGACCATGTGACCACGTACCAGGTAGTGTATAGGGGTTGGAGTTCTAGGTGCCAGTCTTTCCGGGTCAGGTCAGTAACAAGTCCTGGCCCTAGTCTTGTAGTGGAGGGCTTTCTAAGGAGATGTCTTGGTACATCCCCCCAGCCTAGTCTGCTTCATGAGCTTCAATGAGTCAATGAGGTTCTTCAACATGCTCTCTTAGATTTGATCCAATTTCTATCGGAAAAAGCTGAACTTGCACCACCTGTCCTGACCTTACATCTCTATCTTGATCCCAATCTTTCCTTTTCACTTCAGACGCTCTACAAAATATGTGACGGCCTGCCACTTCTATTTCAAGTTGGGAGGAAAGTGCTTTAAGGCAAAATGCCGCTCCTTGGCCGGCGAGCATCTCTTTCTCTCTACTTCTCTACTGATTGATTGGAGAGAAACTGGAGAGGATCATAGAAACTGGAGGATGTCTATGATCAAAGCGTAATGTCGTGTGGCTTAAAGGAGAGCCTCAGCCTCTCTAGTTTCATTTGTATTCATGCCTCTGATGTTAAGTGTTGTGCTGGTGAAACAAAACAGAACATTATACACAGTATTACTCTCCTTTGTCTACTGTGCTTTGTGTGCTTTACCTCATACAAAGACACTAGAGAAGGCATGATCAGTCACCTGGCATATGCACATACAGTCACTGATGGCGCAAATTATTTAAATTGGCATAATGAAAGTGGGTGACACTGTCTGTGCCCATTTCTGAATTCAGAGATGATGTTGTTTGGTACGAGAGCCAGTCGGTTTAAATAAATATATACAAATATTTCTTCGCCCTTTGCCACATTGTGTTGCTAAAATAGGAGTTTTTTACATCACAGATGACTTACTACCAAAACATTTTGTGCAGTAATCGTTATGGTTAAACTGATTGTGACAGTTCAGTCAGTGGTCTAATAAGATATCTGATACATTCGTTCCCTATAGTTTATTTTAATTCAGTATGTCCTTTGCTGGTCACGTCGCCGACAGAAGCAACCTACTCAAATATGGTCGATATGACACTCACACAGAACTAAAGATGATGTCAATATACTCGATCTTCTTGCTCACCAATACTCATCGATAGCCTATCATGAAGTGAGCTCCGGTCTTGGCAGAATCAGAACGGTTGGTCAGTGCTAAAAGTTTCCCCTAGTACACCTCAACTAGCCTACAGCCATAGACCTCTTTGAGCTCTTGTATACCAAGGACCCTATAAAAGGTATGGTTCTGCACAGTCATATGTCTCTGCACAAACATGACCACAGGTTTCGCTTCAGCCAGTAAAAAGAGGAGAATGACTTCGACTATTCAGGTTTATTCTCCCAGCTGGGTCAGAATAGGTATCTGGTCATTTGAATTCAGATTGGGTCCTGTGAAGAATTTACTTCACCCAGTCGTCTGGTGAAACAAAACAAAACATTATACACAACATCCCTCTCTCCTTTATCTGCCTTACCTCATTCAAAAGATCTGACAACTGGGGAAAAACTGGTTGAGTCAACATTGTTTCTATGTCGTTTCAACCCCAAAAAATCTGTGATGACATCAATGTGGAAAACTAATTGGATTTGGCAAAAGTCATCAACGTTAGGGCATTTTGTCTCTTAACTTAAATCCAATCCAATCTTTTGTTGATTTCACGTTGAATTTACGTTAATCAAATCAAAGTTTATTTGTCACGTGCGCCGAATACAACAGGTGTAGACCTTACAGTGAAATGCTTACTTACAGGCTCTAACCAATAGTGCAAAAAAGGTATTAGGTGAACAATAGGTAAGTAAAGAAATAAAACAGTAAAAGGACAGTGAAAAATAACAGTAGCGAGGCTACATACAGACACCGGTTAGTCAGGCTGATTGAGGTAGTATGTACATGTAGATATGGTTAAAGTGACAATGCATATATGATGAGCAGAGAGTAGCAGTAGCGTAAAAGAGGAGTTGGCGGGTGGTGGGTGGCGGGACACAATGCAGATAGCCTGGTTAGCCAATGTGCGGGAGCACAGGTTGGTCGGCCCATTTGAGGTAGTATGTACATGAATGTATAGTTAAAGTGACTATGCATATATGAAAAACAGAGGGTAGCAGCAGCGTAACAGGGTTGGGGGGGGGCACACAATGCAAATAGTCCGGGTAGCTATTTGATTACCTGTTCAGGAGTCTTATGGCTTGGGGGTAAAATCTGTTGAGAAGCCTTTTTGTCCTAGACTTGGCACTCCGGCACCGCTCGCCATGCGGTAGTAGAGAGAACAGTCTATGACTGGGGTGGCTGGGGTCTTTGACAACTTTTAGGGCCTTCCTCTGACACCGCCTGGTGTAGAGGTCCTGGATGGCAGGCAGCTTAGCCCCAGTGATGTACTGGGCACTACGCACTACCCTCTGTAGTGCCTTGCCGTCAGAGGCCGAGCATTTGCCGTACCAGGCAGTGATGCAACCAGTCAGGATGCTCTCGATGGTGCAGCTGTAGAACCTTTTGAGGATCTGAAGACCCATGCCAAATCTTTTTAGTTTCCTGAGGGGGAAATAGGCTTTGTCGTGCCTTCTTCACGACTGTCTTGGTGTGTTTGGACCATTCTAGTTTGTTATTGATGTGGACACCAAGGACTTGAAGCTCTCAACCTGCTCCACTACAGCCCTGTCGATGAGAATGGGGGCGTGCTCGGTCCTCCTTTTCCTGTAGTCCACAATCATCTCCTTAGTCTTGGCTACGTTGAGCGATAGGTTGTTATTCTGGCACCAGCCGGTCAGGTCTCTGACCTCCTCCCTATAGGCTGTCTCGTCGTTGTCGGTGATCTGTTGTGTCGTCTGCAAACTTAATGATGGTGTTGGAGTCGTGCCTGGCCATGCAGTCGTGGGTGAACAGGGAGTACAGGAGGGGACTGAGCACGCACCCCTGGGGAGCTCCAGTGTTGAGGATCAGCGTGGCAGATGTGTTGCTACCTACCCTCACCACATGGGGGCTGCCCGTCAGGAAGTCCAGGATCCAGTTGCAGAGGGAGGTGTTTAGTCCCAGGATCCTTAGCTTAGTGATGAGCTTTGAGGGTACTATGGTGTTGAACGCTGAGCTGTAGTCAATGAATAGCATTCTCACATAAGTGTTCCTTTTGTCCAGGCGGGAAAGGGCAGTGTGGAGTGCAATAGAGATTGCATCATCTGTGGATCTGTTTGGGCGGTATGCAAATTGGAGTGGGTCTAGGGTTTCTGGGATAATGGTGTTGATGTGAGCCATTACCAGCCTTTCCAAGCACTTCATGGCTACGGACATGAGTGCTACGGGTCTGTAGTCATTTAGGCAGGTTGCCTTTGTGTTCTTGGGCACAGGGACTATGGTGGTCTGTTTGAAACATGTTGGTATTACAGACATGTTGAACATGTCAGTGAAGACACCTGCCAGTTGGTCAGCACATGCCCAGAACACACATCCTGGTAAACCGTCTGGTCCCGCGGACTTGTGTATGTTGACCTGTTTAAAGGTCTTACTCACGTCGGCTACGGAGAGCGGGATCACACAGTCGTCTGGAACAGCTGATGCTCTTATGCATGCCTCAGTGTTGCTTGCCTCAAAGCGAGCATAGAAGTGATTTAGCTCGTCTGGTAGGCTCGTGTCACTGGGCAGCTCGCGGATGTGCTTCCCTTTGTAGTCTGTAATAGTTTGCAAGCCCTGCCACATAAGACGAGCGTCGGACCCCCTGTGTAGTATGATTCAATCTTAGCCCTGTATTGACGCTTTGCCTGGTTGATGGTTGGTCGCAGGGCATAGCAGGATTTCTTGTAAGCTTCCGGGTTAGAGTCCCACACCTTGAAAGCGGCAGCTCTACCCTTTAGCTCAGTGCGAATGTTGCCTGTAATCCATGGCTTCTGGTCGGGGTATGTACGTACAGTCACTGTGGGGATGACGTTCTCAATGCACTTATTGATAAAGCCAGTGACTGATGTGGTGTACTCCTCTATGCCATCGGAAGAATCCCTGAACATGTTCCAGTCTGTGATAGCAAAACAGTCTTGTAGTTTAGCATCTGCTTCATCTGACCACTTTTTTATAGACCGAGTCACTGGTGCTTCCTGCTTTCATTTTTGCTTGTAAAAAATGTTTCCCTGCATTAAAGTCTCAGGCCACTAGGAGTGCTGCTTCTGGGTGAGTGGTTTCCTGTTTGCTCATTTCCTTATACAGCTGACTGAGTGTGGTCTTAGTGCCAGAATCTGTCTGTGGTGGTAAATAAACAGCCACGAAAGTATAGCTGAAAACTCTCTAGGCAAGTAGTGTGGCCTGCAATTTATCACAATATACTCTTCTTCAGGCGAGCAAAATCTAGAGACTTCCTTAGATTTCGTGCACCAGCTGTTTACAAATATGCACAGACCGCCCCCCCTCATCTTACCGGAGTGTGCTGTTCTATGTTGCCGGTGCAGCGTATATCCATGTCGTCATTCAGCCACGATTCCGTGAAACACAGGATATTACAGTTTTTGATGACCTGTTGGTAGGATATTCCTGATCGTACCTCGTCTAATTTGTGTAAATCAAAACTAGACATGTAACTGACGTCTGTGCCCAATGGGCGAGTAAGACACTAGAGAAGGCACGATCAGTCAACTGGCATATGCACATCCAGTCACTGATGATACAAATGATTTAAATTGGCACAATGAAAGCAGGTGACAGTGTCTGTGCCCATTTCTGAAAGCCTAACTTCAGAGATGGTGTTGTTTGGTACGAAAGCCAGTCAGTTTAAATAAGTTCATATAAATATTTATACGCTCTCTGCCACATTCTGTTGCTAAAAGTTCTGCACATCACAGATTACTTACGACTAAGACATTTTTCACTGTAATTGTTATGGTTAAACTGATTGTGACAGTTCAGTCAGTGGCCCTAATAAGGTGCGTTCCCTATAATTTATTTTAATATTATTTTTAAGCAATGGTGGCCAAGCTTTTCAGATTTGAAACCTCATTCCCCTGGCTGAAGAGGAGAAGCCCACACCAGGACAGGAGTTCTAAAGTTGAAAAGTGTCTTTAGTTTTCTGCCTTCATCATTGGGCAGGGGGGGGGCATATAATTAGTGTTGGCACCGGGATTTGGGTGGTGGTGGGGGGTTTGGGAGGTCATGAATGATTAACCTGTCCAGATGGGGACCTCTGGGTTGGTAGCAGTCAGGGGTGAAAGTAAGGCGGTACGTTCCGGTACGGCATCATACCGGTAAAACATAAGCCTATCATAATAATGAAAATAAAATGTCAAGAAAACTGTAGGCTATCACACCATTAACGTACGTATTTCAGAAATGAGCGAATGGATTTGGAAACGGGTGGTAGGCCTACAGCCTACGCTCCAAAATGCGATGTGATTAGAGAACACTGAAATTTGGAAATACACTATAAATACAAAAGTATAAGGACACCCCTTGAAAATAGTGGATTCGGCTATTTCAGCCACACCCATTGCTGACAGGTGTATAAAATTGAGCACACAGCCATGCAATCTCCATAGACAAACATTGGAAGTAGAACAGCCTTACTGAAGACCTCAATGACATTCAATGTGGCACTGTCATAGGATGCCACCTTTACAAGTCAGTTCGCACACAAGCCCAAGATCACCATGCGCAATGCCAAGAGTCGGCTGGAGTGGTGTAAAGCTCGCCGCCATTGGACTATGGAGCAGTGGAAACGCGTTCTCTGGAGTGATGAATCACGCTTCACCATCTGGCAATCCGACGGACGAATCTGGGTTTGGCGGATGCCAGGGGAACGCTACCTGCCCCAATGCATAGTGCCAACTGTAAAGTTTGGTGGAGGAGGAATAATGGTCTGGGGATGTTTTACATGGTTTGGGCCAGGCCCCTTAGTTCAAGTGAAGGGAAATCTTAACGCTACAGTATACAATGACATTCTAGATGATTCTGTTTCCAACTTTGTGGCAACAGTTTGTGGAATGCCCTTTCCCGTTTTGACAGCAGAGATGCTATTGAATTAAAAGGGATTCTAAATATAATTCTATGATTAAGCCCCATGGTCGGCCTGCCCATTAGGCATTATTAGGCAGCCGCCAAGAGCAGCAGTTTGACTAGGGCGGCATTTTCCGAGCTAAACTGACCAACAACACCACACATTATTCTGCCCAAAAACAATAACTTCTGATGATGATGGCTATTTTGGTGAGTGCTGATGCTTAAGCACGGGCGCAAAATATTTAGCTTGTCCATGGCCAGTTAGCCTTTACAGGTTGCTGTTAGAGAGACAGCGCTGTGACGCTCCACCAAATTCTATTTCTGTATTTTGAAAGTCACATGTATTAAAAACATGATTGCTGACAAGCAAAACATTTTGGGACTATGTCAACGAAAGAAAGAAAATTATTTTGAAATAATTATCCAGATAATATAAAGTGTTCTATAACAATGCTTAAATCCATGATGCATCAAAATGACCACAAAAGACGTGACTGATGCAAAAACACTACCATTTCAAACATTTGGGGTCACTTAGAAATGTCCTTGTTTTTGAAAGAAAAGCAAATTTTTTGGGTCCATTAAAGTAACATCAAATTGATCAGAAATACAGCGTAGACATTGTTAATGTTGTAAATGACTATTGTAGCTGGAAACTGCAGATTTTTTTTAATGGAATACATAGGCATACAGAGGCCAATTATGAGCAACCTTCAATTCTGTGTTCCAATGGTACGTTGTGTTAGCTAATTCAAGTGTATAATTTTAAAAGGCTAATTGATCAACCCTTATGCAATTAAGTTAACACAGCTGAAAATGTTTATGCTGATTAAAGAAGCAATACAACTGGCCTTCTTTAGACTAGTTGAGTATTTGGAGGATCAGCATTTGTGGGTTCGATTACAGGCTCAAAATGGCCATAAACAATGCACTTTCTTCTGAAACTCATCAGTCTATTCTTGTTCTGAGAATTGAAGGCTATTCCATGCAAGAAACTGAAGATCTCATACAACGCTGTGTACTACTCCCTTCACAGAACAGCGCAAACTGGCACTAACCAGAATAGAAAGAGGAGTGGGAGGCCCCGGTGCACAAATGAGCAAGAGGACAAGTACATTAGAGAGTGTCTAATTTGAGAAATAGACGCCTCACAAGTACTCAACTGGCAGCTTCATTAAATAGTACCAGCAACACACCTGACGGGAGTCTTGACCCTTTCAATAGTAATTGAGCACTTACATTTGTTTGGTTCTTAGAAAAACAGCACTAAGGTTTAAGTGCCTAAATGTTCAAGAGAATGCGTGGAATGGTTTACCAAACTCTCAGACTCTCCTCTCTCACTGTCTCTCACCTCTCTCTCAGTCAACATTTCCTCTGCAAGTTGTCAAGCAAAATGAAAACAATGGCAACCAACATCAAGAGTTAAAGGGGCAGTGCATAAAAAAAACAACAGCTTCATATTAGTGGAAACCAAGACTGTTCTCAGGGCAGGCCTGGTTGTAACTTGATATGTTCGAGTCGTGTCTTGGACAATTTCGGCATTTTAGCTAACCCTAACCCTTTTCTTAACCTAATTATCCTAACCTGCCATGTTAACTCTCCTAACAAAAAGAGAACACACTGAATCCAGAGGAGGCTTGTGGGAGAAGCTATAGAGTACGGGCTCTATAGCTTCTCCAAACACATTCTAAGTTCTAACCTGCTACGAAATGTAACTGCTAGTCAAAACTGGCAGCCCTGCTCTGAGAGTAGTGTGAGTATCAACTAATAAGAGACAGCGTCAAAAACATGATGTCTGTGCTTTTTTAATGATATTTCAATTCTCTGAGGTCGAAATAACACTCTGAAATGATGACAATGCCCTTTCTGTGTTAGAGCTGTTTGAAAAAAAATGCCTGGAATTTCAGCTTGTGTATCCTCCTAAATGTACCCTCCCAAATTGAAGGGGTAAGCGGGGTAGGCTCCAGAGCAGGGGTCTACAACCGGTAGATCAGGAGCTACGAGTAGCTCGCAGTCGACCTATGAGTAGCTTGCCAAGCAATTCTGTAAGGACATACATTTTTTTATTTGTTCCATCGCAAACTGTCATGAATATAAAGCTCCCGGCTACAATCAAATCAAAGCCACATTGACATTATCCCACAACTGGTCAAATCAAATGTTATTGGTCATATACACATGGTTAGCAGATGTTATTGTGAGTGTAGCGAAATGCTTGTGCTTCTAGTTCCGACAGTGCAGCAATATCTAACATGTAATCGAACAATTCCACAACAACTACCTAATACTCACAAATATAAGTAAAAGAATGTAATAAGAATATATACATATAAATATCTGGATGAAGATAGACAGAGCTGCATAGGCAAGAAGCAATAGAGGTGTAAATTACAGTATATACATATGAGATGAGTAATGCGAGATATGTAAACATTATTAAAGTGGCATTACTAAAGTGACTAGTGTTCCATTTATTAAAGTGGCCAATGATATCAAGTCTGTAGGTAGGCAGCAGCCTCTGTGTTAATGATGACTGTTTAACAGTCTGATGGCCTTGAGATAGAAGCTGTTTTTCAGTCTCTCGGTCCCAGCTTGGATGCACCTGTACTGACCTCGCCTTCTGGATGGTAGCGGGGTGAACAGACAGTGGATCATGTGGTTGTTGTCCTTGATGAGATATTTTTGGCCTTCCTGCGACATCAGGTGCTGTAGGTGTCCTGGAGTGCAGGTAGTTTGCCCCCGGTCATGCATAGTTCGCCACTATTGGCTTAAAATTTGTGATGGGGGAAAACTCGATGCAGTTGCATATCACAATGTTATTTTTTGACAATAATATAAACTCAGCAACAAAAAAATGTCCCCTTTTCAGGACCCTGTCTTTCAAAGATAATTCGTAAAAATCCAAATAACTTCACAGATCTTCATTGTAAAGAGTTTAAACACTGTTTCCCATGCTTGTTCAATGAACCATAAACAATTAATGAACATGCACCTGTGGAACGGTCGTTAAGACACTAACGACTTACAGACGGTAGGCAATTAAGGTCACAGTTATGAAAACTTAAGACACTAAGGAGGCCTTTCTACTGACTCTGAAAAACACCAAAAGAAAGATACCCAGGGTCCCTGCTCATCTGCGTGAACGTGCCTTAGGCATGCTGCAAGGAAGCATGAGGACTGCAGATGTGGCCAGGGCAATAAATTGCAATGTCCGTACTGTGAGACAGCGCTACAGGGAGACAGGATGGACAGATGATCGTCCTCGCAGTGGCAGACCACGTGTTACAACACCTGCACAGGATCGGAACATCCGAACATCACAGCTGCGGGACAGGTACAGGATGGCAACAACAGCCTGAGTTACACCAGGAACGCACAATCCCTCCATCAGTGCTCAGACTGTCCGCAATAGGCTGAGAGAGGCTGGACTGCGGGCTTGTAGGCCTGTTGTGAGGTAGGTCCTCACCAAACATCACAGCAACAACGTCGCCTATGGGCACAAACTCACCGTCGCTGGACCAGACAGGACTGGCAAAAAGTGCTCTTCACTGACGAGTCGCGGTTTTGTCTCACCAGGGATGATGGTCGGATTCGCGTTTATCGTCAAAGGAATGATTAAGTTTGCTGAAAATAAACGCTGTTGACAGTGAGAGGACGTTTCTTTCTTTGCTGAGTTTATATATACAGTACCACTCAAAAGTTTGGACACACCTACTCATTCAAGGGTTTTTCTTTATTTGTACTATTTTCTACAATATAGAATAATAGTGAAGACATCAAAACTATGAAATAACACATATGGAATCAGCTAGTAACCAAAAAAGGGTTAAACAAATCAAAATATATTTTATTTTGCCATGATGACAGCTTTCCACACTCTTGGTATTCTCTCAACTACTTTCATGAGGTAGTCACCTGGAATGCATTTCAATTAACAGGTGTGCCTTGTTAAGTTAATTTGTGGAATTTCTTTCCTTCTTAATGCGTTTGAGCAAATCAGTTGTGTTGTGACAAGGCAGAGGTGGTATACAGAATATAGCCCTATTTGGTAAAAGACAAAGTCCATATTATGGCAAGAACAGCTCAAATAAGCAAAGAGAAACAACAGTCCATCATTACTTTAAGACATGAAGGTCAGTCAATTCGGAAAAAGTGCAGTCGCAAAAACCATCAAGTGCTATGATGAAACTGGCTCTCATAAGGACCACCACAGGAAAGGAAGACCCAGAGGTACCTCTGCTGCAGAGGATAAGTTCATTAGAGTTACCAGCCTCAGACATTGCAGCCCAAATTAATGCTTCACAGAGTTCAAGTAACAGACACATCTCAACATCAACTGTTCAGAGGAGACTGCATGAATTTTTATTTTTTATTTTTTTATTTCACCTTTATTTAACCAGGTAGGCTAGTTGAGAACAAGTTCTCATTTGCAACTGCGACCTGGCCAAGATAAAGCATAGCAGTGTGAACAGACAACACAGAGTTACACATGGAGTAAACAATAAACAAGTCAATAACATGGTAGAAAAAAAGAGAATCTATATACAATGTGTGCAAAAGGCATGAGGTAGGCAATAAATCGAATAATTACAATTTAGCAGATTAACACTGGAGTGATAAATCATCAGATGATCATGTGCAAGAAGAGATACTGGTGTGCAAAAGAGCAGAAAAGTAAATAAATAAAAGCAGTATGGGGGGTGAGGTAGGTAAATTGGGTGGGTAGTTTACAGATGGACTATGTACAGCTGCAGCGATCGGTTAGCTGCTCGGATAGCAGATTTTTTAAGTTGTTGAGGGAGATAAAAGTCTCCAACTTCAGAGATTTTTGCAATTCGTTCCAGTCGCAGGCAGCAGAGAACTGGAAGGAAAGGCGTCCAAATGAGGTTTTAGCTTTAGGGATGATCAGTGAGATACACCTGCTGGAGCGCGTGCTGCGGGTGGGTGTAGCCATCGTGACCAGTGAACTGAGATAAGGCGGCACTTTACCTAGCATAGCCTTGTAGATGACCTGGAGCCAGTGGGTCTGACGACGAACATGTAGCGAGGGCCAGCCGACTAGGGCATACAGGTCGCAGTGGTGGGTCGTATAAGGTGCTTTAGTAACAAAACGAATGGCACTGTGATAAACTGCATCCAGTTTGCTGAGTAGAGTGTTGGAAGCTATTTTGTAGATGACATCGCCGAAGTCGAGGATCGGTAGGATAGTCAGTTTTACTAGGGTAAGTTTGGCGGCGTGAGTGAAGGAGGCTTTGTTGCGGAATAGAAAGCCGATTCTTGATTTGATTTTGGATTGGAGATGTTTGATATGAGTCTGGAAGGAGAGTTTGCAGTCTAGCCAGACACCTAGGTACTTATAGATGTCCACATATTCTAGGTCGGAACCGTCCAGGGTGGTGATGCTAGTCGGGCGTGCGGGTGCAGGCAGCGAACGGTTGAAAAGCATGCATTTGGTTTTACTAGCGTTTAAGAGCAGTTGGAGGCCACGGAAGGAGTGTTGTATGGCATTGAAGCTCGTTTGGAGGTTAGATAGCACAGTGTCCGTGTCAGAGTCAGGCCTTCATGGTCAAATTGCTGCAAAGAAACCACTACTAAAGGACACCAATAATAAGAAGAGACTTGCTTTGACCAAGAATCACGAGCAATGGACATTAGACCGGTGGAAATCTGTCCTTTGGTCTGATGAGCTCAAATTTGAGATTTTTGGTTCCAACCGTGGTGTCTTTGTGAGATGCAGAGTAGGTGAATGGATGATCTCCGTATGTGTGGTTCCCACCGTGAGGCAGGGAGGAGGTGGTGTGATGGTGTGGGGGTGCTTTGCTGGTCATACTGTCTGTGATTTATTTAGAATTCAAGGCACACTTAACCAGAATGGCTACCACAGCAATCTGCAGTGGGACAATAATTTGTTTTTCAACAGGACAATGACCCAACACACCTCCAGGCTGTGTAAGGGCTATTTGACCAAGAAGGAGAGTGATGGAGTGCTGCATCAGATGACCTGGCCTCCACAATCACCCAACCTCAACCCAATTGAGATGGTTTGGGATGAGTTGGACCGCTGAGTGAAGGAAAAGCAGCCAACATATGTGGGAACTCTTTCAAGACTGTTGGAAAATCATTCCAGGTGAAGCTGGTTGAGAGAATGCCAATAGTGTGCAAAGCTGTCATCAAGGCAAAGGGTGGCTACTTTGATTTGTTTAACACTTTTTTTTGGTTACTACATGATTCCATGTGTTATTTACCAGTTTTGATGTCTTCACAATTATTCTACAAATGTAGAAAATAGTTAAAAAAATATACTTGAATGAGTAGGTGTTCTAAAACTTTTGACCGGAAGTGTATGTGATCATATTCAAATGAAAGAACGGTTTGAAATTATTATGTTTTAGTCAAATAATATATCTGTTTGGGCTTCTTGCGGTCAATTTGCAGTCTATAAATTATATGTAATTATGCTCCGTCCCCCTGACCATCCACTCAAGAAAAAATAAATACATTTTAAATACATTTTAAAAATGTATAATTTTAAAAAACTAATTATAATCGTCCCACAGCTGAATCTAGTTGATGATCCCTGGTCTAAACGATCCATTCCGCCAATCAGATCAAACTGAGCTTTTCAATGGCAAAAGGAGGCTCAGAAAAGTTTGTGGTCATACACACATCCTTAAAAAACATAGGTGATGGGCTAATAAAGAACACTAGTGTAGAACAAGAAGTCTGTTAAAGCTCCCAATTCACCGCTTTCTTGACAACGTTTCCATCCGAAACGGATCTTCGTCAGGTGAAACACACTGACTGTTCACATCCCAAAATATACATATTTCACCTCACATGACCATTGCGGACATGGCGCATGGTGGGTGCAAAAAACATTTGCATGTCTCTAATAATTAAATAACAATGAGATGGGTGCATGTAATGGTTCCAGAACATAATATATATTTACAAAATGACCAAGTGGGTAACCTGGAAGGCAAGACAAATCAAAGTAAAGTGACATATTCTGGTAAGAAATGGTCTGAAATCAAACTCTTGATTCAGAGACATGGTACACAAACGGTGAATTCAATACAGTTCTCTTCTCAATAATAGATTATCAGTATCTCCGCCCATCCTAGGTATCTTGACATGATCGATGCCAATGTATCTCAAAGAGCTAATGTTGTGACGAGCCTCCATGAAATGCGCAGCCACAGGGTTTCTCTGGTCAAGGGTCCTGATATTACTCCTGTGTTCTGCTATCCTTGTTTTCAGAGCTTGTTTTGTTTTTCTTACATAGACGACAAATACATTTGATCAGGTATATCACATTTTTGTGGAACATGTAATGATGCCCTTAATCTTAATGGCCTTGCCCGTAATAGGGTGATTGAACATTGTGCATTTGTTCGTGAAGTTACACTGGGTGCACCCGCCACCATTGTCTAGAAAGGTACTGTGGCACTGGTGGAAGATCAGACCTCACCACCATTTGACTGATGTTGGGGGCGCGTCTGAAGACTACCTGCGGAGGTTCTTTAAACGTCTTTTCCTGTTGTGGATCAGTGCTCAAGATGTACCAGTGTTTTTTAACGATGTGGTCGAACTGTTTACCAAGTGGGGAGTACTGAAGGAAGCATTGAATGCATTGGTCAGGATGGCGGGGAGGTTTGGGCGTGAGGCTGTCATCCTGGGTCATATTTTTATAACGTTCCCTTGCGTCATGCAGCCATTCCTCTGGGTAACCCCGCTGTCTGAAACACTCATCCAGATGGGCGGTTCGTTTGTCAGTCACTTTGTGTACTACAAATCCTACGTATGCGACTGTATCGGCTAAAAGGAGGCTCAGGGAAATAAATGATACACAACATATTTGGAGTTATTTTCATGAAATAAACAGTGATTTAGTAGACATATAGTGATGACGCATAAATAAAATGAAAAAGACTGCAAGGGGGCTTTAATTAAGAACTGACAATTGTGTGTATGGTATCCCCCTCTCAAGGCATTCCAATGAACTAATTCAAGGCCATAAGGTTCCTCCTACTCACCGCTCTGGTGACAGAGAGGAAGCGGTCATAGCTGATCAGGACAATGTTGAAGACAGAGGCAGTACAGAGCAAGTAGTCCATGACCAGCCACAGTTTGCACAGTCCTCTGCCCAACATCCATCTCCCTGTCAGGATGTATGGGATGTACACTGGAATGCAGAATGCCCCTGGAAAACCAGATGGGGGAGAGGCATTGCACTTATTAATATTACTTTATTGGTCAATATTGGGTGAACCAAAATGTGACTTCCACTTTTAACCCAACCCCTCTGAAAGACACACATCACACGTTTTTTTAGAGGTGCATGGAGCTGCCACATGAGAGCTGATGTTGTGGGGGTTAAGTGCATTGCTCAAGGGCACAACAGCAGGCAATGGAATCTAGGTTTGATACCAGCAACCCTCCAGTTGCAAGCTCAATTCCCGACAGATTTTTCCCATCGGACCCAGGATTCGAACTGGCAACGGTCCAGTTGTTATCTGGCTTCTCTAGCCGCTAGGATACATGTTAGTCTTACGCTTGAATAAATGTTTTTAATCTACTCTGCCAGGAGGAGTGGAGCCCACCTTTGTTCATCTGGACTTCCTGGCATTTGTCTGCTGTCTATAACAATATTTGAATGGGAGCCTGTACCACTAACATCAGGCTGAGTTGCGGTCCACAAATAACATTCCTCATATTGTACTGTTTATCATTCTCACTCAAACACACAGACCAATAAATTACTTCAAATAAGAAAATGAATGCAAATGACATCTTCAACATGCAATAACAATATACTTAATTTAATAATCATAAATGTTCTCACCAACAAGAAAATCCGATATGGCGAGATTCAGGAAGTAATAGTTGCTTTGCCTCCTCAGACTCTTGTCTACTTTAAAGGCGAAAATTACCAAAGCGTTTCCCAAAACTATCACAACCACCAAAGTTACCATCATCGTCAAAAGAATGACCATGACAGGTGCCGTGAATGCGTTGTCGCTCCACATTTTGGTTGAGTCGTTGTGCATGTAATTCCAGCTCGCGTTGGCATCGAGTTGATCTCCCCCCATGATCTTCTTTATCAGCTTTAAAATGTTGTTAAATCGTTGGCGGATATTCCAAGGAGTTGGAAATAGGCAATGCAACAGCTGAAATCCATGCGCATCTGCATCCACGCATCCAAAATTCAAAATGCAACTTCAGTATGTCCTTTGCTTGTCACCTCGCCGACCGGCGCAGCCTACTCGAATATGTATATAATGACCTAAAGATGCTGTCAATATCATATATCGTCTTGCTCAACAACACTCATCCATAGCCTATCATGAAGTGCGCGCAGGTCTAGGCAGCATCAGAACTTTTGTTACGTGGAAAACGCTTTGGTATCTACATCACTATATACGTCGTCTGTGGTATCTACAATGAATTGAAACTTCCACTAAAAGTTTCCACAAGTAATCAAAAACCTCCACTAGCCTACAGCCATACACCTCTATGTGCTCTGGTAAACCAGTGGCGACGGGTCATTCAGGGAAGGTGGGGCAGAGCCTGTTTTGCATTTTAATTTAGCATTAATACTTGTCACATATCAGTTTGCAAACAATGTAAAACATTTTTAGAATTGAGTTAATTAAGCAGCATACAAACAGTCTCTTTTTTTTCTTTCTTGAGTAATGCAGCTCCAAAATGTAGGTGTTTCAGCCTAGCTCAGTGCTTTCTGTGATGGTGGTGGGGCAGCCAGCAGAAAATAAGGAGAGTTGGTAATGCTTTGTAGTTGTGCCGTGATTGGCTCATTGTTCTGTCACTCATGGGAACACTAAGTCAAAGGGAAAACAGGTTTTTAGAATTTTTAGCACATTTTTTTAAAACAGCTACCTTACTTACATAAGTATTCAGACCCTTTGCGATGAGACTCGAAATTGAGCTCAGGTGCATCTTGTTTCCATTAATCGTCTTCGAGATGTTTCAACAACTTGATTGGAGTCCAACTGTTGGAAATTCAATTGATTGATTGGACAGGATATCGAAAGGCAGGATTGTATCAAGTCACAGATCTGGGGAAGGGTAACAAAAAAATGTCTGCAGCATTGAAGGTACCCAAGAACACACCATCTTGTATGCTGCTGCATAAATAATGTAATATGCCAGGGAGATATGTATACTGTAAATAAAACTAAGTGTATGTTGTGTAGTAAGCTGAAAGTAGGCCATGTGCCTCACCCTAATAATTTGGTCCCTTTCCTCTCTTAGCCTACTCTTCTGACTTGGTGGTGCACATGTAGCCTATAACCTGTTTTAGGGAACTGTAATCGTTGAGTATTGTAAGAGTTTTCATTGTCTGCTCATATGCCCCCTTTATGTATCCTACGGTTCTGACTTGGTGTACAGGAAGAATACTGTAAGAACAGCCCATGTTCTGAATTCTGTCACTGTGCATTTCAACATTTCTGAACAAATAGTTATATTGACTACTTCCATCCTAGCTCGCTCATTAATGTCTCAATCGAAATTACGGATTGCTTCTTATCCGCTCGTCATTCCCTTATGCCATATTTTGTACATTTCAATTGTCAGTAGAAACCACATTTGTTTAAATAAGTCACCATTTCAGCTATGTTTTATTTTTTTTAAAGCAGTAAATGAGGCTGAATGAACTGTTTCACTGCCAGACAATGCTCTGCTAAAATCCAGGTGTAGCAGTGGTAAGGATTCACTCCATTTTGCTGGAAAGAAAGCTCTGCTGTTGGGACAGCTTTATGTAGGCCCCATTTTTTTGCTTTGCCTCCTCAGACTCTTGTCTACTTTAAAGGCGAAAATGACCAAAGTGTTTCCCAAAACTATCACAAACACCAAAGTTACCATCATCATCAAAAGAACAGGTGCCGTGAATGCGTTGTCTTTCCACATTTTGGTTGAGTCGTTGTGCATGTAATTCCAGCTCGCGTTGGCATCGAGTTGATCTCCCCCCATGATCTTCTTTATCAGCTTTAAAATTTTGTTAAATCGTTGGTGGATATTCCAAGGAGTTGGAAATAGGCAATGCAACAGCTGAAATCCATGCGCATCTGCATCCAAAATTCTAAATGCAACTTCAATATGTGCTTTGTTTGTCACTTTGCCGACCAGCGCAGCCTACTCGAATATGCATATAATGACCTAAAGATGCTGTCAATATCATATACAGTGCCTTGCAAAAGTATTCATCCTCCCTTGGCATTTTTGCTATTTTGTTGTATTACAGCCTGTAATTTAAATTGATTTTTATTTGGATTTCATGTAATGGACATGGACAAAATAGTCCAAATTGGTGAAGTGAAATGAAAAAAAAAAACTTGTTTCAAAAATTTAAAAAAAATGTGAAACATAAAAGTGGTGCATGCATATGTATTCACCCCCTTTGCTATTAAGCCCCTAAATTAGATCTGGTGCAACAAATTACCTTCAGAAGTCACACAATTAGTTAAATAAAGTCCACCTGTGTGCAATCTAAGTGTCACATGATCTGTCACATGATCTCAGTATATATACACCTGTTCTGAAAGGCCCCAGAGTCTACAACACCACTAAGCAAGCGGCACCATGAATACCAAGCAGCTTGCCAAACGGGTCAGGGACAAAGTTGTGGAGAAGTACAGATCACAGATGGGATATAAAAAAATATCCATAAGTTTGAACGTCCCATTTAATTCATTATTAAAAAATAAAAGTCTCTCTCTTCTGTCTGTGTCGCACTCTTTTCAAATGATTGAATTGATAACAGGTTATGTGTTTATGGTTTTCAATCTCATGAATAGCCTTACTTCTAATACTTGAAGCTGTGTCCCACAATCCAGCCTCTCGGGTCACTGCCTATCCACCAGCCCCAAAGTTAAGTGCTTAATTAGCCATTCAAAAAGTGTATTTGTCACCTAACGTTGGACAGTGCTATGATATGACTATGTTAACATTTATACAGCCAGGACGATCGGCAGAGGGGATTACCCCTTTGGGCATAAGTAATGCCACGCTGCAGGCCTGCGGTAGGCACCTCCAGCACAGCCATGGTTAAAGACCAGGCTGAGTCTGTGTTTGGGAAGGAAGTGATTGCTACCCATGGATTATCTGGAAAAATTGGAAATGCCAATAAAGGAACTTCAGCAAAGCTGGTCCTTGATGAGGGAAAAGTCAAACTGATAATTGGTAAGGGAAAGATTTAGATCCTAATGCAGCACTAAGTTATTTCCAGTGGCAAAACACATTTATTAACTCATATTATGTTTTACCTTGACCCAATTTGGATTTGTAGAAAATGTGCGAAACAAGTTTCCAGATATACCCCCCAAATTCATCCAAGCAGATGAACAATGAGCATAAACTTCAGATCAGGTATAGGTTTACATACTTTCTTGTCAATGTATAGGTGTTTTGAGTGTTAATATACACATTTCTTCTGTGTTTTCAGACAACAACAAAAAACGCTTAATTGGCCAACGTTTCCCTTAAACCCAAAATGGCCCCTTTTATTCAGTTATAGTATAACCCCTCCTTTGCTTCGCTTCTTACTCTTCCCAGGGGGTCAGCTTTTTTACTTTTCATCTGGAAGGGAGCCTTGTGTGGAAGGCTCCACAACACCTGAGCTTTGTAGTGCTGTCACTTCAATGAGGCCATTTGCATTGTTCGGACCAATGAGATACGCTTTTTTTATTTCAACATAGAGAGAAAATTGAATCAATATTTAATTAAAAGAAAAAGGAAGTTATGTCTTCAGTTTTTTTTTGTAACGTTTAATAGCATATTTTTATTTAACCTTTATTTAACTAGGCAAGTCAGTTAACTTCTCTGGGATATGTGGGATGCTAACGTCCCACTTGGCCAAAAGCCAGTAAAAATGCAGAGCGCCAAATTCAAATAAATTACTATAAAAATCTAACTTTCATGAAATCACACATGAAAGATACCAAATGAAAGCTACACATGTTGTGAATCCAGCCAACATGTCAGAATTCAAATAGGCTTTACGACGAAAGCACACCAAACGATTATGTTAGGTCAGAGCCAAGTCACAGAAGAACACAGCCATTTTTCCAGCCAAAGAGAGGAATAACAAAAAGCAGAAATAGAGATAAGATTAATCCCTAACCTTTGATGATCTTCATCAGATGACACTTATAGGACTTCATGTTACACAATACATATATGTTTTGTTCGGTAAAGTTCATATTTATATCCAAAAATCTGAGTTAGGCGGGACGCTACTGTCTCACTTGGCCAAAAGCCAGAGAAAATGCAGAGCGCCAAATTCAAATACATTACTATAAAAATCAAACTTTCATTTAATTACACATGAAAGATACCAAATTAAATCTACACTTGTTGTGAATCCAGCCAACATGTCAGAATTCAAATAGGCTTTTTGGCGAAAGCAAACGATGCTATTATCTGAGGATAGCAACAGAGTAAACAAAGAGAGAGAAGCATATTTCAACCCTGCAGGTGCGACACAAAACGCAGAAATAAAAATATAATTCATGCCTTACCTTTGACGAGCTTCTGTTGTTGGCACTCCAATATGTCCCATAAACATCACAAATGGTCCTTTTGTTCAATTAATTCCGTTGATATATATCCAAAATGTCAATTTATTTGGCGCGTTTGATCCAGAAAAACACTGGTTCCAACTTGTGAAACGTGACTACAAAATATCTCAAAAGTTAGCTGTAAAATTTCCCAAAACATTTCAAACTACTTTTGTAATACAACTTTAGGTATTTTTTAACGTAAATAATCAATAAAATTGAAGACGGGATGATCTGTGTTCAATACAGGATTAAAACAAACTGTAGCTAGCTTTCTGGTCATGCGCCTCTAACTATCAGTACACCTCAAGTGACCCTCGTTCAAGATGGCCGTACTTCTTCATTACACAAAGGAAAAAACCTAAACCAATTTCTAAAGACTGTTGACATCCAGTGGAAGCGGTAGGAACTGCAAGAAGGTCAATTAGAAATCTGTATTCCCAATGAAATCTCATTGAAAAGAGAGTGACCTCAAACAAAAAAAAATCTGAATGGTTTGTCCTCGGGGTTTCACCTGCTAAATAAGTTATGTTATACTCACAGACATGATTCAAACAGTTTTAGAAACTTCAGAGTGTTTTCTATCCAAATCTACTAATAGTATGCATATCTTATCTTCTGGGGATGAGTAGCTGGCAGTTGAATTTGGGTATGCTTTTCATCCAAACGTGAAAATGCTGCCCCCTATCCTAGAGAAGTTAAACAAATTCTTATTTACAATGATGGCATTACTTACTTAAAACGGAGCCTGACATGCATGCATACTCACAGATGTTGTTGGTGTACCATAATATGAAAAGGTATGCACTCGCTACTGTAAGTTGCTCTGGATAACCCTCGACGCTGGGCCAATTGTGCGCCGCCATATGGGACTTCCGATCACCCCCGGTTGTGATACAGCCCGGGATCAAACCAGGGTCTGTAGTTACGCCTCTGCGGCTGCGCAACTCAGGAGTTTATCATTACATACAGTAGGATAATCATTACCCATGTGACTGAGTTGACAGCCTATTAGTAATACCGCAAATAGGGGCTTAATAACGATGTTTAACAACAATTACGTTTTTGTTCTGTTCCAAGTATGACCCCTTTCATTTAGTTGGATTTATGATATTAAGTACTATTCTGGGAAGTATGACCTAACTGTTACTTGTTATTTCCTTTGTCACTGTTCCTCATATAACACACACAGAGAGTTTCTGCTGTTACATCCTGTGAACTCTGCCACTCTCCTCTTTCTTCTCCTCCCCAGTTAAGACCGAGCCTAAGAACAACAGTGAGACTGACTACCACAGAAGGCAGCACTGGACAGCCATGCAGGCGAAGGTAACACAACACACGGTTTCAGCTGTTATATACTGCATCCTCTGTCCCTCTCATTTCTCTCCTTTCCTAACTAGTTAAAATGGAGCCACACATACACACACACACACACATCTTCTGCTGTTACATCCTGTGAACTCTGCCCCTCTCATCTCTCTCCAGTTCTCCCCAGTTAAGACAGGACCTGTAAACAACAGTGAGACTGACTACCACAGAAGGCAGCACTGGACAGCCATGCAGGTGAAGGTAACACCACACACAGTTTCAGCCTCTCATTTCTCCCTTTAAAACAGAGCCTAACATGCATGCATACTCACAGATGTTGTTGGTGTACCAGCCATAATATGAAAATGTATGCACTCACTACTGTAAGATGCTCTGGATAAGAGTGTCTACTAAAATGTAAAAGGAATTCATTTGAATAAAATGAATGAATTTCAGATTCCACATAGAAATAAGTTGCATTTGCAAAGTATTTCAAGAAACTAGAAAACATGTCAAGCAAGTATTTTTATATTCCACAAGTATTATCTCCCGTCAGCTTTAGCAACCTGTCGTGTCTTTGGCTATGCCGGATTAAGTGATATGACATGCTATTCTATAAAATCCTTTCTCCGTAATAACTATTACCTGATTGAGCTAATCATGTAAATGTAATTAACTAGAAAGTCGGGGCACCACAAAATAATATTTATAGAGCTGTTATCTTCCGAATAAACTCTTAAAGACTTAATCATATTTTACATCAATAGCAGTCAATATTAATCGTCACCTTATTTCAGTCTCATCTGAAAGTTGTAAATTCTTGGTTATCTTCACGAACCCTGGCTAACAAGTTGAATCAGCAATACAAAATTGGGTTTAATTATTTATTTACTAAATACCTAACTAATCACACAGAATTACATATACACAGAATGAATCATACCTTGATTACAAATTACGTCATAAAGGAAAACGTCCCTAGCGGGCGGAACAGATATGACAGCTGGTTACACAAAAGAAAAGGGGGCTGGGTTTGAGTGAAAGAGCGGGAAGACTTTGAGGGACCAAGGGAGAAGCCATGCTATCGTAAATACAGTATCTTATGCATTCTAAATTACCGCCCATTTGGAAAAGGAAAATGCAAGAAATATTTACTCTGAGCTGCGCTTTGGTAGGTTGGTGGTAGATGGAAGCCCGTGTTGACCAACCATGTCCTTTGAAGAATGTCTCTGCTGGTAAATTGGATACGTTGTAGTAACGTCGTTGTGTAGTAGTAGACGGGATACTCGGTCTGTTCTTTCCTAATTTACGTTTGCAGCTGCTGTTGCTAACTCAACGTCTAGGAGGTATCAAAGTTCAAAGTTCATACCATTCGCAACCAAAACTCACGCTGATGTTGGCTTAGTTCTGTAGTTGACATGTTAGTCCCTTTTAACGCAGGGACCGTCGTCCTCACATCCTTGGAACAGGAGGTGACATTTTCGTCAAGGGCTTATATAGTGGAGGGAGAAAAGGGGTGTGTTTCATAGTTTACAACCTATGTCTCTTCACGTGGGCGGACCACTGAGTCGGGCCTAATTCACTCATGAAAACCCAATTCTCACATTTTCGAAGCTAAAATCACATTTCATCCCATCACGAATTATTTCATATTCAAACATTTAAATTGAACAACAATTCCATGTGAATCCGATAACTCTGATGTGTAGACTTTCCACTGTAGAGTTTATGTCATTCTATCATTGATGAGAATGTCTCAGATGACAACCGAACTGACATCATATTCATTAAGTACAATCGCATATGTTCAATTGGTCGGATTACCAGAATATAGTTCATTTCCCCCCACCTTCTGATGTTACCAGAATCTCTGTGTTAACCAGGGGGTTTTCAAATTTCACATCAGTAGAGTAGAGAGAGGAAAAAGGGGGGAAGAGGTATTTATGACTGTCATAAACCTACCCCCAGGCCAACGTCATGACAGTCCCCCCATGTTGGGTTCGATCTTGCGATTAACCTGCATGTTGCAAACCAACATAAAAATGACCGTGGGTTGTCCTGGTTGTGGACCATCGTTGTGGTCCCCATCTGGTGGTCGACCCGGGTAGGGTTCCTGCGAATGAAGTCCGCTCCATGGCTGGGCAGCAGATGTCCAGTTGGTGATCGCTGTTGCAGTCCCCCATCTGGTGGTCGACCCGGGTAGGGTGTCTGCAGATGAAGAAGTCCGCTCCATGGATCGGCAGCGGATGTCCGGATTGGGATCGCCGTTCCGGACCCGTCGTCTGGTCGTCCAGACTGGAAGATCTGGGCAGTAACTTAGGCAGATGTTAACAACGCACACACACTCATGAAATATATCATTATATTTCCTCCAAAATGAGCGGCGTTGTGGCACTAACTGATGGTTGTATGGGGAAGTTGTTTATGGCTCTATCACTTTCTACGTGCCGAAGAAAATGAAACAAAATGAATGAAAGCATAAACAAAACAAAATATAGTTATGCCACCTTAACCATCTAATTGGACTGTATTCTGTCTACGTCCATGGTCTTGGCAAAATGACCCTATCATGGCATTGTCTAATGTCATGTCTAGGGCTTTCCTAGTTTGCGGGGTGTTGCTTAGCGTACTATCCTAAGTTGATAACTATATGATAAGTCTACAGCTGTAAGGCACTAGTTTTGGGCAGTCTACAGGGATGACCTATGGACTTCTGAGAAGAAAACTGGTGAGTGCTGTAGCTGTAGAGTTAAAGGCCTCAAAATAAATGTTCAACTTTACTAAGGCTGGTATTTTGCTCGGACCCTTAAGTGATCCTAGCATAAATCCTAATTGGATGTTCCGTTGTGCATGTGCGTTTATGCAAGTGCACATGTCAAGGGAAGTAAACCAAGTATCCTGGCAGATTACAACTTGTTCAGAATGAGTCTGATGTAGTCAGGTAATTTTCAGGTCAATGCCTGGAGGTCAGTCAGAATTGGTGTCGAGGGAGTCTGTAGTGGTTTTACTACCAGTCACTGTCTTCCACTATTGTAGTGGCGGTAGGTATGAAGAAGTATACTTCATAGCTATGATATCCACGGAGGAGCTAACCTAATGACGGAAGTACTCTAAGTATTAGACCAGTCGTACGTGGTGTGATCGTGGTTCATGACTTCTAATAACTTTTCTCCTGAACGGAGGGTTCTATTTATTAGTGGCGTGTGTAACCATTGAAAGAGTGCAATGGAGATTCCCTTTCCCGTGTTGCACTCTGAGTGACTCCTATGTTGCTATTATCAATAGCAATTTAACTTGTGAGGTTACTAATCCTCTTACTGAGTGTTGCTGGACTGACTGTGGTATTGGTACTGGTACTCAAGGGGTCCAGTTGTCCTACCGATTTATTCTGAAATGTTATCCTACAGGAATACATGATTAGAGCATTTTACTAGTTGTCTTGTAGTGACTGCTACACATGGCATGGAATGATTATTGTTGCCATTTGTTTTGGAGATGGACAAGTCCACTGGACTTCCTTTACGACCAGTGTGGTACACCTCAGTACTATCTTTGATGTGTTCTAAGATAATCCCCGTCTAGGGGCCTGTCTGCTCCTCACTGTTCTCAAAGGGAAGTTTACAACTAGATTTGATTTATGCTCTGGCGGCCTCGTACGGTGTTGTCCTTTAGTCTCAACCCCCCCACCGGCCTCGATAAGGCTCATCATGGGTCTGGGCTACTTTTCCCCCCCTTTGTGTCTCAGGACCCCCCCCACCAGCATGTGGTGTTGGTATCAGAGGCGCAAACGAAAGGTTCGGACCCTATGTACGAGTTGTCAGTGGCCGCGTTATTATGAGAATGGCTGTAACCTTTCAACCAAATCTCCTGGTGTTTGTGCTTCAACACCCTCAGTGGCTGTCGAGGTCTGTCAGTCACCACCGCGTCCGCGTGTGCAACCTCTTCAGTACCTGCAAACTGAGACGAGGATATCGGTCTGTGATATCGCAAAGTGTTTCACCAGTGGGAGTCATCGGGTCATTTGCTGGACTGACGCCATTAGTGTCATTGTAAGGGTTGACAGTCCCCCACAAAGCGGAAGGTGTGTCATCGGAAGCAGAGTATACAATGTTTTTCTTGCTGCGACGGCCACAGAGCTTGCGGAAGTGTCCGAAGGGCAAGAGAAGTTCATCTCAACTACCGTATTGCATGACTGCAAGGAGGAGGGAAGTTGCTCATTCACAGAGACAGCTGGCTTGAAATCATTAAAATAATTGTCAATCAGATTGGCTGATGGAATGTGTCGAGATATCGTAATATCTCCTTGGATCAGATTCTGCACCAAGTGTTTTCTAAACGTCTTTTTCCCAAGGGGTGCTTTCGACAGATACCCCTCGTGAATGACTGCGTTGCAGCTAGCGTTAGGGACAGACAGTGTGGTCAGTGGAGAAGGCACTGTAGCCTTCTGATGTTACCAGAATCTCTATGTTAACCAAGGGGTTTTCAAATTTCACGTCATGACAAACCCTACCCCCGTCAGCGCCGCACCCCCACCTCTCCCGTCGGCTTTAGCAACCCCACCCCCGTCAGCGAAGCACCCCCACCTCTCTCGTCGGCTTTAGCAACCCCACCCCCGTCGGCGCAGCACCCCACCTCTCCCGTCGGCTTTAGCAACCCCACCCCCGTCGGCGCAGCACCCCACCTTTCCCGTCGGCTTTAGCAACCCCACCCCCGTCGGCGCAGCACCCCACCTCTCCCGTCGGCTTTAGCAACCCCACCCCCGTCAGCGCAGCACCCCCGCCTCTCCCGTCGGCGCAGCACCCCACCTCTCCCGTCGGCTTTAGCAACCCCACCCCCGTCAGCGCAGCACCCCCACCTCTCCCGTCGGCGCAGCACCCCACCTCTCCCGTCGGCTTTAGCAACCCCACCCCCGTCGGCGCAGCACCCCACCTCTCCCGTCGGCTTTAGCAACCCCACCCCCGTCAGCGCAGCACCCCCGCCTCTCCCGTCGGCGCAGCACCCCACCTCTCCCGTCGGCTTTAGCAACCCCACCCCCGTCAGCGCAGCACCCCCGCCTCTCCCGTCGGCGCAGCACCCCAACCCCCCCCGTCGGCTTTAGCAACCCCACACTCGTCAGTGCAGCACCCCCACCTCTTCCGTCGGCTTTAGCAACCCCACCCCCGTCAGCGCAGAACCCCCACCTCTCCCGTCGTCTTTAGCAACCCCACCCCCGTCAGCGCAGCACCCCCAACCCCCCCGTCGGCTTTAGCAACCCCACCCTCGTCAGCGCAGCACCCCCACCTCTCCCTTCGGCTTTAGCAACCCCACCCCCGTCAGCGCAGCACCCCCAACCCCCCCGTCGGCTTTAGCAACCCCACCCCCGTCAGCGCAGCACCCCCAACCCCCCCGTCGGATTTAGCAACCCCACCCCCGTCAGCGCAGCACCCCCAACCCCCCCGTCGGCTTTAGCAACCCCACCCCCGTCAGCGTAGCACCCCCACCTCTCCCGTCGGCTTTAGCAACCCCACCCCCGTCAGCGCAGCACCCCCACCTCTCCCGTCAGCTTTAGCAACCCCACCCCCGTCAGCGCAGCACCCCCACCTCTCCCGTCGGCTTTAGCAACCCCACCCCCGTCAGCGCAGAACCCCCACCTCTCCCGTCGTCTTTAGCAACCCCACCCCCGTCAGCGTAGCACCCCCACCTCTCCCATCGGCTTTAGCAACCCCACCCCCGTCAGCGTAGCACCCCCACCTCTCCCGTCGGCTTTAGCAACCCCACCCCCGTCGGCGCAGCACCCCCACCTCTCCCGTCGGCTTTAGCAACCCCACCCCCGTCAGCGCAGCACCCCACCTCTCCCGTCGGCTTTAGCAACCCCACCCCCGTCAGCGCAGCACCCCCACCTCTCCCGTCGGCTTTAGCAACCCCACCCCCGTCAGCGTAGCACCCCCACCTCTCCCGTCGGCTTTAGCAACCCCACCCCCGTCAGCGTAGCACCCCCACCTCTCCCGTCGGCTTTAGCAACCCCACCCCCGTCAGCGTAGCACCCCCACCTCTCCCGTCGGCTTTAGCAACCCCACCCCCGTCAGCGTAGCACCCCCACCTCTCCCGTCGGCTTTAGCAACCCCACCCCCGTCAGCGCAGCACCCCCACCTCTCCCGTCGGCTTTAGCAACCCCACCCCCGTCAGCGTAGCACCCCCACCTCTCCCGTCGGCTTTAGCAACCCCACCCCCGTCAGCGTAGCACCCCCACCTCTCCCGTCGTCTTTAGCAACCCCACCCCCGTCAGCGTAGCACCCCCACCTCTCCCGTCGTCTTTAGCAACCCCACCCCCGTCAGCGTAGCACCCCCACCTCTCCCGTCGGCTTTAGCAACCCCACCCCCGTCAGCGCAGCACCCCCACCTCTCCCGTCGGCTTTAGCAACCCCACCCCCGTCAGCGTAGCACCCCCACCTCTCCCGTCGGCTTTAGCAACCCCACCCCCGTCAGCGTAGCACCCCCACCTCTCCCGTCGTCTTTAGCAACCCCACCCCCGTCAGCGCAGCACCCCCACCTCTCCCGTCGGCTTTAGCAACCCCACCCCCAAACAACTTCCCACCAGCTATGCTTCCAGGTTGTCAGGTTTTATTCTCCCAGCTGGGTCAGGAGAGTAACATAGTCATTTGCATACAGATTGGGTCTTGTGAAGCATTTACCTCACCCAGTTTTCACCCAGTCACACAAATGTGGTACACAGGAGAGGAGAAATAGCCTTTATAGCCCTGGAGGTGAGTGAGGGAGGAGGAGAGGGGAATTTCTATTCTTACACAGATGGAACACACTCTAAAGAGATGACATGTTCAATAAATATGGGTCTCAGATCCTGTAAAAGTAGCCAATATAGCCATACTTGGGACTGAATGTCTACCCTACATCAGCTGCCTAATTGACAGGTGTCATGCTGGATCTGAATGTACATGGCAATAGTTATCCAATCTCTGGAGCCTTACATTCATGGTGGTGAAAGACATTATGTGAAGATTATGTGTCCCACTTTCCTGATTACGTTTCCCACTTTGTAACTGCTGACCAGGATAATGGAGTAATCTTTTGGGAAATAATGTGAAGCAATTACTTCTTGTTGAAAACCCTATACTTACCTAGTGTACTGTAGCTCCCATGATGTGGGATTCCTGCATAAAGTAATGGTCAGACAGTAGAAAGTCAGTATTTTATAGCAGTGGTTCTAAATGTTATGTGAAGAAAGAGAAAAATGTTCAACATTAGCTAGGTTTCCATCCAATTTGTGACAGACTTTCATACAAGTATTCTAAAATCTGCAATATGCACATTTCTCACCTGAGATGTGTTTCTATCAAACAGATTTGTTGCAGATAAAAGGCTGTACGTGATGAAGTAGTTTGCAGATACAGTGTGGGTAGGCTACTTCTTACACACAGGAGGTTGGTGCCACCTTAAGCATCCCCCTCTTCCTCCCCCTGCGCATCTTCCACCTCTCATTGCGTGGTTTGGCATGTCTAAAAGAATCACATGTGCCATTTGCCTGAGAGTCAGAAAAATCACCATCATAGCTGCTTGGCAAACTAAAAAAAACAGAGCGGGACTGGGACTCGTCTGTGTGGGCCTATAAGACCCGTGTGCAGTCTTGTTGTGCATCCAAGAGTAGACAGACGAGCCATCTTTGTAATCATCCTTGTCTCTATCAAACTTTTCCAATATCTTACGTCTCAAAAAACGATGCAATTTGTCAACTCCTCTTTCAATTTGTTCTCTAAAGGGAATTTTTGTTCCTCAGAATCAATATGAGCAATTTCTCCTTTGATCCCCACAATATCTTTGTTTAGGGAATCTTTCTGACGTTTAGATTCCTCAATCAGTAACAAGATTAAATCAGCTGAACACTTGAGAATTGCTTCCAATTTATCTTTAAAATCTGGGTTATCATGTCCAAAGGATGGAAACGTCTTAATTTCGGGGAATAATTTCCTCTCTCCAATAGTCAGACAACGTGATTGTATGTAAACCAACTTTTGTTTGTTTTTCCATCATTTTCTTTCAGATCATAGTATAGTCTGTGTAATTCTGGTGAACAGTTCTTGTGCTGACATTGTTTCCAGAGGCAGTTTGGAACTCGGTAATGACTGTTGCAGTCCCATTTTGTGAGCTTGTGTGGCCTACCATTTCGTGGCTGAGCCGTTGTTGCCCCTAGACGTTTCCACTTCACAATAACAGCACTTACAGTTGACCGGGGCAGCTCTAGCAGGGCAGAAATGTGACAAACTGACTTGTTGGAAAGGTGGCATCCTATGACGGTGCCACGTTGAAAGTCACTGAGCTCTTCAGTAAGGCGGGTGTGGCTGAAATAGCCGAATCCACTAATTTGAAGGGGTGTTCACATACTTTTCGCTCTTCCATGCGAGAAATTGCCAAGAAACTGAAGATCTCGTACAACACTGTGTATTACTCCCTTCACAGAACAGTGCAAACTGGCTCTAACCAGAATAGAAAGAGGAGTGGGAGGCCTTGGTGCACAACTGAGCAAGAGGACAAGTACATTAGAGTGTCTAGTTTGAGAAACAGATGCCTCACAAGTCCTCAACTGGCAGCTTCATTAAATAGTACCCGCAAAACACCAGTCTCAATGTCAACAGTGAAGAGGCGACTCCGGGATGCTGGCCTTCTAGGCAGAGTTCCTCTGTCCAGTGTCTGTGTTCTTTTGCCCATCTTTATCTTTTTTTTTTATTGGCCAGTCTGAGGAATGGCTTTTTCTTTGCAACTCTGCCTAAAAGGCCAGCATCCCGGAGTTGCCTCTTCACTGTTGATGTTGCGACTGGTGTTTTGCGGGTACTATTTAATGAAGTGCCAGTTGAAATACTTTTACATTAGGTAGCGGCAGGTAGCCTGGTGGTTAGCAGGTAGGTAGCCTGGTGGTTAGCCTGGTGGTTAGAGTGGACTAGTAACCGAAAGGTTGCAAGATCGAATCCCCAAGCTGACAAGGTAAAAATTTGTCGTTCTGTCCCATAACAAGGCAATTAACCCACTGTTCCTAGGCCGTCATTGAAAAAAATAATTTGATCTTAACTGACTTGCCTAGTCAAATAAAGGTAAAATAAAAATAAAATAAAAACATTACCGTGTAGTTTACCAATAAAATGGTCTGACGGTGAAGTGGACATACTCTGTTTTCATATCCCGAAAGAAATTATCTCAATAATAATACATTTTAATAGAAAGTTGCTACCGAGGAAAGCAAAATACTTGTCTATTTGTGGAAAAATCACCCTGATTAAATCTGTAGTCATATCCCAAGAAAAACCCTTTAATGAGTAGGTGTTATAAAAATGTTGACAGGTAGTGTATATATTTTATATATACTGTACATATTTACAAAAAAATATAAGTGGGATTGTAAATGATGCAGACAATTACATTGATGGAAGCTGAAATCTATCTGCAATATTAGAGATGATTTACCCACCCCCGCAACTTTATAAAAATATATTAAATAAAACCTTTCTATGCAGTTCATTTTATTTTATTCATTTTAGAAATGTTGCTTGCAAAATGATTTCAGTTGTTCCCATAGAGATAGACAGTACATGGTTGCTCTATGTATCACTGACCCTGCATAAGCTAGCGACTGGGCTAACACAGCTAACCTTTTAGGTCAATAATATGCTGTTTTTATAAAAAACATTGTTGGCTGTATAATATATTGTTGGCTATATAATAATAACTTGCTATTTAGTTATACCTAGGTAGCACAGAAGGCTGCTGAGGGGAGGACGGTTAATAATAATGGATGGAATGGAGCGATTGGAATGGCATCAAACACATGGAAACCATGTGCTAGGTATCTTACAAGGTTAGCTGACTTTTCTCAAAATGAACCTTAAAGAAAATATGCTCGATAAGGTGAGATCTTTTTGTGTCTGTAAAATTAATTACAGTGGGGCAAAAAAGTATTTAGTCAGCCACCAATTGTGCAAGTTCTCCCACTTAAAACGATGAGAGAGGCCTGTAATTTTCATCATAGGTACACTTCAACTATGACAGACAAAATGAGAAAAAAAATCCAGAAAATCACATTGTAGGATTTTTTATGAATTTATTTGCAAATTATGGTGATGGAAACCAATTTAACTTCTATTTTTGTTATTCTGTACATGGTTATAGCATATTTTTTTTATGTGGATTTTTGAATACTCGCATGAAAATCTGTCGCCAATTGGATGGAAAACTAACAATTGTTGACCATTTTTCCCTCTTGCTGCAGCTTTGGCTCATCTCAAAATAACAGAAAAATGCTGTCTAAACCAGCATCCTGCAAACATTCAAAATGCAAACGTTCAAAAATGTTTTGTCACCAATGCTTGTTTGTTGACATTGTTTTGTCCTTACTCACTGTTGCTCCTATGGCACTAACCTGGTGAGCACCTTTGGAGCTCTGCCTAAGCAATGCATTTGATTGGTTGACGTGTTTTGCCAGGCATCACGATCACATTGATCGTGTCCCTGTTTACAAATATCTGGGCATCTGGATAAATGAAAAGCTGTATTTTAGAAAGCATATTTCTGAGTTAGTTAAGCTGAGAATAAAAATGGGCTTCTATAGAAATAGGTCCTGCCTCTCGCTAAATAGTAGAAATGTCACGTTCGTTATAAGGATCGGACCAAGGCGCAGCATGGTATGCGTACATTCTTATTTATTAAAAGAATGAAACACTGAACAAACTAACAAAATGAAACGTGAAGCTATACAAACGAGTGCTGACAGGCAACTACACATAGACAAGATCTCACAAACACCAAAGGGAAATGGCTACCTAAATATGATCCCCAATCAGAGACAACGATAAACATCCGCCTCTGATTGGGAACCATATCAGGCCACCATAGACATACAAATCACCTAGACCTACAAAACCCTAGACATACAAAAAACCCTAGACAATACAAAAACTAGCGTACCCACTCTAGTCACGCCCTGACCTAACCAAAAAATAAAGAAAACTGAGATATCTAAGGTCAGGGCGTGACAAGAAAGAAGATAATTCAGTCAACGTTCTTATCGGTCCTAGACTATGGCGACATCATCTATATGTATAAGGGCACAAGGCGAGACCCAAATGCAGAGATGGCTGAGCTCAGATATTTATTATAGCAAAAGGGGTAGGCAAAAGGCAGGTTGGGTAGAGGCGATAGATCATAAACCAGGTCAGAGTCCAAACAGTACCAGGCGATAGGCAGGCTCGAGGTCAGGGGCAGGCAGAGTGGTCAGGCAGGCGGGCTCAGAGTCAGGACAGGCAAGGGTCAAAACCAGGAGGGCGAGAAAAGAGAGACTGGGAAAAGCAGGACCTGAGACACAAAAACGTTGACTTGACAAACAAGACGAACTGGCACAGAGAGACAGGAAACACAGGGATAAATACACCAGGGATAATAAGCGACACCTGGAAGGGTAAAGACAAGAACAAGGACATGTGAAACAGATCAGGGTGTGACAATATGAATGCAGCTGCCACTTCATTAAAGCAGTTAGATGCAGTTTATCATAGTGCACTGCCCTTTTTTAATGGCAACATTTTTAGTACTCATCACTGCATTCTCTACCACAATGTTGGTTGGCCCTCTTTGACGTCATGTAGGTTGATACACTGCTATGTTTTCACTTATAAAACCCTTTTACAAAAAGTCCCACTGTACCTAGCATCGTTAGTAGTTATTTTGTTTCTCTTTATATCTTGAATGTTTTTCCCACATTTTGCTACTTAATCAATTACAAATGGTAATTAATTTAGTCACATCCTGTGAGAGTTGAGTTTACACCTGTTTGTCCACCACTGGGCGCGGCAGTGGTTTTTTGTATTTTTTCCATGCATAAGCTGTAAAACAAAGGCTTATAAATGTTTTCACTACATGAGAGTGCCTTGATTACTTCTGGAAGTTTGTTTTTCTCAAAGGCTATTTCAGCAATGTTCATTATCTAGCATCAACTTATTTTTATTCTAAAGTATTTCATCCCATGATCAAAGAGCACCTCATGGATTAATTACATACCAAAGAACCACTCCTCTCCTGACTCTTCAATAAATATAAATCGCAGACTGTCAGTCACACTTGATAACGTGAAAACTAGCACTTGAAACTAGCATAGTCAACAACTACCTGGACGGAACTACCCGGACCTTCTATGGGCGTGTGAAGGGAGGGTTCTTGAAATGTAACATCCAATCAAAATATTGCCATTCAAACCATTTTTGTGATAGTCGTAGTGGGAGGACCACACAACATATCATCGCGTGACTCTAAGTTTACTTTGATATGATAGTTATTTCTATCATATCATATCATACCACCATTTCTCGCAGAATACATTTTACAGACACAAAAAGATCCCACCGTGTTGAATGAACAAAATGTCTGTCGGCATTTGTAAATCTGTACTGGCATTTCCTGTTTCCGTCAGCCCCAGGATTGCCAGGTATAGCAAAAATGTCCAGACCAATTACCACTCAAAACCCACCCACAAGGCCTGAAAACTAGCCCAATAAATGTTTTTTTGCAGCAAGAGACGAGGTGCCACATGAGGGAGAAGTATATAGCTAGCTAATGCTGTTAGCTCGTTGTTGTCACATCACTTGTCATGATGTGCTGGCACTGCTCTCCACTCACTCACACAGCTGCCTGCTGCGCTCTCTCAACACACAAACAAACCCCTTCGTCCCGCCCCCTCCCTCCCCACCACTCACTTACAGCCTGCGTCATTGCCTGATAGTCAGCAGCAGCAGGTAACAGTGAAATGAATATATATATTTTTTTAAGAGAAACGCCATGACGGCTGCGGTACAATTTAGAAGAAGCCCAAAAACCTGCAACCCGCGACCAATAGATTTTCACTTGCGACATCGCTTTCAAAGTAGCCCAATTTACCTGAAAAAAATGAAATCATGGCAACACTGATCAGCCCAGTCGTGACTTTTTTCATGAGAAACACTCTTTTCACGCCACTTCGATACAGCTACGACCAGAAGTGATTTTTTTGTAGCAGGTCAGGAGAATTAACATAGCAGGTTAGGTTAAGATTAGGTTAAGATTAGGAAAAGACTTAGGGTTAGGTTTAGTGAAAATCATTTCCGGTCGAAGCTGTATCGAAGTGGCGTGCAAAGACTGTATTCCTCTTTTCATGCGTCAGGTAATTAATCCGTATGAAATGGTTGGATGGAAATGTGGTTAATGTTGCCTTGGTAACACAATCATTTTTGTCATGCCAATAAAATTATTTAAATTGCAATTGAAATTGGAACATATAAGGGTGAGCCATTACATATTGTCATAAAGCTAATATAATCCTAAATGTAGAGGTACTTTAATTATAGTAAGAGTGTCTGGAACATTTACCTAAGGGGCCTGGGCCCTGCCACAGGTATTTGTTATTCAAGAGAAGGAGTCAATGGATTAACAAATGCAAGTTCAAAGCTTAGTTTGAATATGGAGAGCAGAGCAGAACTCTGTACAGTACACTGATTATACACAGCAGCCAGGTGAATGCTCTAGGGCTGGGGATTATAAGGTACTTGGCTTATGCACCCCATCCATCTCTTCTGTCTGTCCTCAAGTGTTAGTAGATGGAGGCTGCGGAGGATGTCAATGATTCCACACATCATGTTACTGCATTACACTCATAAAACTGTAAATATAGTTGTCTCAAGGATACTGAACACTAGTTTTCTCCCAGCAAACTGTGGCTTGTGTAAAGAGAGTTGTTAAAGTCACTGCATTGTAAAAAAAATTTAACCTTTTGAGTGGTGGAAATGTGTTTGAAGTTTTTATATCTTTTTGTGGATTTTGTTCTACTTTGCTGTGCATTGTGGTAGTTTTCAGTAGTTTTATTTTTTTATGTTGTGACATCTGGGGGCCTTTTGTGATACTTTGTTTTCGATAGTTTGTGATATTTAGTAGGACCCCAGTGAAAATGTCTGCCGGATATACCCATCTCACAAAATAGTAGACAGATAAGATGAAAAACAAAGTAGCCCTCCAAACATACTTTTAAAAAGTCTGCTTCCATAATGCACATGCAATTCAACAATTGCCAGTGAGAGTTTGTTACCATGGCAATTCAAAGTCGTTTATAGATGTCAGACACAAAATAACAATTGAAAATAGACTGTTCTATGCCCCTGCTGACCCCCTTATTTACCGTTGTATAATAATAAAGTAGGTGTGCCAACAGAGAACAATGCCAACCTATTTATGTGGTGTAATAACTATGTCATCAACTTCCAAGGTCTGACTTGAAGTATGTTTTTTGTTCATTCCGTAAATGTACAGGCTACAAAACATATTCATCATTTTGATTCAAAGCATAAAAGGATCTTCTGTCCCACAGTCCCACATATTGATACCATGGCATTGTTGAATACTTGTTGTCTTCCCTTGCCTTGAGCATTTATTTCAGATTGGGTTAATACTGCAGCTCAGTAATGCTCAACACATATCCACTCTGTGATGTTGTCTGAACACACAACATAGTTTCAGAGCATTTCATATTATTCTGTACGTAAACACATAATTTAGTATGATATGTTATGTTTTGTATGGTATTTGTTAATTTGTGGATGTCCATCATCCATTTAGTATGATATGCTACGAATTGCAGTTCGTACGATTGCATTGGTAGGGGTTAAAGTTAGGGTTAAGTTTATGAGTTAGGTGAAGGTCAGGGTTAGCTAAAAGGGTTAAGGTTAGGGTTAGGGGAAGGGTTAGCTAAAAACATTAATACTAAGGTTAGTACTAAGTAGTTGCAAAGTTGCTAATTAGCTAAAATGCTAAGGTTGCTATACATTCAGGTTATACGCCCAACCAACCACCTTTCTTTCGTTTTTGCCTTATGTAACCTTCTTTTTTATGTAACCATACCAATTGCAACATATCATACTAATGTGAGTGTCCCGGATTTGCATTTACTATGTTAGGTCTCGTCTTTGAGACCAGTCTGGAACACAACACACACCAGGCGGTGTAGATTGACTGCTGGAGAGTAGTACCTCTGTCACTATCTGTCACTTCCACAATCACAAAATTATACAGATGATCCTTCTGTTCCAAAAACACAAAATCAATCAATAATTTCCAGCCATTCACGATTTGGACCCTTTTTGCTCAGGCATGGAAAAATAAATTGGGACAGTCTTCCACACATGTGTAATTGTCCGACTTAGAGCAGACAGATAATGAAGGTCCACATTATTTCTGTAGTGTAAGCCTCTCTTATACAGCACTCATGATGAATCATGCCAATTCACACATGCAGGCAATGTATTTCTGATGAGTACCATGAACCTGAATCGCCTTGAATTCATCAGTCCATGTTTCCTGAAAATACAGCATTTGTCTCCTTTGTGCATAAACCCTTGATAAATCCATTAGGTATAGGCTACAGCACATTAATAAAATAGACTTATGCATTTAGCCTCTCTACCTGCAACAGGCATGATCATCCCTTCTCACATTAATACTAATAAAAATACATTTCCATCAATTGATATACAAGGTAAATAACCTATATAGTGTGTTGCTGCCATCACCACAACCCTCCAGCCTGCTGCCAACCCAGGATCCAGGACCGCCTAGTGAGGGCACAGTGTTGGCATTTCCCTGCAGGTAGGTTAGAGCTAATTTAGATGCAAAAGGGCATGCCACATCATGACTACACTTTGAGCAGTTAAATGTTTTATTTAGTTAGGGCTGAATGCCGTTGTCGCCTGCTGGCTAATCCCATAGCAGTGTACCACGACACCCCTATAGACTGAAACAATACTGGATGAGACAAAACAATCACTAACTGAAAGTAACTGATCAAGAGGAACTGTGTTAGTTGAGGGTATGATTTCTCTAGCCTATGTTATCTTTTTGTATATATTGTAGGATGTTATGATTTTACTATTTGGTAATAATCTATGATTGTACATTTGTGTAC
This sequence comes from Salvelinus alpinus, assembly GCF_045679555.1. NCBI lineage: Eukaryota > Metazoa > Chordata > Actinopteri > Salmoniformes > Salmonidae > Salvelinus > Salvelinus alpinus. The sequence continues at coordinate 26,387,879 of NC_092108.1, forward strand.
AATTCAGTCTATGAATGCGAGGAACCAATCTAATCTACTACTACTACCACCCTAAATAAGTATTTATCTGTTGAAAATGTTTTCATGTTGATTTATCATGGGCTTATAAAAAACACGAGCTGGCGCACCCCCAAAGATAATTATTTTAGGTAGAGGTGCTGACTAATGGCGAATAAACTATAAACTATAAAAATACATTACTGGGAGTTTATATGTAGAGTGTGCGACTCTTTATTTTATAGCTTATATGATATATCATGGGCTGACAACACTGGTGCAACCTAAAAAACACCAGTGACTAGCATGCATTGGCATTTTCTATGGCAACACTCCACGTGTGTATAAAGGTGTTGGTTTTCTTCTCTTCCAGACAGCTCATCCTCACCTTACTACTTAGTTTTACAATTGATGTTGGTCCACATAAAGCTGCCTGCAAACAAAACACTTACAGTTGACGTCGGAAGTTTGCATACACCTTAGCCAAATACATTTAAACTCAGTTTTTAACAATTCCTGACATTTTAATCCTAGTAAAAATACCCTGTCTTTGGTCAGTTAGGATCACCACTTTATTTTAAGAATGTGAAATGTCAGATCAATAGTTGAGAGAATTATTATTTCAGCTTGTATTTCTTTCATCACATTCCCAGTGGGTCAGACGTTTACATGCACTCAATTAGTATTTGGTAGCGTTGCCTTTAAATTGTTTAACTTGGGTCAATTACGTAGAATTGCATGAAAGGCAATATTTTCTCAGACCTGCAAATACGATGATAGATTCATACAATGTTTTTACTATAAAGCAGATCTTTCCACCCCTACTCTTGTTCACTGTGTTCTGCGAACCTGCATATCTAGTGCTCTGGTCTGTCCATGAAGTGAGGGTTTGGTAGACATGTTCTCTTCTATCCACTTTATTTGACTTATTATTTGGGGTATGGGGGAGGGTCACTTGCTTTTTTTCAAGCGTTCGGGGAGAGTTTAGGTAAAATATATTTTGCTGAAGGGAGGGTGCTCCATTTTCATTTCAGAGAGGTCAGATTTTTGCCAAATATCCTTCATTATAAATAACATTCAATTGAGTTGATTCAACAAATCACAGCACATTGATGGGTACACTTCCTGCTTTTACTCTAGGTTGAAAATATACAGGTTAAGAAAATGTCGTCACAAAATCTGGGACCTGTGCCACTGTTAACCTGTTAACTGTTGCTAACTAGCATAGCTGGTCCAATTGTTGCAAAGAGATATGAGATAATAGAATCCCATTGCCTTAAACTTTCTCATCTCTAGCTAGCTTTTACTGGCTTTTACTTCCTGCTTTTACTTCCTGCTTTGTCTCTCTGGGTACACTCGCAATGGCCGCCAGTCCACCCATTATGCCACCATTGACTTGACTTATTATATTTCTATGCTCAGAAGTCAGGGAATGTGTTTTACAGTTGAAGTCGGAAGTTTACATACACTTAGGTTGGAGTCATTAAAACTCGTTTTTCAACCACCCCACAAATTTCTTGTTAACAAACTATAGTTTTGGCAAGTTGGTTAGGACATCTACTTTGTGCATGACACAAGTAATTTTTCCAACAATTGTTTACAGACAGATTATTTCACTTATAATTCACTTTATCACAATTCCAGTTGGTCAGAAGTTTACATACACTAAGTTGACTGTGCCTTTAAACAACTTGGAAAATTCCAGAAAATGATGTCATGGCTTTAGAAGCTTCTGATAGGCTAATTGACATCATTTGAGTCAATTGGAGGTGTACCCATGGATGTATTTCAAGGCCTACCTTCAAATTCAGTGCCTCTTTGCTTGAAATCATGGGAAAATCAAAAGAAATCAGCCAAGACCTCAGAAAATAAATTGTAGACCACCATAAGTCTGGTTCATCCTTGGGAACAATTTCCATACACCTGAAGGTACCACGTTCATCTGTACAAACAATAGTACGCAAGTATAAACACCATGGGACCACGCAGCCGTCATACCGCTCAGGAAGGAGACGCGTTCTTTGGTGTGAAAAGTGCAAATCAATCCCAGAACAACAGCAAAGGACCTTGTGAAGATGCTGGAGGAAACGGGTACAAATGTATCTATATCCATAGTAAATCGAGATCTATATCGGCAAAACCTGAAAGGCCGCTCAGCAAGGAAGGAGCCACTGCTCCAAAACCACCAGAAAAAAGCCAGACTACGGTTTGCAACTGCACATGGGGACAAAGATCGTACTTTTTGGAGAAATGTCCTCTAGTCTGATGAAACAAAAATAGAACTGTTTGGCCATAATGACCATCGTTATGTTTGGAGGAAAAAGGGGGAGGCTTTTAAGCCGAAGAACACCATCCCAACTGTAAAGCACGGGTGTGGCAGCATCATGTTGTGGGGGTGCTTTACTGCAGGAGTGACTGGTGCACTTCACAAAATAGATTTAGTCATGAGGGAGGAAAATTATGTGGATATATTGAAGCAACATCTCAAGACATCAGTCAGGAAGTTAAAGCTTGGTCGCAAATGGGTCTCCCAAATGGACAATTACCCCAAGCATACTTCCAAAGTTGTGGCAAAATGGTTTAAGGACAACAAAGTCAAGGTATTTGAGTGGCCATCACAAAGCCCTGACCTCAATCCCATAGAAAATGTGTGGGCAGAACTGAAAAAGCGTGTGCAAGCAAGGAGGCCTATAAACCTGACTCAGTTACACCAGCTCTGTTAGGAGGAATGGGCCAAAATTCACCCAACTTATTGTGGGAAGCTTGTGGAATGCTACCCAAAACATTTGACCCAAGTTAAACAATTTAAAGGCAACGCTACCAAATACTAATTGAGTGCATGTAAACTTCTGACCTACTGGGAATGTGAAAAATAAATAAAAGCTGAAATAATCATTCTCTCAACTATTGTTCTGACATTTCACATTCTTTACAATATAGTGGTGATCCTAACAGACCTAAGACAGTGAATTTTTACTAGGATTAAATGTCAGGAATTGTGAAAAACTGAGTTTCAATGTATTTGGCTAAGGTGTAGGTAAACTTCTGATGTCAACTGTATATACATAAACATACATGCATACATATGCACATACACACATACAGTATATACATAGATATACATACACACATATAAAATAAATGTATTCATAAAAATGTTTCTACATAGTCTGCACACATTTTGTGGACTAGAGGCCTAATCAACAACTAAAGAAATCAGAAGAAGCCTTTGCCGCTCCTCCTGAACTGCCACCATAGCCCTACACAGCACAGCCATTGGTTAGGCAGCACACAAAAACGTTTTTGATCAGCAAGAGCAGAGCATGCCGAGGCTCAGTGTTGGAATATCCATTGCAGTGTGTAATGCAGCCTAGTTTTATTTACACCATCCCAGCAGCAATCTTGAAAATATAACTTTGCTTAGCATGCAATTCGTAGTTTTTAGGCTATGTATCATTTGATTGAGACCACACTAAATAGCCTATAGACGCACTTGATATTGCGCGCCCAAAGGAGAATCGGAGATGAGGGGCAGCATTGGGCACACATTGATATTGCCTAATAAGCAACTCATTCTAAAACACTGAGAAATTACAAATTACATGACCTTCCCTGGACTAGATTAAAAAAATACTAAACCCTCCCCTTGACTTAAATTGAAAAAGCATGACCCTCCCCCATTTTTCTCCAGGTAACCATTCTGTACATTTCAATTCACCAGTTACAAAAAATACATTCCATTGCATGAGCCACATCAGTTAGCATCATTTTAATGAATATTCAACATTTTAAAAAATTGCATCACAATACTAGGCAACCATTGCAAGTGTACCCATGAATTTACCACGCTGTTCTCAAGGTAGGTATCAGTGAGTCAGAAGAAAAGGAGCTATGCAGAGGAGTTATTGATCTCTCTCTCTCTCTCTCTCTCTCTCTCTCTCTCTCTCTCTCTCTCTCTCTCTCTCTCTCTCTCTCGTGAGGTTTCACAGGTCTCCTGCTTCTTAACCAACGATGCAGTTTAAGAAAGATTCAAGAAAATATTTGTTAAATAAACTAGAGTAAAAAGTAACACAATAAAATAACAATAACGAGGCTATATACAGGGTACCGAGTCAATGTGCGGGGGTACAGGTTAGTGGGGTAATTTGTACATCTAGGTATGGGTAAAGTGACTATGCATAGACAATAGAGAGCGCGTAGCAGCAGTGTAAAAACAAATGGAGGGGGGGGGGGGGGGTAGGTGTCAATGTAAATAGTCCAGGTGGCCATTTGATTAAGTGTTCAGCAGTCCTATGGCTTGTGGGTAGAAGCTGTGAAGGAGCCTTTTAGTCCTAGACTTGGCGCTCCGGTACCACTTGCTGTGCGGTAGCAGAGAGAACAGTCTATGACTCTGGAGACTGGAGACTTTGACAGTTTTTTGGGCCTTCCTCTCACACCACCTAGTGGATAGGTCTTGGATGGCAGGAAGCTTGGCCCCAGCAATACGCACTACCCTCTGTAGCGCCTTACGGTCAGATGAAGAGCAGTTGCCATACCAGGCGGTGATGCAACCAGTCAGGATACTCTCAAATGCTGCAGCTGTAGAACTTTTTGAGGATCTGGCGACCCATGACAAATCTTTTCAGCCTCCTGAGGGGGAAAAGGTGTTGTCATTCCCTCTTCACAATTGTCTTGGTGTGTTTGTACCATGATAGTTTGTTGGTGATGTGGACAACAAGGAACTTGAAACTCTCAACCCACTCCACTACAGCCCCGTCGAAGTTAATGGGGGCCTGTTTGGCCCGCCTTTTCCTGAAGTCCACGATCAGGTCCTTTGAGAATTTTGGTTTTGCTCATATTAATTTCCTGGTTTACAACCAGTGTTGAAAAAATATGTGAGTCCGATAATGAAAACCATATAATCATTTTAAAAGGCATTGGTTGAGATGATAAAATATGCCAAACATAATTCATATGTTTCATTTCATTTAAAATTGGTTGTCAACATTAGCTCAACCACTCGGTTAACCTCAAAGTCTAAGCCTTCTATGGGTAAGAGTATAACACGAATGACAAGCAACCCAAAGGTTGTGTGTTTCAAATCTCATCATGGATAACTTTAGCATTTTCGCTGATTAGCTACTTTCCATCTACTTACTACTTTTGAGCTACTTTGCAACTACTTAGCATGTTAGCTAATCCTTCCTCTAACTCTAACCATAACCCTTTAATGTAAATCCTAAACCTACCCCTTTAACTACTTAGCTAGCACATTAACTAGCCCTAACCTTAACCCCTAAACTTAACCGTAACCCTAACCTTAACCCATAGCCTAGCTAACATTAGCCACCTAGCTAGCCGAGCTAATGTTAGCCACAACAAATCGGAATTAGTGTAATGTACACGAATGTGTTCAAATCGTGCAATACACACAACAAGCTGTGACAGTGTGTTGCCTGGCCTGACAAACAGCACTGTAGCTCAGACACTTTCCACCACAGATGCGGAAAGTCGACATTGTTAGGAAGTGGTAGAATGAGATGCAGCCCACGCAAAAAACAGATATCTCTAGCTTAAATTGACAGATTTTGATGGGGATTTTTGAATTATGTTAATTAGATTGACGCACAGGTGTGTCAATAGACTCTTAAGGATTTAAAGGGTTATTAAGCATCTGTTTAAACACTTTTTCTACCCTTTAACATTATAGCAGTAGCAGTAGTTTGGCAAAATGTGATAGTTGTATGCGGATCTTGTCCATGGCTATATCTAACAGACCAGGCCGTATATTATATTGGTTTTCAATCAATGCAATACATTGTGTATCTCTCCATAATAAAATATGTTGGAATATTTAACTTAGGCTAAAACCATTTTAATTAATTCACTTTTTGACAGTAGCCCTTTTGATTTGAAAAAAACCTTCCATACATATTTTCCCATTATAGAAGTGCTTATAGATATAATTTAAAAGCTTACAAACAGGGTTGTCAAAATATTTTATAATTTCAACCACAAATATGTTATGTATTTTTTTACCTTAAACGTCAATGATATAAAAATGAATAAACTCAAATTATTTTTTATGTTCACAGATGTTGTTGCTTAGACCCTATTTGACATCATCTAAGGTTTTTGTATTGTGCCCGCCATCGGTTGAGACAGAACATGCTCTTGAGTATAGGGTGGGTGTCATGTACTAAAATGGGAATAATATTGAAATTTTGACTTTCAAATGGTACCAAAAATATGCATATCCACACATCAGAGAATGTTGACTTGAATGGGAATATCTGTTGTTTAAAACTATACTGTCAATTCGACCTAGATTAAAAGCAGGAAGTGTACCAATCAATGTGGTGTGATTTGTTGAATCAACTCAACTGACATTACAGCAAGTAGCCTAGTGGTTAAGAGTGTTAGGCAAGTAACTGAAAGGTCACTGGTTGGAATCCCTGAGTCAGCTAAGGGAGAAATCTGGCGATGTGCCCTTGAGCAAGACACGTAACCATAATTCTTCCTGTAAGTCGCTCGGGATCAGAGTGTCTGCTAAATGACAAAAAAAAGTACATGTAAAAAATACAGTCCATTGCATGAGCCACATCAGTTAACATCATTGAATATTCTACATTACCATGGGCATTTTTTGTTGTTGTTGAGCGTTTCGCTCTCGGAGTGTTCAGAGCGCACACTGGAGTACTGGCTGAGGAGTAGGGTTGATCCGAGTGTTCTGACCTCACAACGGCAGTCAAGCACCCAAGCTAACTGGCTAAATTTAGCTAGCTTGCTAGCTACTTCTAGACATAAATGAGAGAACACCTCACTCTGAACGTTTTTCTCGCCCTAGAAGAGCTGGTTAGGCTGTTTTCATGTTATCCACAGCGTTGATGACTGTATCTGTGCAGCTGACAACAATTGAATAAAAACATTTTGCCGACATTTACTGACACCGGCAATATAACGAGTGTTGAGCGTTTGTAAATTCATCAGTTATTTGGCGCTTGTTTGGGATAGGGGGCAGCATTTTCACATTTGGATGAAAAACGTGCCCAGAGTAAACTGCCTGCTACTCATTCCCAGTTGCTAATATATGCATATTATTAGTAGATTTGGATAGAAAACACTCTGAAGTTTCTAAAACTGTTTGAATGATGTCTGTGAGTATAACAGAACTCATATGGCAGGCAAAAACCTGAGAAAAATCCAACCAGGAAGTGGGCAATCTGAGTTTTGTCGTTTTTCAACTCTTTGCCTATCAAATATACAGTGTCTATGGGGTCAAATTGCACTTCCTAAGGCTTCCACTAGATGGCAACAGTCTTTAGAACCTTGTTTGATGCTTCAACTGTAAAGGAGGGAGGAATGAGAGGGGATTGAGTCAGTGGTCTGGCAGAGTGGCATGAGCTGACCAGCGCGTTCACGTGAGAGTTAGCTTGAGTTCCATTGCATTTCTGAAGACAAAGGAATTCTCCGGTTGGAACATTATTGAAGATTTATGATAAAAACATCCGAAAGATTGATTCTATACTTCGTTTGACATGTTTCTACGAACTGTAATATAATGTTTTTGACTTTTCTTCTGAACTAAGCGATCGCGCATTGAGCATTTGGATTACTGGGCTAAACGCGTGAACAAAAAGGAGGAATTTGGACATAAATTATGGACTTTATCCAACAAATTTATTGTGGAACTGGGATTCCTGGGAGTGCATTCTGATGAAGATCATCAAAGGTAAATGAATATTTATAATGCTATTTCTGACTTCTGTTGACTCCAACATGGCGGATATCTGTATGGCTTGATTTGTTGTCTGAGCGCCGTACTCAGATTATTTTATGGTTTTGAAATCTGACACAGCGGTTTCATTAAGGAGAAGTATATCTCTAATTCTGTGCATAACACTTGTATCTTATATTAAAGTTTATGATGACTATTTCTGTAAATTGATGGGGCTCTCTGCAAAATCACCGGATGTTTTGGAGGCAAAACATTACTGAACGTGACGCGCCAATGTAAACTGATATTTTTGGATATAAATATGCACTTTATCGAACAAAACATACATGTATTGTGTAACATGAAGTCCTATGAGTGTCATCTGATGAAGATCATCAAAGGTTAGTGAAAAATGTTATCTTTATTTCTGCTTTTTGTGACTCCTCTCTTTGGCTGGAAAATGGCTGTGTGTGTTTTGTGACTAGGCTCTGACCTAACATAATCATATGTTGTGCTTTCGCTGTAAAGCCTTTTTGAAACCGGACACGATGGGTAGATTAACAAGAAGTTTATCTTTCATTTGGTGTATTGCACTTGTGAATGTATGAAAGTTACATATTTCTTTCGTGCGCTGCCTTTTCAGCGGAATGTTGAAAAGGCGCTGCCTTTTCCTAGCCATAAGGAGCTAACACACTCAGACGAGAGTGCTCTGAAATTGGAGTAGATAGTCAGAGGGAATTTACGAACGCACCCTATGTATACTTTGTTCTTCACCAAATCCGGATTATTAAATAAAAGTAAAACTTCCTTAACATCAAGCTGAATCTGTCTAAATTAGAATTAGAAAAAAATACTTATAGTTTAATTTACAATTTGACAAAATACACACTTTTCATCAATATAAATTTTAAATGTTGACAGTACCTGGTAAACTGCATAAATTTAGTGAATAATTTTAAAAGACACTTCACAGACTTTGTTAATGACACAATACTTTTCTATTTAAATTCCATACCACTTTCCAATTAATGTTATTACATTTAGAATTCCAGTATACTTTTGCAGGAGGAAAACCAGGCTCAGTACATATCTTCATACTATTAGTTCACTTTTTATCCTTGATACACACACATGATCTAATAGGATTCTAAAATGTAATTCTTTATTCCTCTCATAAACATAATTTCCCTGTACAAGTCATATAAGACCTATAGGTATTGCATAAAAAACTATGGTATATTCCTTCAAGTCACTGGAATACCATATTTATTCAAAAACTCAACATAATTACATAGTTCATTTTCATTAAATAATTGTGTCACTAACAAAATACCTTTCTCGAACCATCTTTGGAAAAATAAAGGTATTTTTATGTCTTTGTTATTCCAAATCAAACAGCTATGAAGGGAGAAATTATGTTTATACAGAATTAACCAGTATAGTAACGCTTGCTTATGTAATTGGCTAATTTAAGGGGAATTGTATTTAGTTCAAAGTAAAGTTTTATGAGAAATTCAATGCCACCGACCTTTAAAAAACAAGATTTGGAATAATATTCCAAATTCTATCCTTAAAGTGGATGTAATTCTTGATCTATCTAGTCTTAAACATAATGTTGGATTTAACTAAATCAATGTTGGATGTACCAAAATGTAAACCTCCCTGATCTTGAGTGTTACATAATACACTTTTTTAAATAATGTGGATTATTCCTCAAACAAATTAAAAAGTTTAGTGTCTACCTCTTTAATTGTTGCTTGGGGAACATCCAATGCCATTGTAATATATATTCATCTTGATAATCCTTCAGTTTTTGAGAGCAATATATACCCATTTAAAGATAAATCCCTTAACTATCAAGGCTCAGGCTAAGACCCAGATGCAGACACAGGAGGCGGATGGTACGAGTCTCAGAGTTTATTATAGTACAAGGGGCAGGCAAAAGGTAAGTAAAGGCAGGCAAAGAGTCGTAATCCAAATCAGAGTCAGGCAGGTACAAAACGGCAGGCAGGATCAGGACAGGCAGAAAGGTCAGAACTGGGAACACTAGGAAAAACAAAAACAGGAGACAAAGGGCTGTGAGACAGAGGTTTAATCCTAGACACATGAAAAGTGGGATGTATACAGAGGGTGCAGGGTAACAGAAGACAAACAGCAGAGGGGCTAAGAATCTTTGAGCTGGGGAAAGGGCAGATGAAACTGGGGGAAAGTTTACAGGTGGAAAACCATACCCTCTGCCTGAGCTATTAGCAGGGCGATCCGCCTGTCGCCAATTCCTGGATGTGATCTTCAGAAGAACGGCCATGGCTCTCTTCCCGGTACGGTGACAGCGGCGGGGGAACATCTGGTTGGAGGGTATCCTGACTTCTTCCTCTTGCTCAGGGAGGAGCAGGGGCTGATATCCCAAGGAACACTTGAAGGGCGAGAGACCAGTGGCCAAGCAGGGAAGGGTGTTACGGGTGTATTTCACCCACACAAGTTGCTGGCTCCAGGTGGTGGGGTTGGCGGAGACGAGGCAACGTAGAGCTGCCTCCAGGTCTTGATTGGCCCCTCTGACTGGCAGTTAGATCGGGGGTAAAAACCAGAGAACAGAGAACACCCAATGAGGGTGCAGAACGCCTTCCAGAAGCGGAACGAGAACTGACGACCACGATCAGAGACCATGTCAACCGGAAGTCCATGGATCCGGAAGACGTGCTGCACCATGAGCTGGGTCATCTCCTTGTCTGAGGGTAACTAGGGAAGGGGAATAATATGGGTGGCTTTAGAAAATCTATCCACCACCGTCAGGATAGAGGAAGACCAGTAACAAAGTCCAGGGATATATGGGACCAGGGGCGGTGAGGAACAGGGAGTGGTTGAAGAAGGCCAACCGAAGCTTGCCACGGAGTCTTATTTTGTGCACACACAGTGCAGGCAGCCACGAATGTGGAGACATCAGGAACCATATAAGGCCAACAAAAGCGTTGTTGGATGAAAGCCAGGGTCTGAAGGGAGATTGGATGGCAGGTCAGTCTCGAGGAATGTGCCCAATCCAGAACCGGGAATGGGCAGAGTCCGGGACAAACATCCAGTTAGCCGGACCCGGGGCATGGAATGCTGTGACTTATGGACCAGGCTCTCTATACCCCAGACAAGTGCAGCCGCTAGACAGGAGGTAGGGAGGATGGTCTCGGGGTCAGACGGAGTAGCAGCGGGGCTATACAAATATGAGAGTGCATCAGGCGTCACATTCTTGGACTCTGGGCGGTAGGAGAGAGTGAAATTGAATAACAGGGCCCAACGAGTCTGCCTACAGTTAAGAATGGGTGTTCCGTCCCCTCCAACCAGTGCCTCCACTCCTCCAACGCCATCTTGATGGCGAGGAGTTCTTGATTTCTCACGTCATAGTTCCTCTCAGCAGGGGTAAGACGATGGGCGAGAAAAGCGCAGGGGTGCAGCTTTTGGTCCTGGGCAGAACCCTCCGACAAGACGGCCCCCACTCCGACATCCGAGGTGTCGATCTCCACCACAAACTGATGGGACAGGTCCGGATGAATTAAGATGGGGGCTATAATGAATCGATGTTTGAGGTCAGAGAATGCCCGGTCAACTGCTGGAGACCGGAAGCCAGGGTGCTGTAACCCCGGATGAAGCATTAGGTTTTAGCCTTTAAATCAAATAAATCATAATTTCTTTTGCATTTAAAGTCAATCCAGATACAGAAGAAAATACATTAAAACAATCCACAGCTTTTAAACCTATGTTCTGTCGCTCTAAAAGTTGACAACATTTTATTTATTTTTCCAATATTTGAATACCTCTAAATGTATAGTTTAAAAAAAAATGTAAGCACCATATTCTGTGTGACCAATAACAACAAGAATGGTGCTATTGGGCATCCTTGTTTTATCCCTCTATCTATTTAAAATCTATTTTAAACCATTAAGACATTTAATAGAGCTATTGCATTCATTATACAATGTCTGAATAACTCCTTTAAATTAATTACCAAAACCAAAAGAAATCCAATGTTTCAAACATAAACCCCTTGTGTAGTCTTAACATTCTGTATACTCCCAATGTCCTAAGAGTAAAAAATGACCCGCCTTCACTAAACCCCTAAAATAAAGCAGCTTGATTGAATTTTAAAACCCAAATCTATTTTGCAAGAAGAAACAACCTGTCATTCATCACTAAATTTGTGAATATCTGTGTTTTCCCTCTTCACAATGCAGAAAGACTGCATTTAATCAGTGGACACCACTCGTTGTTATTACAAAACACCTGTCATAATTGTTTTCTTTACTAAAGTAGAGGTTTATTATTAGTATTATTATTATTGCTAAAGGTACTGCATAGGTGTAAACATTTTTTTTTTGCAAGAGATAGCACTTGTATAGTCTAAAAAAGTAGCAGAAATGTTCAGAAAGTAGTTTTGAATCCATTGTTTTGAATGGAAACAATAACAGTCTTGAACTTATTTGGCAACATAGTGATATATTGTTGAATTCCTCATTGTACAGTATATAATGACAAAATACTAGTCTTCTCCCATTTGTTTAACCATTGCCCCCACCCACAAGGTGTATAAACAACAACAATAAATAAGAATAAAAATAAGAACATAAATCAATCAACTCTAATTAGCACATGTAGGACAGTATACAAGTGTGCATGGACTTTGCAGATGTATTTCTCACATGTGCAGCACATAGTATTTGTTTTACAGTCCTTCTTTGGGGGGCAGAATTGGAATTGCCTCCTCTTGCCTCCAGCTACAGCCTCAGGTGGATCAGAACAAGATTCAGCCCCCTGAACAGCTTTCACAAGCGCTGCAGAGGGTTACAAGTGCCTTTCCCAGCTGGTCCAGGAAAACTCTCCTCTTGTTCCGCTTATCAGGCATCAAGGTAGGGTTGATGTTGTTCCATATCACAAAGGCATTGAATGAGGACACATCAATTATGTTATGGAAGATAACCAGGGACCAGCAGGCAGTCATCCTCCTGCAGCTGTAAGTTCCGATCACCTTGTCCAGGTTGTCCACGCCTCCTTTGTTGTGGTTGTAGTCCAGGGTGATGGCTGGCTTCCTGTCCTCACGATCACTGATCTAAGCCGTTTTGTGCAGTGTGCTCAGGAGGACCACATTCTTGTTCCTCTTTGGGAGGTAAAAAACTAGAGTGGTGGTGGGGATGAAGGCAAACTTTGATGAGAAGGCCTCTCTCCCTCTTGTTGCGAGGAGTGCAGGGGGGAGCACAGGCTTGTTCTTTCTAACTGTACCAACCATAGTGATCTTCCTCTTCAAGAGCTTCTGTTTGAGTTCATAAGAGGTGAAGAAATTGTCACACGTGACCTTTTGTTCCCTCAGTCCATCTGTCACATCAAGCACAACCTGCGTCCCCTGGTTCTTCTCCGTGCCTCCACTGGTCGGCTTCCCTGTGTAGACTTGCATCTTCCAAGCGTAGCTGGATTGTGCGTCACAGGCCACCAATATCTTGATGCCATACTTTGCTGACTTGCTGGGCATATACTGCCTGAAAGGAAAGCAACCTTTTGACAAAAGAGATTGCTATCAGTAATTAGTATCAGTGTCACAGAAAACAATCACATAAATCAGTAATATTAAAGCAATACATAATACAACTAACAGTGAAAATCATTTACATTACAGATATGAAAATAAAAATTGACCTCTGAATGGAACCAGTTGCTCATCCACTGTTACTTCAGGCCCAGGGTTGTAGAGGTATGGCAGACGCTCCACCCACTTCTCCCAGACCTCTCTTATGGCCGCCAGTTTGTCTCTCACATGTCTTGCAGGTCTTGACTGACGGTTATCAAATCGTAGCATTCTTGAGAGAAGTGTGAAAGACTTTCAGTGGCATCATGGCATGGAAAATCGCCCTTCATCTCTCTGCATCCCAGAGACTACATGTAGCCTCGCCTTGGGACCTATACACACCCGCTAAGATTAGCAGCCCTATGTAGGCACGTAGGTCAATCTCATTTATCCTTTTCCAGTTGTCTCCATATTTATGGAAACCCTCCAAATTTGTCATCTCCAGGATGATTTTTTCGATGGTTGATGTGATGAACATGTAGAATGTTGAGGCGATGTCCTGGGCATGGGCAACTGCATATCTTGTGGGCCCTGGGGTAATCCTTATGAAATTTTGTGCTGCCTGGTTGTCATATGGTGACAAGGACTAGGTTTGCAAAGGGTCAGAAACTTTCCATGGGAAGTTAAGCCCAGGAATTTGGGGAATTTTGCTTAAATTCATCAAAAAAGTTAACTTATAACAGTGAACCCTTTTTTGTGGGATACACATAAGGCAATTCTAGGTCTTGTGGCATATTTTGGTTATACTATCCCCAATTCAATGGAATTGCAACCCTCTGCATGCACAGTGCATTCCTCCATCATATGTGCATTAAACTCTTCCATCACATATAAAGCTGATTCTCAAGATCTTGCACACGAATGAGATGCTATTGAGCCCACACTACTACACTGTCTGAGCCAAGCACTACATGCTTTCTGGTAAGTTTTGATTACAATACTGGGTGGGGTGAATATATTTTATATGACATACATGATTTTTTGTTAACTAGTCAATAGTAGCCTACAGTAAAGTGATTTAAAATAATTTCTAACTTGTTAACAAATTCTGGTAGTTAGTTTTTGCTACCATGTTGGTTTTAGCTTGCTTGAGCCTGTTAATTCACCTTTTTCCATACATGTTTCATTTAAAACATTTATCTTACAAAGGAGTTCTTTAATCTAACTGCTTAACTATTTATCTGTACATGGAATTGCATTAGATTGTTTTACAATTTTTTTCTAATCTTTAGAGTAAAATGCCACGGGCACTATCTGATATGTGGAGACATTTCACTTCAGCTAATGTAGAAGGAAAAGCTATATACATTTGCAAATACTGTGCCAAATCATATATGAAGAATGCAACAAAGATGCAGAATCATCTGACGAAGTGCATAAAGTTCCTTCAGCGCCCACAACAAGCAACCTCTGACAACAGTCCCTCTACTTCTATTCGAGATGAAAATGATCAATCAGACTACTAATCGATAGCAACAGCTCATGGTCCTCCTGGAATCAGAGGTTTTTTTGACTCAATAGAAGAACGTAGTCAGAGAAATGCTGATGAATGTCTTGCTCGAGCTTTGTATGCAACTGGTTCACCTCTGATGCTCACAGGCAATGTGTATTGGAAGAGATTTCTGACATGCTTTATCTTCTAATTTGCTGGATGCAGAGTTCAACAGAGTTCAAGTGAAGGTCAAGCAAATCATAGAGAAAGCAGGCTGTATTGCAATCATTCGACCATCTGATGGGTGGTCGAATGTTCGTGGGCAAGGAATAATTAACTACATCATCTCCACCCCTCAACCAGTATTCTACAAGAGCACATACACAAAGGACAACAGACACACCGGTCTCTACATTGCAGATGAGCTAAAGGCAGTCATCAATGACCTTTGACCACAGAAGGTATTTGCACTGGTGACAGACAATGCTGCGAACATGAAGGCTGCTTGGTCTAAAGTGGAGGAGTCCTGCCCTCACTTCACACCCATTGGCTGTGCTGCTCATGCATTGAATCTGCTCGTCAAAGACACCACGGCACTGAAAACAATGGATACACTCTACAAGAGAGCCAATGAAATGGTTAGGTATGTGATAGGTCATCAAGTTATAGCAGCAATGTACCTCACCAAGCAAAGTGAGAAGAATAAGAGCACCACATTGAAACTGCCCAGCAACAGGGGTGGTGTTGTCATCATGTTTGACAGTCTCCTGGAGGGTAAGGAGTCTCTCCAAGAAATGGCCGCATGACAGTCTGCCGCTATGGACAGCCACATCAAATATATCCTTCTGGATTATGTATTTTGGGAGAGAGTGGTAAGCAGCCTGAAACACCTGAAACCTATAGCAGTAGCCACAGAACGGATTGAGAGAGACAATGCCATCCTGTCTGATGTTCAGACTCTGCTTGCAGATGTAAGAGAAGAAATCCGTACTGCCCTGCCCACTTCACTGTTGCTCCAAGCAGAGGAAACTGCAATTCAGAAATGCATCAAAAACGTGAAGACTTCTGCCTGAAGCACATACACGCCGCGGTGTACACGTTGGACCCCAAGCATTCTGGCAAGAGAATCCTGTCTGGTGCAGAGATCAACAAGGCCTATGGTGTCATCACTACCATGTCTCGCCACCTTGGCCTGGCAGTCTGGCGAAGTACACTTCCAAACAAGGGCTTTGGGATGGAGATGCAATATGGCAGTCGTGCCAACATATCTCATCAGCCACCTGGTGGCAGGGACTTTATGGATCTGAGGCTATTTCCCCTGTTGCCTCCATCATCCTTCTTGTTTGGGAGCACACACACCAAAGCGCGCAACAGGCTGACCAATACAAGTGTTGAAAAATTGGTGGCCAACCAGGCAAATTTGAGGCTTCTTGAGCCCGACAACGAGTCACCCTCAACAAGGTTGGAAAGTGACAGTGAAGATGAGGCCTCAGAGTCTGAAGATCAAGAGGTGGACATTGAGGAGGTCCAGGGAAAAGACATGGAGGCCTGAGAGGAAGACAACCAAAGCTTTAGTGTCTAGACTATCATTTTACAGATGTATGTTGTAAATGTTTTTGGGAGATGCGATGGATCATTGGGATCATTCAATATTCCATTTCTTTTGTTGTTCAGTGAAATCATCCCATGTGAAGAGCCAACTCATTCAATTAAAGTTCAATTCATAACTAAATTGTTTCAAATATTGGACGGATTTAATCATTTGCAATTATGTCTACTTATGATAAGGTAAAAGGTTTATGTTATTGTCTCCATATGATATGGTAAATATATCTAATGCAAAAAAAACATTACATTTAAATGGTATTAATATTAATTAGCATATATTTCCATTAATTCTCATATATTACCATTAATTCCCACCACTGAGTATTTTCCAAAATGTTCAACCCTAACATGTTATTTTGCTTTTCTTTGACAAAAATGTCCCTCTTTCAGCTTGGGGGATTTCTTCTTTATCTGAAGATGATGCATCATGCTCTGGGTTGTATTCTTCCCCATCTACTTCTTCAGATACCTCCTCTTCTTCTAAATCATTGTTCTCTTGTTCCTCCTGGACATCTGAAAAGAATCTGATCTACGACCTGCTGGGCACTGAAACGTGCACTCATGGCTTCAGCAAAGAGAGAACTGGGGGGACTGTCATCTGCAGCACCTTTATAGCCTATGACAGCATTCCCCATTAGTAAACAATGCTTTCAAGAAATGTTTATTTTGTCATCATTTTTGTATATTTTGTCAGATTTTTTAACATTTTGTCTGTGAACTTGAGTCATGTGTGAGGTCATGGAGGGAAGATGCTGCACATGCACAAGAAAGTTTTAGTTTAGTCGGAGTTCAATCAGTAGCACACAATCTCAATTTTGGGGTGTGTAAATGATTTTATACATGCCGGGTCAAAAATTACCCTAAGACAATCTTTGTTCCCTGGTGGTGTACAGTTTTCATGGAAATATGAACAAAGGCGATGTTTCACTTTTTCTAATGTTGGGGTCATTCTAGGAAAGTTCATCAAATTTCAAGTACAAATATATAATTTAGGAGGTTTTCTCTGCTGTTAAACATAGTGGCGGGTCATTTTTGACTCTTAAGACAACAGAAGGGTTAAGCTTTCCAAGTCAAAAAAATATTTGGGGTTCTCTCGTTCTTCCATCCACTTTCTTCTTGATCTCACGAAGGCTCCTTTTGCTTTGACCTCATATATCCTATCCAATTCCAATTGCAGTTTTAATGATGTGCTCTTGTCTTGATGACTCAAGTCCTATTGTCCATAGATGGTAACAATGTCTTTGATTATATTCTCCTTAAGTCTTTTGATCTAAGCAACCTCCTTTCCTAATTTAATGGCCAACATTCTGGCTTGTGATCTTGTACTTCATGAATTCCCAGTATATATCATATGACTTCAGTAAATTTGCCGTATTCCAGCATTCAGTTATAATGGATTTAGCTGCACTCTTGAACTGTTTATCAGCCAGAAGTGTTCTGTTAAACTTCCAGTAACTTAAATTTTTTCGACCATCTGTAGATGCTGTGAGGTTGATTGTAAGGAAGATGTCTTCATACTCTGTGAAAACAGAAGTTTCAATAGAGACATTTACAACTTGTTTCTTCAACACTCTGGATATTAACCAAAAATTAGAATCTTAAATGCTTGGACATATCTTTACAACACCACGTAAATTGCTCTTTTGTTAGGGTTTCTAAAGCGCCATATTAAAAATTACCAAATCCCAGAGGGAGGGATTATTCATTCTTGTAGCTTGTGGAGGCAAGCATCCCATTGAGGATACCCAATCAAATTCCAATCGTCTCCAAAAATCAGATTGGCATTCACAAATGTATCTAAAAGTATATTGATTTCCTCCTCAAAATCCTGAAATAGGTCTTTGTTTTTTTAACTATTATCTATAGCAGAAATGTTTCCCAAAATGAAAAGCCCACCATGTTACCATGGACATTATTGCAACACAGTAGAGGGGTTGCAGTTGCATCACAAATCACCTAACAACCACACCAGGTGCCATGTTGGAAGACAAGTCTGGTGGAACTTTGTTGCCCTGTGTCCTCCAATTGTTCACATGGCTGGCTGCTTTTTGCTACCACAGAAAATATTGCACATTATTTAATCTTTCTAAGGACCCAGAAAACGGAAGCAGTGGGAGAACCTATTCAAGTAAGTAAAAATAAAAAATAAAAACAATGTATTATTAGCTAGCTAACTTTAGCTACATACTGTATAGCTAGCTAAGTGAATTAAATAGCTAACTTCATATTAGCTCGCTAGCTATCTTGATGTATTTATCAGTGTAAATTAAAAACACAAACCTGGTAGCTAAGTAGATAGCTAGCTAACAGCAATGGCATGGAAGAGGGTGAAAGGTTTACCAGCTCCAGCTGTCAGAGAACCGAGAGAGTAGGCTACTCTGGATAAGGCAGTCACGTTTGAAAATATTCTCCAGTTCTTGCCTGACAACCAGACTGTGGTACCTCTGGGTCACAGTCTGAGATTAAAGCAATACATTTGTTTGGGAAAATGCCCTCTCGCATGCTCTACAAGCCAGAATGTTGAATGAAATTATATTTTAATTAACTTACTTTACCGGTTGGTCTTTTTGCATGTAGGAATGTGAGACAATATATCCACTGTATTAAAATAAACTTTTCAAAGTGCTGGTAGTGCGTTCAGATTTCTATCACCTGAAGCATGTGCACAACATGAAAACACATGCATGCCACACACATGCTTGCCGAGCTAGGGCAAGTGTTTACATGATTCTGTGCATGCTTCAGGTGATAGACTAAACTTCCTGATCAAAATGCTCTTTTATGCCCAAAGTAGAATGAAATGAAATTCAACGTCAGGTTTCCAGGGTACTCCAGTCCCTAGTGAGCAAAACTATGAGGACAGAAAGATATAGCAACATACAGTACCAGTCAAAAGTTTGGACACCTACAGTACTCATTCAAAGGTTTTTCCTTATGTGTACTATTTTCTACATTGTAGAATAATAGTGAAGACATCAAAACTATGAAATAACACATATGGAATCATGTAGTAACCAAAAAAAGTGTTAAACAAATCAAAATGTATTTTATATTTGAGATTCTTCAAAGTAGCCACCCTTTGCCTTGATGACAGCACACTCTTGGCATTCTCTCAACCAGCTCCACCTGGAATGCTTTTCCAACAGTCTTTGAGGAGTTCCCACATGTGCTGAGCAATTGTTGGCTGCTTGTCCTTCACTCTGCGGTCCAGCTCATCCCAAAACATCTCAATTGGGTTGAGGTCGGGTGATTGTGGAGGACAGGTCATCTGATGCAGCACACTTTTTTTGTTCACCTGGAATTATGCATTAGTAATAATAGCCTACTTATTATTAAAATATCCCATGTGTTTACCAGTCAAATTTCCAGGGTTAAAAGTTCCAAGCCTTTTATATTCATTCTATTTCTATGCTTCTTAGATTCCTGCAAACAAGCCATTGTCCACCAGACAACCATGTGACATTCAGGAAATCTGGAACAAACAGTAAAATCTTCACTGTAGGATTCCAATTCAAACCTGATTCTTTGTTTTACACATCCAGCAGAAAGGAGCGACATGTGGCTAAGCAGTGTGCTGTGATCAAGGTAGGTATCAGTGATGTGATCAGGAGACATGCAGAGGGATTATTGATCTCTAATGACTTCATCTCTTTCTCTCTCTCTGTATCTGTTTGTCTGTCAAACTCTGTATCTCTGTGTATCTTGTCTGTCTGCTATATGAGGTTTCACAGGTCTCCTGCGTCAGATCAGGAAGTAAGCAAGAGGAAGTAAACAAGAGGAAAGTGATTTTTGCTTTTGGGGGAAGATTTGTTATCATCAAAATACATTTAGCAACTGTGTAGAAGTTGTTTTCTACTATTTAATAGTATAGCAGTAGCAGTGGTTTGGCAAAATTGTATAGTTGTATGCACATCTTGCCCATGGATGTATCTTTCCTTAGATGTTTTGAGTGTCCTGCTCATTAGTACAGATCAGGCACTCACCTTGGCTTTGAACTAGTTGCCTTGGAAACACCTCAATTTACATCTTCTAAAAAATAAATAAATTGACTATTCAAAAATAAAATATTATTTAACTTGACATATCATAAAGCATTCACTCGTATATTGTGTTGGTTTTCAATCAATGCAATACATTGTGTATCTCTTCATAATAAAAGATAAGTGTTGGAATATTTAAATCCATTAGAATTCATTCACTTCTTGACAGCTACCCTTTTGATTTGAACGAAACCTTCCATACATATTTGCCCATTGTAGAAGTGCTCAGAAAGTGACTTTTTGGACATGAATGCCAAAACATTCAAGAGAATAATGTCAAAGTGGAATTATGTTTTTCGAAAGTTTTACAGATGAATTAAAATAAAAAGCGAAAATGTCTTGAGTCAATAAGTATTCAACCCCTTTGTTATGGCAAGCCTAAATATACTGAACATAATAAATATACACGTAACATGCAACAATTTCTAAGATTTTACTGAGAGTTACAGTTCATATAAGGAAATCAGTCAATTGAAATAAATGTAATAGGTCCTAATCAATGGGTTTCACATGACTGGGCATGAGTGCAGCCATGGGTGGGCCTGGGAGGGAAGAGGCCCACCCACATGGCAGCCAGTCCCAGCCGCTGGGGTGCCAGGCCTAGCCAATCAGAATGAGTTTTTCCCCACAAAAGAGCTTAATTACAGAAATAAATACTCCTCAGCACTAAAGTAATACTGCAAAAATGTGGCAAAGCAATTCACTTTTGTCCTGAATACAAAGTGGTATGTTTGGGGCAAATCCAATACAACACATCACTGAGTACCAGTCTCATAGTGGTGGCTGCATCATGTTATGGGGAGGAGGAGGAGGACGCAGAGCAGCTCAAACACGTGATGGAGCAGCAGGGTGTAGTGCAGAAACAGCTGGAGCAGGTACTTAATGTCACTTTCTTCATCAGTACTATACCACTGTCTTACCCTAACACTAGGCTATGCCCTCAATTCAACCCTCAAACTGCCCTTGCTTGGAACTAAGTTTTGAGACCAGACCAAAATGTAGACTTTTTTTCCTTCAGTTGACCAAACATCCTTTCAAGGCTCCTTGTAATTGTCCTAATTATGTATTGAATTATGTCAATACAAATGTTGAATTGTTATTGTCTGTCTTGCTAGCTGTTTGTCCAAGTTCTTATGTAATATATATTTTTGGTTCTTGTCCTTTCAGATCCGGAAGCAGCAGAAAGAGCATGCTGACCTGATCGAGGAGTATGGTGTGAAGCAGCAGCAGGGTGGCAGTGTCATGCCTCCCACTGTGATGCCAGCAGCAGTGCCAGGGATGCCACCAATACAAGGCGGCCCTGCCGGCATTGTACCAAGTGGGCCTCCAATGAACCACCCATCTATGAACCACATGGTGCAGCAGGTGCCAATCCATCCAGGCCAGCCAAACGCCCCCCCAACACGAATGCCCATGCCCAACGCACCAGCAGGCTGGCATCCTGGAGCTCCCATGCCCATGGGCAGACCCAATATGCCCCCTCAGGTTCCCATGGGAAACCCAGCTCAGCAGCCTCAACTGCCCATGGGCAACCTGCCTCAGCAGCCCCCACAGATGCCCCAGCAGATGCCTCCCCAAATGCCCCAGCAGATTCCTCCCCAAATGCCCCAGCAGATGCCCATGGAAAACCAGCCTCAGCCTCAACCCAGCGGGGTCAAATCCCCACAGGGCTCTGGTTTGAAGTTTGACGACAACAACCCGTTCAGTGAGGGCTTCCAGGAGAGAGAGCGTCGGGAGAGGCTGAGAGAGCAGCAGGAGAGGCAGAGGGTCCAACTAATGCAGGAAGTAGAACGTCAGCGCGCCATAAAACAACGCATGGAGATGGAACAGCAAGGCATGCTGGGGCCTGACGGGGGGAACATGGTGCCCCTCTCTCAGATGCCGTTCTTCAATGTTGAGCTGCCACAGGACCTCATGCAGAAGTTAGGACCGATGTTCCCCCTGCAGCAGCCCATGCAGCCAGGGATGGGCTCTCCTCCCGGGACCTTCATACAAGGCGGAGACCGGAGGGCCATAATGGGTAACGGGATGATTCCTCAGGACACGGGACCTGGTTTTGGGCCTGATAACATGGTACTACAGGGTAACTTCACCCAGGGTCCACCCAGACCCCGGAGGTTCAGCGGCCCAGGCGTGATGCCACAGATGCCCGGAGAAGGCCCTCCATTTGGGGGCGGCAACTCCACCACGCCCCTGCCTTCCAACTTCCCCGGCTCGGGTCAGTCTCTGATCCAGCTCTACTCCAACATCATCCCGGATGAGAATGGCAAGAAGAAAAGAAACAGGAAGAAGAAGAAAGACAATGACGATGCAGATTCTGTGAAAACGCCGTCCACGCCGCGCTCTGACCTGACTGCCCCTCTGACGCCCTGCCGGTCAGACACATCCTCCACACCCACCAGGAACAACGCTCACCTCTTCGGGGACCAAGACCTTTCCAGGTCCCCCTTACTTGGCTCCTCCACCTCTACCCCCAGCCATAGCCACTCAGAGCTGGAGAGGCAGCTCTCTGGAGGTCTGGGTGGAGGGCTGGGTGGTGTTGGGCAGCCTGTAGGGATGGGTAGCCTCCCATCAGACATCTCCCTAGCCAGGGCCCAAGCTCTGGAGCAGGAGCGCATCCTCAGCAACATCAAGCTGGAGCAGACTGAGAGCACCGAGTGCCATGGACCCAGAGATGGCACCTCCTCGCACATGGGCTCAGGGATGGGCACGGTGAAGGAGGAGGGTGGAGCTGCAGTACAGAGCCCCTCCCACGGCGGGGGAGCAAAAGGGGAATCTGGGGGTAACAACGAGCTCCTCAAACACCTGTTGAAGAACAGGCAGACGCCTCTTAATGGACCAGGGCTTCCCCACCAACGGTCAGACAAGAGCCTGAGGTCTGAGGAAGAGGAGGCGGATGCAGACTGCAAGGCCCTGCTGCTAAGGCAGAGCTCCATGGACAGCAACGGGGTGAGTCGGTCTGGTAGATGAGGCACGGCAGTGGAGGTTGGTGAAGGCTCATTGTAACAGTTGGGATGGAATAAATGCAACGATCCAGTTCCATTCATTACAATGAGTCTATCCTCCGATTTCTCCCTCCACCAGCCTCCATTGAGTCACAGTGACCGCTAGCTTGCTATGTACAGTATATATATATCTATCTGTATTTCATTTTCAATAAATGTGCAAACATTTCTAAAAACATGTTTTCCCTTTGTCATTATGAGGTATTGTGTGTAGATGGGTGAGAAATTTAATTTAATCCATTTTGAATTCAGACTGTATGTAACACAACAAAATGTGGACCAATGACTGGAACGAACTGCAAAAATCACTGAAGTTGGAGACTCATATCTCCCTCACTAGCTTTAAGCACCAGCTGTCAGAGCAGCTCACAGATCACTGCACCTGTGCATAGCCTATCTGTAAACAGCCCATCAAACTACCTCATCCCCATACTGTATTTATTTATTTATCTTGCTCCCCAGTATCTTTGCACCCCAGTATCTCTACTTGCACAGTCATCTTCTGCACATCTACCATTCCAGTGTTTAATTGCTATATTGTAATTACGTCGCCACCATGGCCTATTTATTGCCTTACCTCCCTTATCTTACCTCATTTGCACACACTGTATATAGACTTTTTTTTTCTTTTTTTCCCTACTGTATTATTGACTGTATGTGTGTTTATTCCATGTGTAACTCTGTGTTGTTGTATGTGTCAATCTGCTGTGCTTTATCTTGGCCAGGTCGCAGTTGTAAATGAGAACCTGTTCTCAACTAGCCTACCTGGTTAAATAAAGGTGAAATAAAAATGAATTTAAAAAAGTCAAGGGGTATGAATACTTTCTCAAGGCACTGAATCTAAAAACACGTTAACTTGCATATGCTGTAGCTTATACCCTATTTTGCATTATCTGAGTTTTTTTTGTGCAATCTGTTGGTTGAGACACAACATGTCATGTTTTGGCTGATAAACGTATTTTCACTTTCAAATGGTCAACACATCAGAGAATGTTGACTTGAATGAGAATATATGTTGTTTTAAATAATACCGTCAATCCTACACAGCAAACATTATTTATAGTTTGACAACCCTATTTGTAAGCTTTGAAATAATTTCAAACTCAACTGTTTATCTTTTCCAGTGATGAAGACATGGATGTCTCATGGTATTGTGGGGTGTGCGAAATTTCAAGCACCTCTATCTCCCGAATGTTTTGGCATTCACGTCCAAAATGTCACTTTCTGACCACTTCTTCCATGGACATGGAAGGTTTCGTTCAAATCAAAAGGGATGCTGTCAAAAAGTGATTGAATTAAAATGGATTTACCAATTAAATCTATTAAAAAGCGTTAGGCCAGTAACCGAAACATCGCTGGTTCGAATCCCAGAGCCGACTAAAGAAAGAATTCTGTCGATGTTCCCTTGAGCAAGGTACTGAACCCTAAATGCTCATGTAAGTCACTCTGGATAAGTGCTAAATGACTAAAATGTAAAGAAAAAATAAGTAGAATTAACAAAACTGTGAAAACACATTTAGCAGATTTCAGCATAATAGCTCCCCCCCTCCTTCCTCTCTCCCTAAAAGGTCCCTGTAGGCTAGAGGATTCTATCTCCAGGTTCCTTTAGAAGCGGTGGCCTCTTTCTGGCTCCATTATCTTGTCATTTGAGGAGGATTATGTTCCGTAGCACACACGGTCCAGACTGATGCTAAATAACTGTGACAGCTTACAATAATTGCCAAGCTAATTAGTTGGAACGAGCTCAGCATCACTCTTCTCCCTGACCAGGCCTGGTTTGATGAACATTGTTTGACTAATGCATGCGGTGGAGTTGTGTGTTTTGGGGGGTACTGTGACAGAGCTGGCCTTACTCTGTGCGCTTCAGTGGTTTAAAAGGATATAATTTTTCAAGAATTACAGATATTTATTTAAAAAGCAGGTAAAATTAGCAGCCTTCTTTATCAATCTTCTTCTATGGTACTATGGCTCAAACCTACAGTACTGTGTGCGCTGTGTGTTCGCCTACTGTTCTGGAGAGTGACTTAATTACACTTTGTGACACAAAAAGGAGTGGGAAAAAGAGAAGGGAATATGACCTACTGTACCAACTAACCCTACACCCATTAAAACCTCACCACTATTCCACTACTTTGGCCCTATCTGATCCTACACCTGGCTTCCATTTCTGCTTTACAGTTGATAATCATGGCTAAGAAGCCAACCTTACTGAAGAACATGTTATTCCTTTTACTCTCTATTGGGCTCGGCCTACTCACAGGGAACCTTTTAGAATCCCTCGCCCTGGACCCATCTTCCTCTACTACTCTTTTCACTGCCTCAGCATACGACACCTTCTGTACAACTCTGACCCTGGCAACTTCGACCTACCTTTATCTCACCGGAAACTTCTGATCTCCAGCAACATGGGTAACCGTACAGTTAACACGCACAGCATTTTCCACCAACACTACACATTCCTTTGCATCATGCCCTCCTGCACACATCTCACATCTAGGAATCTCCCTCCTACACACTGCTGCAACATGACCATAAGTTTGGCACCTAAAACACTTTAAAGGGTTCGGGACAAGTTTCAAGTTTATGTACCATGTGCACAGGATACAACAGGTGTAAAACAGTACAGTGAAATTCTCCCCCTTGAGAGATCTATCTCAACAATGCAGTGATAATAATAATATAGATAATAACATACAGTACCAGTCAAAAGTTTGGACACACCTACTCATTCAAGGATTTTTCTTTATGTTTACTATTTCCTACATTGTAGAATAATAGTGAAGCCATCAAAACTATGAAATAACATATGTGGAATCATGTAGTAACCAAAAAAGTGTTCAACAAATCAAAATATATTTTATATTTGAGATTCTTCAAAGTAGCCACCCTTTGCCTTGATGGCAGCTTTGCACACTCTTGGCATTCTCTCAACCAGATTTTGTTGTTGTTGAAGTCTTTGTCAATTTTTCAGCACTTTCTCAGATACCGCCTGGCATGTACATCCTGGATGGCTGGGAACTCGCCCCATTGATGCGCTGGGCCGTCCGCACCACCCTCTGTAGGGCCTTCCTGTTGCGGGCAGTGCAGTTGCCATACCAGATGGTGATTCAACCAGTCAGGATGCTCTCAATGGTGCAGCTGTAAACGTTTTTGAGGATCTGATGGGCCATGCCAAATTGTTTCAGCCTCCTGAGGGAGAAGAGGCATTGTCGTGCCTTCTTCACAACTCTTCTGGTGAGAGAGGACCATGTTAAGTCCTCCGTGATGTGGACATCACTGAACTTGAAGCTCTTGACCCTCTCCACTGCGGCCCCGTCGATGTGGATGGACATATGAACCCCTCCTGTTTGTTGTAGTCCACGATCAGCTCCTTGGTTTTGCTGACATTGAGGGAGAGGTTGTTGTCCTGGCACCACAATGTCAGTCGTCTGACCTCCTCCCTATAGCATGTCTCTTCACTGTTGGTGATCAGACATACCACCCTCGTGTCGTCAGTAAACTTTTTCAGAAAAAAATTCAGTGAGTGGATCAGCTTTAATATTGCGGATAGATTGTTGCTTCCATCAATGTAATTGTCTGCATCATTTCCAATCCCCCAAATATTTTGGGGTAAATACACACATATATATATATATATATACAGTGGGGAGAACAAGTATTTGATACACTGCCGATTTTGCAAGTTTTCCTACTTACAAAGCATGTAGAGGTCTGTAATTTTTATCATAGGTACACTTCAACTGTGAGAGACGGAATCTAAAACAAAAATCCAGAAAATCACATTGTATGATTTTTAAGTAATTAATTTGCATTTTATTGCATGACATAAGTATTTGATACATCAGAAAAGCAGAACTTAATATTTGGTACAGAAACCTTTGTGTGCAATTACAGAGATCATACGTTTCCTGTAGTTCTTGACCAGGTTTGCACACACTGCAGCAGGGATTTTGGCCCACTCCTCCATACAGACCTTCTCCAGATCCTTCAGGTTTCGGGGCTGTCGCTGGGCAATACGGACTTTCAGCTCCCTCCAAAGATTTTCTATTGGGTTCAGGTCTGGAGACTGGCTAGGCCACTCCAGGACCTTGAGATGCTTCTTACGGAGCCACTCCTTAGTTGCCCTGGCTGTGTGTTTCGGGTCGTTGTCATGCTGGAAGAACCAGCCACGACCCATCTTCAATGCTCTTACTGAGGGAAGGAGGTTGTTGGCCAAGATCTCGCGATACATGGCCCCATCCATCCTCCCCTCAATACGGTGCAGTCGTCCTGTCCCCTTT
The DNA here is from genome assembly GCF_045679555.1 of Salvelinus alpinus. Taxonomy (NCBI): domain Eukaryota; kingdom Metazoa; phylum Chordata; class Actinopteri; order Salmoniformes; family Salmonidae; genus Salvelinus; species Salvelinus alpinus. The sequence continues at coordinate 26,415,536 of NC_092108.1, forward strand.
GCAGAAAAGCATCCCCAAAGAATGATGTTTCCACCTCCATGCTTCACGGTTGGGATGGTGTTCTTGGGGTTGTACTCATCCTTCTTCTTCCTCCAAACACGGCGAGTGGAGTTTAGACCAAAAAGCTCTATTTTTGTCTCATCAGACCACATGACCTTCTCCCATTCCTCCTCTGGATCATCCAGATGGTCATTGGCAAACTTCAGACGGGCCTGGACATGCGCTGGCTTGAGCAGGGGGATCTTGCGTGCGCTGCAGGATTTTAATCCATGACGGCATGGTGTGTTACTAATGGTTTTCTTTGAGACTGTGGTCCCAGCTCTCTTCAGGTTATTGACCAGGTCCTGCCGTGTAGTTCTGGGCTGATCCCTCACCTTCCTCATGATCATTGATGCCCCACGAGGTGAGATCTTGCATGGAGCCCCAGACCGAGGGTGATTGACCGTCATCTTGAACTTCTTCCATTTTCTAATAATTGCGCCAACAGTTGTTGCCTTCTCACCAAGCTGCTTGCCTATTGTCCTGTAGCCCATCCCAGCCTTGTGCAGGTCTACAATTGTATCCCTGATGTCCTTACACAGCTCTCTGGTCTTGGCCATTGTGGAGAGGTTGGAGTCTGTTTGATTGAGTGTGTGGACAGGTGTCTTTTATACAGGTAACGAGTTCAAACAGGTGCAGTTAATACAGGTAATGAGTGAAGAACAGGAGGGCTTCTTAAAGAAAAACTAACAGGTCTGTGAGAGCCGGAATTCTTACTGGTTGGTAGGTGATCAAATACTTATGTCATGCAATAAATTGCAAATTAATTACTTAAAAATCATACAATGTGATTTTCTGGATTTTTGTTTTAGATTCCGTCTCTTACAGTTGAAGTGTACCTATGATAAAAATTACAGACCTCTACATGCTTTGTAAGTAGGAAAACCTGCAAAATCGGCAGTGTATCAAATACTTGTTCTCCCCACTGTATATCTGTGTACATATACACTAGCGTTCAAAAGTTTGGGGTCACTTAGAAATGTCCTTGTTTTTGAAAGAAAAGCAATTTTTTTTGTCCAGTGATAAAATAACATAAAATTGATCAGAAATACAGTGTAGACATTGTTAATGTTGTAAATGACAATTGTAGCTGTAAACGGCAGATTTTTTTATGGAATATCTACATAGGCGTACAGTGGCCCATTATCAGCAACTATCACTCCTGTGTTCCAATGGCACCTTGTGTTAGCTAGTCCAAGTTTATCATTTTAAAAGACTAATTGATCATTAGAAAACCCTTTTGAAATGATGTTATCACCGCTGAAAACTATTGTTCTGATTGAAGAAGCAATACAACTGGCCATCTTTAGACTAGTTTAGTATCTGGAGTATCAGCATTTGTGGGTTCGATTACAGGCTCAAAATGGCCAGAATTAAATAACTTTCTTCTGAAACTCGTCAGTCTATTCTTGTTCTGAGAAATGAAGGCTATTCCATGTAAGAAATTGCCAAGAAACTGAAGATCTCGATCTGAGCAAGAGGACAAGTACATTAGAGTGTCTAGTTTGAGAAACAGATGCCTCAAAAGTCCTCAACTGGCAGCTTCATTAAATAGTACCCGCAAAACACCAGTCTCAACGTCAACAGTAAAGAGGCAACTCCAGAATGCTGGCCTTCTAGGCAGAGTTTCTTTGTCTAGTGTCTGAGTTCTTTTGCCCATCTTAATCTTATATTTTTATTGGCCAGTCTGAGATATGGATTTTTCTTTGCAACTCTGCCTAAAAGGCCAGCATCCCAGAGTCGCTTTTTCACTGTTGACGGTGCGACTGGTGTTTTGCTGGTACTATTTAATGAAGTTTCATTGCGTGTGCCAGTTTCATTGCATGTGCCATAGAATTGGTACATTGAAAATCTCATCCCAAATATTTTTCAATTTCTAAGGCACAGCTGTCATTTTTTTGTCCTTAAATGAAACAGGTATATCTTTTTATTTATCACAATTTTCTTTAACCATTTTTGGTCTTTAATGCAGTTCCTGACTTTTTCCCTTTTCCACTTTTGTGGTAATGCTGCAATTTATTGATCGTAATTTTGGGTAGAGCAGACATTTCCATGTGTCTGTGTTAGCTGCATGTGTGATATAACTCCATCAGCCCTATTTATGATGTCATTTACAAAGATTATACCTTCTTTTTTTGACATTTATCGAAAAATAAGTATATTTGAGTTGAACCACAATAATTGTTGTATTATTTGTTCTGTCTTTTCAGATGGATTAAACTGAAATTGCAACCAACTTTCTAAGGCTTGATTAAAAAATAACGATACCTTGGAGATTTTTTCATTTTCAAATAACCGAAAGTGAGCAGTTGTAATCTGAATGAAGGGAAAAAGACCATTCTTGAACATGGGGTGAGACATTTTTACTAATTTACTGGAGAACCATTTCGGATTTAAGTATAACTTTTGTATGACTGATGCCTTTAGTGAGAGGTCTAATGTTTTAATATTTTATAATTTCTGCCCTCCGAATTCATCTTTGTTATATAAATAGGCCCTCTTAATTTTGTCTGGCTTGCCATTCCAAATCAAATTTGATCTTTTTTGTACATAAAATTTAAAAAGCAGGTCACTAGGTGTAGGCAAAACCACAAGAAATAGGTAAACTGTCATATGAATCAGGGTGATTTTCCCACAAATAGACAGGTATTTTCCTTTCCATGGTAGCAAGATCTTATATATTTTTGCTAACTTTCTATAAAAATGTATTGGAGTGAAATCATTTCTGTCTTTCGGGATATGTATACCGAGTATGTACACATCTCTGTCAGACACTTTTATTGGTAAACTACACGGTAATGTAAAAGTAATTTTTTTGTGATCCAATATGTAATATAGTACACTTATCATAATTTGGTTTTAATCCAGAGACGTTAGAAAAAGTATCTGGATCCTCTATGAGGCTGTGGAGGGATTCTAATTGGGGTTTTAAAAGAAGACATGAATCATCAGCGTACAATGACACCTTTGTTTATAAGCCATGGATTTCTAATCCCTTAATATTTTTGTTGGATCTAATTTTAACAGCTAACATTTCGATAGCATTAATAAATAGATATGCCGATAGTGGACATCCTTGTTTTACTCCTCTTGACAGTTTAAAACGTTCTGAGATGTAGCCATTATTTCCTATTTTACACCTAGGGTTACTATACGTAACTTTAACCTCTCTTTTGTACGTGAGAAGGTAGCGTCCCACCTCTTCAACAGCCAGTGAAACTGCTGGGCGCCAAATTCGAATACAGAAATACTCATTATAAAAATTCAGAAAACAAAACATATTTTACATAGGTTTAACCCTTTCACACGTACCATCACACGGGTGTGATCGTTCTACAGTGGTCCCTGAAGCGTACGATCACACCCGTGTGATTAGAACACTCATTTAGAACGCTCGTTTAGAACGGCCAGTTTCGAATGACGCAACAATCAGCGTTTGAGCTGGCCACACTTTTTTCAGAAACTAGCCAGTTTCGAATGACGCAACAATCAGCGTTTGAGCTGGCCACACTTTTTCCAGAAACTATTTACACAAACACAGTCCTTACAAAGTTATGTCCAGAATGTGAGCAGTTTATTTTTGGATTCAATGTTCAGATATTCACAGAAGAATATATAGCATAACACAATCATCCTAACCGGAAAAATGTAGGCTACATTTGTCCTAGCGCTGAGGAAAGATTGACCCAACACAAGCAGTCATATTTTCTAACTCTCGGCTGACATAAACTACAATATGAATTAGCTAATAGCAATTACTATGTATAATTAATCACATCACGGGTGAGCACACCATTGATCGAAATAATTAGGTAAAGCACTTTTTAGAAATCGAAAGTAATCCGACGATTAGTTTCAGCGCGCAGCCATGGATTTTTTCCCTCACAGAAACCGAAGATAATAAGAGAAGACGAGATGAGTTTGGTCTGTTTATAGTATGCATGTTGAAGGGGTGTGTCGTCTACCGTCGTTCACATCCCACCATTCATTTCCGGAAGTTCTCAAAAAACGAGTGAACTCTTACTCACCTCATTTTGTTATAACATCTTTGGTCAAACAGACGATTACGTGAACCCAGAATGCATTGAATGTCAACAAACATGACTACACAGCTGGAATTAGCTTAGCTCATCATAATCAGTACAACCTTCAAAAAAGTATTTCACACACATATGTGCCCATTACAATCTGTGCAAGAATCGGAATGCATGATTTGTCCCCTAGATTTGAAAACATGTGAATAAAACCGTAAATACACAAATAATTGCCACACAAAACATTTTCTGATAGTGATTTATTGATACAAGTGGCGCGTGCCGGCAGTCAACCACGTACCCTCTCACTCTAAACCATTCAGTGTTGTTGTTTATGTATGTAGCTAGTGAGATGAGCTGAAGCATTAGCAATGTCTTTCAAAAGGAGACAACAAACAAATGTGGAAATTCTGGAGATTTTTTAAAATTCTGACAATGAGTCTGAGTATGAAAGTCAGGAATCAGATTCTGACAGTGACAGTGAGGAGCTGCCCCCCAACCTTGTAGCCATTGAGAACCCTGAATCTGAATTTCCCTTGTCCACTGACAAAGTCCCAGTTCCCTTTGAAGATGCTGGTGGTGATGGAGGCATACCAACAGTGGATGAAGTACAGGAGTTCTGTGGTAGCTGGAAGGCCACCAGTCATTTCACCCCTCCTGGCCCTGCTGTTTCACCCCTCCTGGCCCTGCTGTTTCACCCCTCCTGGCCCTGGTGTTTGCTTTGATGAGTCCCAGTCTGGAGTGCAACGCCCCTTGCCATTTCCAACTGAGGCAGAGTGCTTCAAGTTGTTTCTGACAGAGGAGCTGGTGGGAGACATAGTAGAGACCAATCGCTATGCCTTGGAGCTACAGGATAAGAGAGAGCCAGGAGTGGGGGACAACCACAATTAGTGAAATGTATACATTCCTGGTGACAGTAAAGACTGCTTTCTAGTTCTGCTGCTATGACTGCATTTCATCAACGCTACTACCATCCTAAATGACCCGTTATACAAAATAAGAAATGTTAACAGCTGGCAGTAAAGTGGCATGACAAACGAGACGTCCATGTCCTCTCCACTGTCCATACAGCAACCATGTCGGCCACAGGGAAGGTGGACCACCTGACGGGAGAGAGAAACAAACCAGACAGAGAAACATGAAACCAGACTGCGTGCTTGACTATTACCTCAAAATGGGGGCAGTGGATACAGCGGACATGATAAACAGCTTTATGGAATGTACTCAGAAAACGACCAAGTGGTATAAGATATTTTTAAATTTTTCCAGGGTAGCATCAAAATACAACATGCCAATAGTTCTGACGCATTTAGCATTGTTTTACAGAACTAATAGAATAATGTAACTAGCTACATAAACACGATTGAATATAACACCATAAAAGGTGAGTAACATGAGTAACGTTACCTCGCGTGTCCGCGGTTATAAGGAATATATACAAATATATTATGCTCCATTCACAGTGAGCTATAGTAGAAACGGTATAACACGACACAATAACGTAATTAGGCACTTACTTTGATAGAAACACAGTCTTGATTTGAAGATGGGTGTCTGGAGTGACGCCTCTAGCACTGAGACGCTGTGCCACTTGGGAGCCAGGGTAGCTTCAAAATACAACACATGCTAATACTTCCCTGACGCAATTAGCATTGTTTTCCAGAGCTAATAGGAGAATGTAGCTAGCTACCTAAGCATTGAGTATAACACCATAAATGTTATGAAATTAGTAACGTTACATCGCGTGTCCGCGGTTATAAGGAATATACACAAAAACATGATGCTACAGTAGAAACGACATAACACGACATGCAGAAACTATTATAACGTAATAAGGCACTTTGATAGAAACGCACACATTTCCAAAGGTATTATTGGTAACGAAAACAACGTTGATTTCGATGCAGGCGACAGGTGGAATAATATGAACACGTGTATGCAGGACGGCAGATGAGTAAATGTCCTGCACAAACAATTGAGAAGTGTTTGGGGAATTTTGTCCGGGTCAGAAATGTCAAAAAAATTAATTTGTCCGCAAAAGTAAAAATGACTACTTTTATGTGAATGAATGAGGCGGAACACACCTCATTTCAAACTGTTATTAGAAAATAAAAAACTTGTTAGAAAATAATTTAAAATTGACAAATAAAAACAGGCTGCGTGCTTTTGTTTGAGGGCAGCGCGGATTAAATGTACTGTTACATAACAAACACATTCTGGAATGGAGAGAACTTTCTAATATCACGTGCATAAAAAAACTCACGCTGGGGCGACCGTTAGAGATATTTGGAACTCACGCATGAAAGGGTTAAAGATTAACTTCTTGTGAATCCAACCACGGTGTCAGATTTAAAAAATGCTTTACGGCGAAAGCATACCTTACGAATATTTGAGAACATAGCCCACTAGACAAATCATTACAAACAGTAACCAGCCAAGTAGAACAGTTACACAAATCAGAAATAGAGATAAAATTAATCCCTTACCTTTGATGATCTTCATATGGTTGCACTCAGCAGACATTCATTTACTCAATAAATGTTCCTTTTGTTCGATAAAGTCTCTTTATATCCAAAAACCTCCGTTTTGTTCGCGTGTTTTCTTCAGTAATCCACAGGCTCAAATGCAGTCAAAACAGGAAGACAAAAAAATTCAAATTGTATCCGTAAAGTTCATAGAAACATGTCAAACGATGTTTATATTCAATTTGTTTTTAGCCTAAATAATCGATAATATTTCAACCGGACGTTATTTTAAAAGGTTAACAAGAAACGCAATCTCTCGGTCTCGCGCATGAAAAAGCACTGTGACACTTTGGGGTCCACTCATTCAGACTGCTCTTACTTCTTCATTTTTCAGAATACAAGCCTGAAACAATTTCTAAAGACTGTTGACATCTAGTGGAAGGCATAGAAACTGCAATTTGAGTCCTAAGTCAATGGATACTGTAATGGCATTGAATAGAAAACTACAAAACCACAAAAAAACTACTTCCTGAATGGATTTTTCTCAGGTTTTCGCCTGCCAAATCAGTTCTGTTATACTCACAGACACTATTTTAACGGTTTTGGAAACTTTATAGAGTGTTTTCTATCCAAGTTATATGCATATCATATCTTCTGGGCCCGAGAAGCAGGCAGTTTAATTTGGGCATGCATTTCATCCAAAATTCCGAATGCTGCCCCATACCCTAGAGAAGTTAATCCATTTT